>NC_143588.1:30951912-31262051 GCF_048544385.1 Mastigoproctus giganteus | reverse complement strand
CAGACCAGTTAGTTTAACTTCTGTTCCGGGTAAAATAATGGAGTCGCTGGTTAAAGATGCATTGCAGGATCATCTAGACAAGACTGCAGCAATAATTCAGACACAGCATGGGTTTGTTAAGGGAAAGTCTTGTCTGACAAATTTGATAGGATATTATGATGTGGTTACAAAGGAACTGGATGCAAAAAATAATTTTGATATCATATATTTGGATTTCAGGAAAGCTTTTGACACTGTTGTGCATGGAAGACTATTGTACAAATTGGAGCAGAATGGTATTAATGGTAAGTTGCTACAATGGATAAAAGGATGGTTAAGTGCGAGAAGACAGAGGGTGGTAATCAATGGGTGCTGCTCTTCTTGGACTAATGTTATTAATGGAGTCCCACAGGGTTCGGTGTTAGGTCCACTGTTGTTTTGTATATTTATCAATGATATTGATGAAGGTATATCAGGCTTAATGTCGAAGTTTGCAGATGATACAAAGGTTGGCAGGGTTGTTAATGACAGTAATGGCAGTGTGCTACTGCAACAGGATCTAGATAATTTGGGCAGATGGGCTAAGAAGTGGCAACTGAAGTTTAACCTTGACAAATGCAAAGTACTGCATATGGGTAGAGGTAACCCCAGAGAAACATACCAACTGTGTGGTACTACACTTAAGGTGGTAGAAAATGAAAAAGACCTGGGAGTAATTGTGCAGTGAGATATGGTTTTCTGAGCAATGCAGACAGGCTGCCAGGGCAGGTCATGGGGTTTTGTCAATGATATATAGGAATTTTGCTAGCAGGGAAAAGGAGGTGATTATCCCTCTGTATAAGGCAATGGTCAGGCCACGCCTTGAGTACTGCGTACAGGTCTGGAGGCCTCATTTTAGGAAGGATGTAGATTTACTTGAGCGTGTACAGAGAAGGGCAACAAGATTGGTGAGGGGAATGAAGGGATCCTCTTACCAAGAGAGGGGCTTAAGTTCTGCAAATTGCAGTGGCTGGAGACTAGGCACCTGTGCGGTGATCTGATTGAGGTGTATAAGGCCTTGAATGGGTTGAGCACGCTGAATTCTGATGGGATCCTTCCATTTGTTCAGATTACGAACCTAAGGTGGCATAAATTCAAATTAAGAAAAGACAGATGTAGAATAGATGTGCGGAAATTTGCCTTTAGCCAGCGGGTGGTTAATTGCTAGAACAAACTTCCATCTGTCGTTGTGGAAGTTGATAGGTTGAATAAATTTAAGGAGGAACTGGACAGGCATTTGGAGGGAATGGTGCGATTTTTTTTTTTTTTTTTTTTGTTGGCTGATGCTGCATAAGTTCATACATTTGCTTTCTTGCATCACATGCCACTACTACTACTACGTAGAGAATATTAGTGGGCAAATGTACAAAGGAGAATTTAATTTCATTTACAAACTTAAAAAAGTGGCATCCCTCCAACATCAAACTAGCAATGGAAGATTAAATAGTTTTGTAAATTTCACACACTTCAAATAAAGCATATAATAATATACAACAATATCACATTTGCTTCAAAATGGAACAGAAATTTTATTTTTCCTCTACCATTCAGTGACCCCTAAAAAACAAACAAAATGCAAACCCCAAACACAACGTGCTTAAACCCAAGGCCTCTGAGGTGAAATCTGAAAGGGGGGACTTTAGAAATGTCTAATCATTAGCCTAAATTGCTGGTGGGTACTGATAAACATCACGAGAAGTGGGTACAAAATTCAGTGTGAGTCATGGTCAATCTTGTATCTACAAAAATGGCAGAAGGGAGAAGCACCACAAAGGGGAAAACCATGAAAGAACTGGCTGCTGGGCTACATCTAGAAAAGCTTGCACTCTGCTAACTTGCAGACCAAAGAAAACAAACAGATAAACATACAATGGCTACATTCAAGTATTAATGGCACTTAATTTTTTTTTTTAAATTTGGTAATAAAATTATATACTTCCAAGGACCTTTCTTCATCGATTTTCTCTAAATGATGAACCAGTACTTCCTGTTTTCATTTTGGTTAATCATCTGTTTAGTGTCTATTATATGTCACCTATGTTTTTTGGTATTGGATGGAGTGTGCAAACATCTCCACCTACCCCTGAAAGCCAGATGAATTACATTTAATGATTTGACTCTTTGTGCTACGCTTGTATAATTTTTAGGGGAAGGGAGGAATTGTTGGATGAAAAGCTAGCAACTAAGGGGAAACTGGTGGGGTATAATAGAAAATAAAGAATAAAATATAAAAATTTTATTCGGAATATTGGTTAAATTACGTAAATAATTAATAAAAGGCGGTTTTCGATTAACCAATAAAGCTTAATTTATATATATATATATATATATATAAAATAATAAAAACGAAGCTTTACGGTAACCAAATATACATGTTCTATTGAGGGGTGCGGCCAAAGGAGATTTAAGAGGAAATACAAGTTTTCTTTTCGTCTGCATTTATTAACATTGACAGCTAAAATTCACTGTGTATAATATTTCTGAATACCAAGAAATTCTGCTTGACATTTGCCTATAACCACAAAAATATTATTCTTATCTATGCATTTAATGGATCAGGAGCTATGCAGTAACAAGCTGTTGCTTTTTCGATAACATGTTCCTTCAAATGCTTATAAGCAAAAAAACGCAATGTAAAGATTAAAAGAAATGTTATATAATTAAAAAAAAGTGCAGATTTTCAATTGTAATTACCTTTAACGTTTCTAATTTTTCAGATAAAATATCCACTTCTATTTTATTGTTTTTAACCACTCCGCACGTGGTTTCATTTGATTCAGTTTTAGCAGAAGCTGGTGTTTCTTCAATAAAACTAGGGTCCATTTGTAAAATAGCTGCCATAATTCAATTATGAGATATTTTTGCACAAATAACGATTCTGAATGTTATTACTAACTCAAAATACATGGAATAAGTTCTAGCATGTTTCAACGTTAGGTACCAATTAGTTTGTCTCCGGTTTCAAATCGCTCAAAGCAAACATTTTACGATACCCATGTCAGTAAAGAATATACATACTAATAACAATGTTTAAACGAATTTAGTTTTCTCAACCGGTACGCAAAACCCATACGCATTCATAAATATCAGGCATTGCTACAATACAGATATCATCAGCAGCTGACATTGAAAAGCACAGTAAGCAGCTTCAACTTGGCAGCGAAGTCTCATATTTTACAATGCTAATTGTAGAACTGATTGCAGCGCCACCTCACGAAACTGATGTTCTGCCTCCCGTTTTCGTGCTGTTTCATGGAAACTTGATAATTTCTTCCTTTGTGTTTACAGACACTCATTGAGTTGAGTATTACAACACCGTTCTGGTGTTGTAATACAAAACTCAATGTTGTAATACTCAACTGAATGATGAGTATTACAACACCACAACGGTGTTGTAATACTCATCTCAATGAGAATTTAAGCCTTTCTTCGTAAAATGCTCAAACCACTCCAGGCTTTATACACCTCAATCAGATTACCTCGCAGGTGCCTAGTCTCCAGACACTGTAATTTGCAAAATTTAAGCCTTTCTTCGTAAGAGCAACCGTATGTTCCATTCACTAATCTTGTTGCCCTTCTCTGTACTCGTTCCAACAGTAGGGAATAAGCAAGTAGGGAACACTTGCTTATTCTCAGTAGGGAATAAGCAAGATAAATATATAGCTGGATATCATCACTCTTCTCTTTCTTGGTGATTCCCTTCTACTTTTGACTCTCTCTCTCTCTCTCACAGGGTTACTTGGGAACTTTTTTTTTTTTCCTGGTGCAGCATAAGCCTCAGGCTTCCTTGCATCATGTGGATAATAATAATAATAATAATAATAATATAATAAGCAAGATAGACCTGCTTATTATTTAACAACATACTGCGTCTTTAAGGTGATGGACCTGTTTCCGGACTTCTAGACTTGTTACAGCCAATGGGACTGTGTTCTTCGTTTGGGCAGTGTCAGACTGGCGCTTCCTTTTTTTTTTTTTTTTTTTTTTGTTTTGAGGGTAGACTAGTTATTTGCCTCCCCTGCAAACACCATTACATTTTGGATCAGGCCGAATATCCAACTCAGGTTGAACTGATAAGAACATTTGTCCTTTCCATAATGCGCCGTGAAATTGGCTCTATTTCAAATTCAGTAGACTTTTGGACTATGTGGTTAATTATAAATACAAAAATATATAATAATAATATAATAACACGTCATTACAAACACCGTTACATTGATTGATGTTCATATATTCATTGGTTTTTAGCATGAGCGGTATCTCTACAAATACATGGCAAGTTTATCGTGTACTGAGTGAGAGGACACTTAAAATTAATAAGCTTTTAAGAAACCGGATGTAGACAGTTCGTTTTTTTTTTTTTTTTTTTTTGGTAACGCTGCCATTTTATTTGAAGTTACAAGAAAATTTTACGGCACATACGCATTCCTTAAGCGTGCTTTTAAATTTTATTAGATAATTTTCAAGTGCCAACGATTATTTGCTGTTGGCAGCAAATAATCGTTGGCACTATTGGGTTGATTGGTTGTCGTTGTCGGCGCATCAACAAATTAAGCCATATTGCGCCATATATAACGTCTGTTTTTGATTGTATAAAACAGTGTCCGCGCGGATAGCACAGTGGTATCGTCACCGTGTTCCCCACACCTGGTGGAAAAAGTCCGAGTTCGAATCCTGTCGATAATACCAGGATCCTTAATGGGCTTTTTTCACTTCGTGGCTGAGTTAGTCGATCTCAGACGTAGATAGCAACGTTTTTTCGTCCAGCAAAACAGGCAATTTACAGACATAATATATAAGCGGATATAGGCAAGAAATTACGGGCGGCTTGCCGTCCGGTTTGCAAGCCCTAATATAATATATATATTAGGGCTTGCAAACCGGTTAAATCCGGTTTTCATATTGAGTT
Organism: Mastigoproctus giganteus; assembly: GCF_048544385.1. Taxonomy (NCBI): domain Eukaryota; kingdom Metazoa; phylum Arthropoda; class Arachnida; order Uropygi; family Thelyphonidae; genus Mastigoproctus; species Mastigoproctus giganteus. The sequence continues at coordinate 31,257,124 of NC_143588.1, read as the reverse complement.
GTTAAAACCGAAACCGAGCTTCTAAAACCGGATTCGAATATTTTTTTTTTTAGTTAGCTCTCGAATATAGTTTTCTGTTACGCACATTTTCTTTTGTTTGTTCGTTTGTCTGGATCGTTCAACTGCTTTATGTTTTAAACATGTTTTTTATTTTATTTTATGTTTAGGTACGAATCTCATGGGCAAGTGGCCCAAATCTAGGAGGGGTACCTTTTATCTTCCCACCTGTATCATGGCACGATGCAGGTGTATTCATTTACGACTGAAAGTGAAAGTGTGTTTAGGGTCAAACGGCACCAGGGGTTTCCCCCAACTCCGCGTAGTTTACATTGTGGGTGAACCAGTTGACTGGAAAAGGCAGAGATTTAAAAGTGTGTGGGAATTGTATTTGTGTGGTGTCGTGTACCGGTGTTCATCTGGTCATTTAGCCGCTGGACCCCTGCTGAGACCCAACGTTGCCCCACTTTCTCCCCGTGGAGGCAGACCAGGAACTCACTTGACTTAAGTTACTCTGGCAGGTCCTGCCGCTTAATTTCCTGAGATTTCGGCGGCTAGGTCCTAAAAAAAAAAAAAAAATTGAAGATATACATATATATACATCCATGCAGTTGTAATTACTTTGAATATTTGCATACAGCGTATAGCGTCCATGCATTCAAACGGCAGGAGCAGGGCAATGCATGAGATAGGCCGAGACTGGACGAAAATTATTTTTGATTTGATTAATTTAGGATGTAGGGCGTTTGCGTCGTGTATAGGTAGAGTGGGGGAGGAGAGACAGAAGGCTGGGGGTAAAGGTAGAAGTATGGGGGCGACAGAGTAGATGTCCCCAGGTGGTCAGTGAGGCATATCCATGCCTCACCAGAAAGAAAAGGAGGGTCGGCGGAGAGAGGGTGGACAGGGTGTCTCCCCTCTTCCCGCCTGTGTTTGGGTTTAAAGTAATCGAGTCAGGTGCTCGATTTTGTTCGCCAATATGGCTTGGTGGCAGCGAACTGCACGGTCCAGGTCGGTGTGTTCCTTTGACAAGTCCAGGGTTGTGGTCATTCAAATGGTTGTAAGCCGTGTCCTTTATTCTTAGTAGAGTCGGTTTCCTTGTAGGTTCCACGATGCGGCAGTCATGACACTTCGTCGTTATCAGTTCTCAGCTTGAATTTGTTTTATTGCTGTTGATCATGGTTTGGTTGTTGTACGATGAGGGTACTACTGAGTGAGTCGGAGCGATAGCGTAAAAGAAAATGCTCAACGTTTCTCCGTTCCATCTATCTTGTTCGCCAGGCAAGTTATTGAACGCGCCTTATTGATGGTTACCCACCAGAAACAGATTCGCTGAATATTGCATCAAATTTCAATCGTAGAAAGCTTTTTGCTTCTTTATTCTTATTAAATTTGCGATCAAATGTTCTCCAAAAAGCAGCTTCACCAAATTTAGCTTTTATGTAATTTTGAAAATGCAATAGATTTAATTGGGGGAAAAAAATTGCGAGTAAATAAATAAAAAATTTCTTTCGTGAAAATTTTGAAACTTGCCTCGTTTAGACTCTTCATTCAGTGCTTGCGAGAGTGACGCATGGTATTGTGCCTTTGTTATCTTCAATATTTTTATTTAAAATTGTCGGTGATATAAATTCCTACTAATTAATATTTATTACTCTTAATATGTCTAAGATGAAATCAAATGTATGGAATTATTTTGCTCGAAAAAGCAAAGATGAAGCACAATATTCGAAATGTCAGAAGATAATGAAGTCGTCTGGAGGATCTACATCATCTTTGATGTTGCATTTAAAGAAAATGCATCAGATTGACATTAAACAAGATGACAGTGAACCTACCGTAAAAATGGTAAGAACATTAGAAAACTTTATCGTTAAAAAATCTATGGAAGAAGAGATTTCAAAACTAGCTGCTTTAGATGGATTTTCTTTTAATTCAATTGCCAAGAGTGAGTTTATACAATCAAGCCTTCACCTTCAGAGAAATAAATACGATAAATTACCACCAGCCTCAGTGAATGGAATTAAAATATGGTTCTGAATTATTATAAAACTAAGAAAGAACTCATTCAGCATTTCAAAAATTCATTGGTTTTGGGTGCACGGTATTCATTGATTCTGGACGAATATACGTCTATACAAAATTAGCATTAGCATTAGCATTAGTAGAGGCATTTGATGCAAGAAAGCAAGCTTATGCAGCATCAGCCAAAAAAAAAAAAAAAAAAACCCCTTCCACTTCACCCCTCTGTTCGTTCAAAATACCTGTCCAGCTGAGCCTTAAACTTATTTAGGCTATCAACCTCCACCACAAGGGATGGCAGTCTGTTCCACCAACCAACCACCCGCTGGCTAAAGGCAAATTTCCGCACGTCTATCCTACATCTGTCTTTCCTCAATTTGAATTTATGCCCTCTCAGGTGATTTTTCTGAGCTAGAGGAAGGATCCCATCAGCATTGAGCATGCTCAAACCATTCAAGGCTTTACACACCTCTATCAGATCACCTCGCTGGTGCCTAGTCTCCAGACACTGTAATTTGCAAAACTTAAGCCTTTCTTCGTAAGAGCACCCCTTTGTTCCATCCACTAATCTTGTTGCCCTTCTCTGTACTCGTTCCAGCAGCTCTACATCCTTCTTGAAATGAGGCCTCCAGACCTGTATACAGTACTCTAGGTGTGGCCTCACCATTGCCTTATACAATGGAATAATCACCTCCTTATCCCTGCTGGAAAAATTCCTGTATATCATTGACAATACTCCATGAGCTACCCTTGCAGCCCGTCTGCACTGCTCAGAGAACTTCATATCTGCCTGCACAATCACCCCCAAGTCCCTTTCATTCTCTACCACTGTCAGTGTAGTACCACAGAGTTGATACGTTGCTCTGGGGTTGCTTTTTCCCATGTGTAGTACTTTACATTTGTCAATGTTAAACTTCATTTGCCACCTCTCAGCCCATCTGCTCAACCTTTCCAGATCCTGTTGCAGCAGCATAGTGTCAGTAGTGTCCTTGACAACCCTGCCAACCTTTGTATCATCTGCAAACTTGGACATTAAGCTTGATATACCATCATCAATATCATTTATAAATACAGAAAACAATAATGGACCCAACACTGAGCCCTGAGGGACTCCACTAATAACATTAGTCCACGATGAGCAGTGTCCATTGATTACCACTCTCTGTCTTCTCCCCCTCAACCACTCCTTTATCCATAGCAGCAATTTGCTTCCAATGTCACACTGCTCCAATTTGTGTAGCAGTCTTCCATGTGCAACAGTATCAAAAGCCTTTCTAAGATCCAAGTATATAATATCAAAGTTATTCCCTGCATCCAGTTCTTTTGTGACTGCATCATAGTATCCAATCAAGTTGGTCAGGCATGACTTCCCCCTAACAAATCCATGCTGTGTCTGAGCTATAACTGAAGTCTTGTCTAAATGATCCTGCAGTGCTTCTTTAACCAGTGCCTCCATTAATTTTCCTGGAACAGAAGTTAAGCTCACAGGTCTATAATTACTTGTGTCAGCCTTTGATCCTCCTTTGTGAATTGGGGTCACATTTGCACATTTCCAGTCTATGGGTACCTCCCCTGAGTCCAAGGAAGCTCTCATAATTATGGCTAAGGGTTTGCTTACTTCCTTTGCTGCCTCCTTTAATATAACTGGATAGATCCCATCCACCCCGGGTGCCTTTCTTGTGTTTATCTTCAACAGTTTCTCCTCCACTTTACTCCCAGTTATTTAAAGATTCTGTAGCTTACTGCTAGAGTTGAATACACCTCTGGCATTCCCCTTGCTGAATAACTCCTCATGTGTGAATGTCGATGCAAAATATTCATTTAGTTTGTTAGCTACCTGAGCAGGATCATCAACAGTTGACCCATCAATATCAAGTGGACCAATCTGATTCATCCCCTTCCTTCTAGAGTTTACATAAGTAAAGAACTCTTTGCTGTTTTTCTTTGCATCCCTTGCCAAGGATTTCTCGTAATTTGCCTTCGCCTGCCTAACCTCCTTTGTAACTTGGTTGCATATCAACTTGTATCTATCATAGGCTTCTGTGTCATGTGTTAATTTGTAAGTATCCCATGCATTTTTCTTCTCTGTCATATGCCTCATTAGTTCATCTTACATCCATTTTGGCCTAAACCTTGAACAATATTTCTTAGTTGGTATGTAAAGCCTAGTAGCTTCCAAGATAAGTTCTTTGAATGCTTCCCATTTTGAATTTGCTGTTGGTAACATCATCAGTTGGTCCCACTGTATAGAATTTAAATACTGTCTCAGTCCATCGTAGTCGCCTTTACGGAAGCAATAACCCTTCCCTTTACCCCTAATGGTAGTTACCTCTTTCAGTAAATCCCACTTCAGCACACTGTGATCACTGCCACCTAGTGGTTCCTCTATCTGCAGATTGTTAATGCATGAAGAATCACTGCTGATAATCAAATCAAGAGTATTACTCCCTCTAGTTGCCTCCCGAACATGCTGATGTAGAAAACAATCATCCAATAAATCCACAAAAGCCGTGCTAGTGTGTGAGTAACCAGCCCCCAAATTCCAGTCAATATCTGGGAAATTAAAATCTCCCATTATAAGACTCTCTGATTTACTGGCCCACTCTATTTCCCTGTACAGTTCCTTATTATACTCATCAGAGTCATTAGGCCTATAGCACACTCCTACTCTCAATTTTGATCTCCCAATGCTTATGTCACACCAAACTGACTCAACACTGCACTGTCGAGCGATGTCGACTGGCTTCACTTCCTTGGTTTTTATGTGTTTCTTAACTAATAGCATAACCCCTCCCCCCTTCCTATCCTGTCTATCCTTTCTGTAGACGTTGTACTCCCCAAATTGCATTTCTGCATCCCTTATATCTGTGTGACACCACGTCTCTGATATCCCAACAATATCTGCCTTTGATGTTTTGAGCAATACCTCAAATTCATCAAATTTATTTACTAAACTCCTAGCATTGGTGTACATGCAAGTATACCTGCACCTGTTTCTATTCTTAGCTACCCTAACACAACCCATGTGTTTACTTGTACCGCAATGGCTCCCAGCAGTCTCTGAAATACCATGCATCTTGTTTTTCAGGCTTCTGCTCATTCTAATAGAAGCAGTGCAAGAATCTCTTTCACCTCTGCCAGTGGCTACTGTCAATCTATTGGTCTTTGTCTCCCCCCAAGCTAGCAGTTTTCCGACCCACCTAACACTGCCTCGATAGCATCAGCAAATATTCTTGCACCCTTTCTATTTAAGTGTATCCCATCCCTGTAGAAGCAATCTCTCCTGTTAACAAGTACATTCCAGGCTGAAAAAAATTCTACCCCTTGAGCCTTGCACAATCTTTCCAGGGCCGAATTGATCGACAAGGCTCTCATCATATACTCCCTCCTATCGTGTCTGGGCAGAATTGCAGACACTTTCAAATTCAACCCTAATTCTCGGCTTTTGTTCAACAGTGACCTGTACTTGTTAAGTAATTCTGCTGGTCTCCTACTCTTAATATCGTTAGTGCCAACGTGTACAACTATATCACCTTTTGTGCCCTTAAAAGATGATATTCGCTCTACAACGTCATCAACCTTTGCCCCTGGCAGACATACCCTGGTCCTGTTCCACCTATCTTTTTTACAAAGCATGTTCCCCGTTTCCCTGACAATAGAGTCACCAACAACTACTAGTTCCTTCGGGACCAGCGCATTCTGCCTTGGGGGTTGTCTCTGTGTCACGCGATGCCCAAGTGCAAGCTCTGGCGTTGATGTGGGCAGCTGAGAGCTTGATGGGCCCCTCAATTTAGTTTCTTCGAGGGCATCCACCCTGTCCTTCAAGCTCTCATATAGGCCCACAAGAACGCCGAGTTGTTGCCTGATATCGATACACTCCTTGCATCGCGCACACACAAAGACATCCCCCTTGGCAGTATCATGTCCCGTACCCGATTGCTCTGCAAACATCAAGCAAACAGTGCATTTTATAAGGCTGTGAGTCAGAGGACAACTGCCCCCCTCAGTTCTGCTCTGAGCCACAGCGCTTCCATTAGCTTGAGCCTTTTGCTTTGCTGCTCTGGTCTGAGTCATGATTCTATTAATTTATTAATTAATTATGTTATGTTATTAATTATGTTAAATATAATTAATTATATTACGTTTGTAATCTAAGTCGTTATATGTATTTATTTAAACGTACAATTTAACTGCTAACGAAGTTCAACTAACGCTATCTAGTACGGTACATAACTATCGTATCACAATGGCGGAAAAATTATGAACGGTACTGGAGTTGAAACACGTGGAAACCTTTACCGATACTTTTATGCAATTACAAGGCCGAGTAAAGAATAATTACACCAAGTTAATCAGAAAATCACAAAATAATGTTATACTACTAAATTTAAATCAAAAGTTTTAGAAAAACAATAATTTCAAATCAATAAATAAGAAAAATCCACTTAGCGACTTGGAACACGACCGTCTCTAGTCGCCTCGTCAGCAGACTCCGACTTTTTGAATAAAAGGTATATGAATATAAATGTGCATTCAAAAGACAATCATTGGTCGTTAGGTCTTATTGAGATTAATGGTTCACTTGATAGCAGAAGAACTGAGCAAATTGTATATGGACACTTGAAGGATTGGTTTGAACTTCGATGAGGATATTGTTGCCTGCACCACCGATGGAGCAACAGTGATGATTAAGTTTGGGAAGCAAATTGCGCCTAATCATCAACAATGTGTAGCCCATTGTATACATCTGTCAGTTATAGATGTACTTTATGAAAAAGCAGTTAATTACGGTGCCACGGTCTCTGAGTCTCCCAAAGACAATGAAGAAAATGAAAATAATGAAGAAAGTAGTGATGATGAAGAAGTTGAAGAAAGACAGCAAGGCATGCTTTATCAAACCGACTTTACCGATGAGCTCAATTATTTCTTCAATCCAATGGTCAATATTGCACAAACTATTAACAAAGTCAGAAAAATTTGCAAGCTTTTTCGAAAATCGCCTACCAAAAATGACATATTACAAAATTTTGGTAAAGCAAAATTTAATGGGAAAGAATATAAACTTATATTAAATTGCAAGACTAGATGGGATAGCATCTTCTATATGATTGAGAGATTTTTGAAATATGCATTCCAAATGCTCTATGTGCAGTACTGTCAACTGAAGCTCTGTCTGACGATGACTGGAAAACACTTGAATTGCTATGTGAAACTTTGCGACCAGTTGAAATGATTCTAAAGATACAGACTTACTTAAAGCAGAGTCTTCAATAGAATTTCTGCTTGCTAAGTTCGATACAGCAGAAAACCCATTGGCTTTAAAGTTTCACCAAAGCCTTTTGCAGCGTTACAATGCAAGACGAAATTGCCAAACTGTGGATTTGCTGAGCTATCTACACAACCCCAAAAAGTTTAGGAAAGAAGATTCAGGTTCAATAACTTTTGATTTTCCAAGTAAGCAAGTTTTGAGAAAGCATGCTGAAGAGATTTATCAGAGATTATTTGCAAAACATTCCGAAGGAGTCTTAGCGTTGAATGAAGAAACTGAAAATAAACGAACTGTTCTTTTAGAAGAAAACAAAGACTCGTCTAGTTCCGATGTTGGAGATACACTCATGCGAGAGTATGATAGTGTAATAAAGAGATTAACTGAAGAGCCTTTTAAAAATATCCGAGTGAATTGGAAATCAGCAAAGAATTTAAAATTTTGTAGGCAACTAGCAGTAGAAATGAAAAGCTGGAGAAAGTTTATAGAGCACTGCTGACCATTAAACCAACAAGTGTCCAATCTGAGAGAGTGTTTTCGATCACTGGTCTCTTTAACATAAAAATAAGGTCAAGTCTTTTTTCACATTATTTTTATTTATTTATTATTATAGGGCTTATTATTTTTTTGTTTACTATACGAGAAGATAGTTTTTATTCAAAGGATTTGAATACAATTTGTAATTTTGTATAATCTCAAGCTGGTTACTTTTTTGGAGAATTTTAATTTTTTTATTTTTTTTTACTATAAGAGGTGATAGATTTTGTTTAAAAGATTTGATTACGATTTGTACAAAATACCCAAGATAAAATAAGTACCTGTGTTATAAGCTTTTAATTATTTTCCCTAAGTCTGAGAAAATCGGTTTTAAAACCGGTTTTAAGAGTAAACTTCGGTTAAACTCGGTTTTGAAATTTCTCGGTTTTATGCAAGCCCTAATATATATATAATGTGATGTAAAAGTTAGGCAAAAGTAATAAAAATAAATAAATATGAATATGAAGCTATCATTAGAGGCAGCAAATGCACATCCTCCACATGAAGCCTAATTATATCTGATAATTAAAATAAATATGATATTTAAAATAAAAAACATCAGCCAGTAGTACGGCAAAAATGCAGAGCGAAACGAAACGCAAAATAATATAAAATAAACAAACAGGGAAGGGAAAGTAGAGATAAGACAAAAAGGTAGTCGATAATCCCCTGTATAATTTAGTAATTAAACCCAATTAATAAAAACGATATAAATTTAAAATAATGCCGATTATATATAATTTAGCGGTACCCCCCTCCATTATGCCTCTCCTCCATGACTGACCATTATGCCCCATATCGACAGAGGACCACGAGGCCTCGTGGTCCTCTGTCGATATGGGGCATAATGGTCAGTCTATTATTTTGATATTTTAGTTTTTGTAGTTTCTTTAACCCCCTTTTTGGTGATATTTCACGTCTTTTGGAACTGGTACCTTCGGGGGGGGGGGGGGGGTACCGCTAAATTATATATAATTGGCATTATTTTAAATTTATATCGTTTTTATTAATTGGGTTTAATTACTAAATTATACAGGGGATTATCGACTACCTTTTTGTCTTATCTCTACTTTCCCTTCCCTGTTTGTTTATTTTATATTATTTTGCGTTTCGTTTCGCTCTGCATTTTTGCCGTACTACTGGCTGATGTTTTTTATTTTAAATATCATATTTATTTTAATTATCAGATATATATATATATATATATATATATATATAAAACAGAGCTACAATACTTAATAAGTTCTACTTCAATATTTGTAGAACGATCGTTTTAATTTCTGGAGAGTGTCATACGGAACCGTTCTACGTATTATATTGCGGTAAATTTCTCATATTCTTCTACAAACAACATATCTGTAAATTCCGTGTGTTCTGTGGTCGATTTCCTATTTACTGGGTGAAAAACCAGAATTTACGGTAGAAAAACCATGCTGTCCTCACCTGAGACCGACTAACTCAGCCACGTTGTGAAAAAGTCCCATAAAAATTCATTCCATTCATTGAATGGAGTACAACTTAAATCTTTCCCACCCGGTGTGGGGTAGATGGTGATAACATCATTTTTTTTTTTGGAAGGTGCAGCATAAGCCCCAGGCTTCCTTGCACCATATGCATAATAATAATTATGCTAGCCACGAGGGCCAGCAGTGGTGGGCCTGGTGGTATAGTAGTTTAGCAGCTGATAACCAGAGGGAATGCCCTCGTTGGTAGAATCGCCTTCCTCCCCACACCGGTTGGTAAAGACCCGAGTTCGAGTCCCGTCGATGACAAAGAATTTTTAAGGGCCTTTCTTACAAATTGGCTGAGTTAGCCAGCGTCAGGCGAGGGTAACATAGGCTTTTCTCCAGGAAACAGAAAATCGACCACAGAATACACGCAGCTATATGGCCTTAGTCGCTGATGATCCTAAAACCTTACAACAACAATCAGAGGAGTCACTTTACAATTTTGAGGAAACGTTGAGTAAAGCCTCGATATAAGACTAAATTCGAAAGAATCTAGAATTTTGCAAAACATTATAGGAATTAGTTCATGAGAGGAGCCTTGTCAATCAATTCTGCCCTGGAGAGATTATGCAAGGCTCGTTCTTTTTATGAGATAGAATATTTCTCAGCACGGCCACTAGTTATTAACAGGAAGGGCACACTTTTGAATAAAACAGTTGGATGTATATTGTATCTAATGTAGGGAGACTCCACTGGTGATGTTCGTTCAACTTCACCTGTACTCTGTGATGACACAGAACAAACAAATATTGATAGATCAACATATACTAACGTTTTAACATCGTGAGGACATCGTTATGAAAAGAAGCTAGGCAGTTCCAAAGTAGGGGAAGTTGAAGACAGGGAGGGAAATAGATTAATTTTTGATTTGAATCAGTGCACATTGACTGCGTGAAGTAGATCCTTAATAGGCATTAATATTGTCTAGGGCAATTTGATATTCAACAAAAAGAGTACCAAACCCCACTACAAAGTCGACATGAATAACAAAGGTACATTTACAAGTGGAAACTTCAATCAGGTTTTAGAATTCTGAAATCCAACGCCAGAGCTCATTCTTGTGACACAGGCAACACAGCAGCAATCTTCGCGGGAGAATGCACTGGTCGCACAAGAACTAGCTATTGTCGGTGACTATTGTCAGGGAGACGGAAATATATTGCGCAAAAGGGATAGGACCAGGGTATGTCTGCTAGGTGAAAAAGTTGATGGAGTAGAGCAAATATCATCTTTTAAGGGCACAAAGGCTGACATTGTTGTACACGTTTGCGCTAATGACATTAAAATTAGGAGATCTGAGGACTCACATAATAAGTACAGGTCAATGTTGAAAAAAGTCGCGAGTTAGGGTTAAATTTGAAACTGTCTGCAAATCTGCCCAGACACAATAAGAGAGAGTATATGGTAAGAGCCTTGTCAATCAGTTTGGCCTTAGAAAGATTGCACAAGGCTCATGAGGCAGAATTTTTCGCAGAATAGTCTGTGCTTTTTAACAGGAGAGACTGCTTATACAGGAATGGGATACACTTAAATATCAAGGGTGTAAGAATATTTGGTGATGCTATCTAGACATCATATTAGGTGTGTCGGAAAACTGCTGGCTTGGGAGGATTCACAGACTAATAGATTAACAGTGGCCACAGGGAGAGTGAATCTTGCACTGCTTCTATTGGGATGAACAGCGGCCTGGAAAGCAAGGTGCTGGGGATTTCCAGGACGGCTGGAAGTCATCATGAAACAAGTAAATACATGGTCTGTGTTAGGATAACAAAAGTAAGAACAGGTGAATGTACACCAATGCTGGGAGTTTAGTAAATAAATTTGATGAATTGGAAGTGCTGGTCAAGACATCAAAGGCAGATATTGTTGAGGTATCAGAAACATGGTATCACACAGATATAATGAATCTAGAAATGGAATTTGGGAGTACAATGTGTACAGAAATGGTGCTTACACGTAGAACGCAGATAGATGCTCACCAGAAACCAGCAATGACATAAAGCGAACGCCTCTCGCTGGCTATGAACACATAGAACGAAGCTATCCGTTTACCTGGAACCAGCAGCGACGTGCAGGTGAAGCTTCTCACTGGCTATGAACACAATAGAAAGTAGGTGACCAGTGCAAAACTTTACTCCATCACATACCAAGAAGTTGCACACATAAAATCTAAGGAAGTGCATCCAGTTGACATGGGTGGACAGTGCAATATTGAGTCATTTTGGTGTGACATGGGCGCTGGGAAAGCAAAATTGATAGTAGGAGTGTGCTATAGGCCTAATGACTCTGAGGAGTAGGATGAACAACTCTACAGAGAAATAGAGAGGGCCAGTAAATCAGATTGTGTTTGTTATAATGGGGGATTTTAACCTCCCAGATATTGACTGAACTTGTGGTTTGGTCACTCGCACACTAGCAAGGCTTTTGTGGATTTATTGGATGCTTGTTTTCTACAGCATGTTCGAGAGGCAAGTGATTATCAGCAATGATTCTCCATGCATCAAGAATCTGACTAAATGACTAAGAATTTGACGTAAATTTAACAACAGCGGTCTCAGACCGTTCTTAAATTCTATACAGTGGGACCAACCGATGATCTTACGAGCAGCAAATTCTAAATGGGAAGCATTCAAGGAATTAATCGTGGAAGCTACTAGGCTTTTCATACCGATTAAGAAATACTATTCGAGGTTTAGGCCTAAATGGATGTCCGATAAACTAATCAGACTCGCGGCAGAGAAGAAAAATGCATGGGATGCATATAAATTATCAGACGACACAGAAGCCTTCGGTAGACATAAGCTAGTCTGTAATCAAGTCACAAAGGCGATTAGGCAAGCGAAGGCTGATTACGAGAAATCTTTGACAAACGATGCTAAGAAAAACAAAAAAGACTTCTTTACTTATATAAACTCTAGAAGGAAGGGGATGAATCAGATTGGTCAACTTGATATCGATGGTTCGACTGTTTATGATCCTGCTCAGACAGCTGACAAACTAAATGAGAATTTTGCATCTACATTTACACATGAGAAATTCTGTAGGGAAGTGGTGGACAGAAGCTTATTAAACTCTAACAGGGAGCTTAATGATTTTATAATAACTGAGAGCAAAGTGGAGGAGAAATTGTTGAAGTTAAACATAAGAAAGGCACCTGGGGTGGATGTAATCTATCCAGCTATATTAAAGGAGGCAGCAAAGAAAGTAAGCAAATCCTTAGCCATAATTATGAAAGCTTCCTTGGACTCAGGGGGATGCCCCCATGGACTGGAGATGTGCAAATGTGTCCCCAGTTCACAAAGGAGGATCAAAGGGTGACACGAGTAATTACAGACCAGTTAAACTTCTGTTCCGAGGAAAAGAATGGAGTCATTACTTAACGAAGCACTGAAGTTATAGTTCAGACACAACATGAGTTTGTTCAAGGGAAGTCTTGTCTGACAAATCTGATTGAATACCATGATGTGGTTACAAAGGTACTGGATGCAAAAAATAATTTTGTTATCATATACTTGGATTTTAGGAAAGCTTTTGATACTGTTGCACATGGAAGACTACTAGTGTGTTAGTGGTCTGACGACACCAGGGGTTTGGAGCCCGTTGTTGTTTTCTGTATTTATCAATGATATGATGAAGGTATTTCAAGGTTAACGTACAAATTTGCAGACGATACGAAGTTTGACAAGGGTTGTTAATGACAGTACACTACTACATCAGGATCTAGAAAAGTTGAACAGGTGAGCTGAGGAAACTAAAATGGCTAATAAGGTGGCAATTAAAATTTAACATTTACAAATGTAAAGTACTGTTTAATGGATAGTAGTAACCCCAGAGTAGCATACCAACTTAGTGTATTGAAGAATGAAAAGGACCTGGGGTAATTGTGCAGTCAGATATGATGTTTTCTTAGTAATTCAGACAATCTGCATGAGTGGCTGGCTCATGGTGTCTTGTCTATGATATACAGGAATACGGAGGTGATTGTCACCTTGTATAAGGCAATGGTCAGTCCACACCTTGAGTACATGCATACAGGTCTAGATACCTCATTTTAGGAAGGATGTGGAGCTGCTGGAACGAGTACAGAGAAGGGCAACGAGATTGGTGAATGTAACAAAGGGTTGCTTTTACCAAGAAAGGCTTAAATTCTGAAAATTGCAACATCTGGAGATTAGGCACCTACGAGATGATCTGACTGAGGTGTACAAGGCCTTGAAGGGTTTGCGCAAGCTCAATGCTGATGGGATGCTTCCTCTTTCCCCAATTAATCGCCTGAGGGGACATAAATTCAGGTTGAGGAGGAAAGTCAATTGTAGAATAGATGTCCGGAAATTTGCCTTTAACCAGTGGGTGATTGATAGCTGGAACAAAATTCCATCTGTCGTACTGGAGCTCGACAACTTAACTAAGTTCAATGCAGAACTAGACAAAAATTTGGAGTGAATGGATGGGTGAAATGGGAAGTTTTTTTTTTTTTTGACTAATGCTATATAAGCTTGCTTTCTTGCATCATATGCCTCTGCTAATGCTAATTCAACAAGGGTGTCATCGCATCAACGGCCCGATGTGAAACCATATTCCAAAATTGAGGTAGGATTTATTTCATTATGGAAGATAGTGATGCTTAAAGCTTTCCGAATAATTTCACAAGGTTGGAAAGTAGAGCGAATCAGAAGCACTTCTTGAAGAGGTATAGACCTCTTCAATATTATGAATCAACAGGGCTTACCTTTATTTTTTGATATTAGTCCAGTTTAGAGAAACAATATTTTCAATCACGAGAGAATTTAAGATATTTTCGGAAATGATCTTGTCGTGGTTTATTTTGTAAATGAGGCCTCATGGGTTTTTATTATCAGCATGCATGACAATATCCTGCTAAGATTTTAATTAACTGGTATGAATTTTGAAAACATATGACGTCTCCAGTTATATGTATTTGTAGTGTTACCATTCTTGCAAGCTCTTTTATATGGGCGATGGGCTTTGTGAACTTGAAGTTCATGTATCCACTAATGGGTACATTTATTTTTAGTACTTTCTTTCAAGTAGATCTGGAGATTGTGTTTGGATGATTTTTTTCATATTTACAGCAAATTCTTCGGGAATGAAATGAGATATTCAATGGGAGATTTTTGATAACAGTTGTTTTGAAATACAGTCGAACGAAGAAGCTGCATAAAAGAATTGCCTAATAATTGCTATTATGAGAAAAGTGGCGCCACTCTGACATAGAGCAAGCAGAACTTGAATTTACTGATTATAATGTATATATGAAAGGACAAACATGACTAGAAGAGGACAATTTATCATTGTGGTTAAGAAGCACTAAGACAGACAGTATAATGTTGAGTAAGTCACTAGCCAGTGTCTCCAGTAAACACTGGGAAAAAAGAAACGACAGTAATAGTCTGTAAGAAGCTAAATTACTGTGAATAGTATAAAAGAACTACTACACAGACAAACGGAGTTGGCCAGCAAATCAGAATGTCTTAGTTTGCAGACAGTGATGCTACTTTGTCAAGCGCACCACCAGCACTTGGTGACAGCGATGTATTGAGATGAGGATTATTTAAAGATATAACTTACTCTCAAGAGCAAAAGGGAAAGATGCACTCGCAGAAGTGTTTACAATGGTCTCAGCCAGTATTTAGATTATTTTAATTGGGACCAACTGATAACGACAGATGTAAATCCAAAATGGCAAATGGTGGTAAAAGCTACTGACTTTTTATATCAACTAAGGGTACTGTTCAAAATTTATGCCTAAATGTTTGTCAGATGAAGTGATGAGATAAGTGGCAAAAAAAAAAAAAAGATGTACGATTGGTTTATAAATTATCATCAGAAACAGAAATTTCAGCCCTTAAAAACTAGGTACCCGCAAGAACACCCGACTGAATTGTTTGAGGATTTAAACGGGTTGGTTAACTTGATGCCACCCTCACTCTCTCTCGGTCGCGATTTGGCCTTAGTCGTTAATGTTCCTAAAAACCCAATAACAACTCTTTCTCGGATAATACCACACAACGATACAAACTACAGTGAATATAAACTAATCTGCAATCAGGCTACAAAGAGAGTTAACCATGCTCGTTGAGAAACAGAAATAAGTAGCCCATAATTCTTTGTTTATGTTAACACTTAGAAAGCAAGGAAAAAACAAGGAATGAATCCACTGGTTATGAACGGCTAACTATTCATAAACCTGTTCGGAAAACTGACAAAGTGACTATATTTAACTCTGCATGTAGACTCACACGCAAAGAAGTTTTAGGGGATGGGGAAAACAGAATCATACCTAAAATAATTCTATCTGCTGCAAAGCGGGTTCGTTAAACTGATGCCATCTTTAATCTTTCTCGGATGATATACTCCAGGAATCAATTTACATTGAAAGATGGTTACACGATAGTTGGACAGAAATTTGCTTTCAGCGAGAGAGTAATTCATTGTTGGAACAAGTTGCTATCTGATGTTGACGAAGTGGGTAGTTTGAATAAATAAAAGAAGGATGGGACGAAGCATCAGAAAGAATGGGCAAATGCAGCAGATAATGTTTTCATTTACCGTTACTAGTACTAAACGTAATGTAAACTATATTGCCAAAAAGTGACTAATATTTGCATGTTCCTAAGAAAATTTAATTGACACAGTACTTAATAACGTGTCAGCCTACCTTTGACCTTAATTATTCACTACATCCTAGCTGTAGTTTTAAAACAGGGAAGCGATATACAGTACTGCTCCATTTTCTGAGGCGTAACTATGGTATGGCAAATGTTGCCTTCGTCATAGGCACCAAATGGAATTAAATAAAAAGCTCCAGAATATACGAAAAAAAAAATTATCCTACAATTTCTATTACTAGAGTTCATAATTTAATTATGAAGGTTGAGAACCAGGTACTTGGACGAGTGTTGAAAGTGAAGTCCCTCAAGGATCAGTGTCAGGACCACTTCTGTTTCTTACCTTCCTTAATGACATTGATCAGGCAGTGTATGGGAAGGTTGTCAAAGTTTGCTGATGATTTCAAGCAAAGGCCATTTTCCTTCAAAATGACAGATCGGTTGTACCAATGGTCTGAAAAAATAGCAACTGAAGTTTAATATTTCTTAATGCAAGATTTTGCACTTGGGAATATCAAATTTAAGGGAGCTAAAAGGGGCTCTAAGAAGAAAAATACTTCGGGATTACAATTCAGCCAGACGAAACTTTCTATGCAGTGTAAGCAGATAGGTAGGAAGGCACTTGCTTACACTTCATATATCATAACGTTGTTATTGGGTTTAGGAGCATCGGCGACTAAGGCCATGTTGCTGTGTATATTAGGCGCCTCCGTAGCCAGGTGGGAAGGAGCAGCAGTGCGTAGCACACGCTTCTTGATTAGACCGGGGTTCGAGCCCGTCACCACCAAATACAGAGGATGCGGAAAGGTCAAGGAATGACCACCGCATTTCCCTGAGCAATATGGCCTTAGTTGCTAATGCTCCTAAAAACCAAACAACAACAAACAACAACAGCTGTGTATATTGTCTGTAAATTGCGTGTGTTCTGAGGTCGATTTTCTGTTTGCTGGACGAAAAACCCGAGTTTACAGGAGAAAAAAAAACATGCTACCTCGCGTGAGACCGACTAACTCAGAACGTTGTGAAAAAGACCCATAAAAATTCCACCAGAACCAGAACCTCAGCATGAGAGAGCTATACCTGGTCGGCTGAGTGAGTGTAACTAGGTGATTGTTTTTGGGTAATCAGGTTTCTGTGATACATATGATTTCATATTCTTCCATGACGAGTAGGGATTTAGTTTGTTGAACTGCAGTGTATTTAGTTTTTCGGAGAGACTTCTGACGTTTTTGATGAAGTAACTGAGCTGAAAGCATTTCGGTTTCATATGTCCTTGGTCTGATTGTTGCCATGCCAAATTTCGTTGGTGGAGAAATTTCCTCTATGATCCCTGTCAATGAATGCAACATGCATTCCCACCATCTAAGCATCAATGGGTCTAAGCATCACCATCTAAGCATCAAGACGCAGTTATCCATTTTATTGCAGTAAAAACTGATTACAGTATTTATAAATAAGCGCATTTGTGCACACATTGCATAGTATGCAATGTATGCGCTTGTGCATTTATTTACATTAATATCGATACCTTACAATAAGGATCTTATTTATTTATTCAAATACGCACGTGCATTATTTACAATTTAAAATAATTAAATGCACATGGCATAATACTTTAAGAGTTTAATATCTATATAATATCGGTGTTTAGATACACCATAGACCGACTTTATTTATTTACAAGTAAATACGTATGTGCACGTATGCATGTACATGGATTTGTATACATAAATGCACATTCTTTCAAAGAGAAAGCCCACATGCGCACGCACATACGTCGAGAAATGCACATGCACATTTTATACACATCATTTTTTTGTGCATATATCATTTTTTATGCATAAATGCACAAGAAACGATACACATACAGTATTTGGCATATTTGACACAAAAAATAATACATATATTGTGATGCACCGCACCAGGCCCTTAGCTCGGGGCCCTTCTGCGGTGCATTCAATGCACCCCCCTCCCATTTGCACGGCCCTGCCATTATAACAACTTAATATATAAAAATTTAATAATGAGAGTCGAGAAAATCGACCCTTACCAAAAGTTTCATTCCACATATCTAGATGGCAGCACAGGCATTAAACGCAATGTAAATTGCACGAGGCAGGCGAAAACTTCGCATAAACCCGTGTCGCGCAAACGTTTTGGGCCCCAGGCCCTTTTTGGTTCCAGCTTTACTGAAAGGTCGCACATTTAAATTTCATTTGTGTGTTTTTCTCAATAATACGCATTGAGTGACGAAAATGTTTTTTAACCCACCATCAAAATTCCCCTTACCCCTTCCTAGATTTTAAAAATAAAATTGAAAAGTTATCTGACTGTCTGTCTGTACCCATTTCGATACACAATCGAAATGGGTACAGACAGCCAGACAGACAGTCAGTCAGTACCCATTTCGATACACAATCGTTCATATGAAGCTGGGCTTTCAGTAATACCAGAACAGGCCGCAGTTAGTGCAACACTAAAAAATTTTCAGCCGCATCTTATATTTTTCTTAAAATTAATTGAGTTTTATACTTTCGAAACTTTGCCGTTCAAGTTTAATTACAACTGTATAATATTTATTACTATTTTTGTAAGTCTCTTTTCTCTGCGTATATATAGTTCCAAAAAATTAGTTTCAATTTGGATACCTCAACACCAGGGGAGTATTCAGGGGGGAGCAGAGGGAGAATATTCCCTTCATAACCATGCGTATAAGTGTTCCTAGGTCTATCCGAAAAGAAAAACACTCAAAAATCTGGTCATCCTTCTCCCCCTTTTATTATTATTATTAGCCACATGGTACAAGGAAGCCTGAGGCTTATGCTGCACCAGCCAAAAAAAAAAAAAAAAAAAAAAATTCCCAGAGTTACCCTGAGAGTGAGAGAGAGAGAGAGAGAAGTAGAAAGGAATCACCAAGAAAGAGAAGAATGATGATATCCAGCTCAGGACCCTAGGTTTGCCAAGCCCATACTCACCAGATGTGAGCCCACGACACCTGGATACGGTACTGCCTCACACCACCCAACTCGCACATAAATACAAATGCAACGCGTAAGATACTGTAGTTGAGGATCGTATCGTGTTAGGGGCACAATACCTGGAACCTTATCTATTACCACAATGGATGTGAGGCAGCAGAAGAGATTCAGGATTACAAACGTTGCAAGTAACAGCCAATCGATCCGATGGCCCATGTAGAGAAAAATTATATCACAGTTCAAGAAAACAAAAAATCTAAGAGTAAAGCCAAGGAGAGGGCGTAATCCTCTCAAGGTGGGTTGAAAATATTGCTAATGCAATCGTAAAAGGATTCGTGGACATCAGTATTGGCATCAGATACTAATGTCCATGTAGGAGAATCCATGGAGAGGAGGAGTCTCCCACAAGAACGGTTTGTTGGTTTAGTGTTTTCTGGAACAGCGGGATCAAGGACAATAAGTCAATGTAGAAGACCAAGTATAATATTGGTTACTGATTTACGAGTAAAATCTAATGATAATGATTTATCCTTTGCAGAAAGGAGAAGACGTCTAAGATCTGCTAAAATCTAGGCGTTAAAGATTTGGAGAAGCATCTGAAAGAGGTAGAATTAGTACCGTGTTCATTAATAAAACACGTGCTGTCTATTAGCACACACATCGTTAAGGCAATATCACAGAAGGTGAATATTGGAGGATGGTCAGCTCTCATAAAAAAGTAATAAATGAGATAAATCGTATCCTAGAGCACCAGCCCTTCCAAAACAAAATTTATGGGTGCGCTACTGGGCAGAACAAGTGCACGTGGGGCAGCAAGACTGTTGGATATTCCGTATGTTACAGTATGGAAAGTGTTGCGTAATTCTTTGCCCTTCTACCTATACAAATTCCACTGCGATCTCGTATGTAGCAGTATCACCTGTTAGCAATAACAATTGCAAGCGGATGATACTGAACCCTGACATTTGCTTTCTTTCTTGGCACGTGGCAGGTAGAGTAGCCGTGAAACATCCTGCGTGGAGGCCCATTTTCTCGTGAATTTTTCACTCTGTTAATGACGTCCCTTGATATTTATAGTTTAATTGAACAAACACTGTCAAATGTAACGTGTTTCAAAATCAATTTCCAGCAGCGTCATGCGGTGTATTAAAGAGATAAAATAATGAATGCGTTTCCAATTTAAATATTTAACTGAATGCCATAAAATATAACAGCAAACAAACTGGGACTTAAACATAACAGCGAATGCGAATGAGCTCCGTTCTACCCGTAATTCAAAAATGTATTTTTTACATAAAGAAAAAAATAATAGAACATCAGGGAAAATTATAAATTTGACCATTTTGTTTTCATAAAAAATTAAATATAATTTTTAATAAACGAGAAGTGATAGAAAAGTTTTGTTGTCTTTAGTAACTGTCAGTAAAGAACTGAGCATGGCATACAGTCTAGAAAACTCCAACCGTACCATTGTGGCGAGAATCTTTTGAAAGCTGTCATCATCGGAAATGAATCTTGAGTTCACCCTTTCACGTCCGAGACAAAGCATGGTATGGAAGCATGCAAACTACTCTCCACCAAAGCAGCTCCACGAGAGAGGTAATGCTGCTGAAGGAATAAATCTAATCCAAGTAGTACCATAACCATGCCTTAAAAATAGTTCGTAAACATTTTAAATGGTTCCTTCTTTGGAATAAAACTGTGTAGAATATTTTTTTTACTTTAGACATTTGGACAGTTTGATGTACATATATATATATTTTATTTATTAGACCACTATTATTTCAGGCATGTTTTCTTACGTGATATGTTCCTCTAACCACAACTATCGGCCTAACAACTGATTACTATATGATATGATACCATATATTTGATATCATATACAAGTATATGATATCAAATAATTTTGATATCATATACTTGGATTTCAGGAAAGCTTTTGACACTGTTGTGCATGGAAGACTCCTGTACACACTGGAGCAGAATTAAGGGTAAGTTGCTACAACGGATAAAAGGATGGTTGAGTGAGAGAAGACAGAGAGTGGTAATCAATGGGTGCTGCACTTCGTGGACTAATGTTATTAGTGGAGTCCCACAGGGTTCGGTGTTGGGTCCACTGTTGTTTTGTATATTTATCAATGATATTGATGAAGGTATATCAGGCTAGTATCGAAGTTTGCAGATGATACAAAGGTTGGCAGGGTTGTTAAGGACAGTAATGGCAGTGTGTTAATGCAACAGGATCTAGAAAATTTGGGCAGATGGGCTGAAAAGTGGCAACTGAAGTTTAACATTGAAAAATGCAAAGTACTGCATATGGGTAAAAGTAACCCCAGAGAAATGTACCAACTGTGTGATACTACACTTAGGGAGGTAGAAAATGAAAAAGACCTGGGAGTAATTGTGCAATCCAATATGAAGTTTTCTGAGCAATGCAGACAGGCTGCCAGGGCAGGTCATGAGGTGTTGTCAATGATATACCGGAATTTTGTTAGCAGGGAAAAGGAGGTGATTGTCCATCTGTATAAGGCAATGGTCAGGCCACGTCTTGAGTACTGTGTGCAGCTCTGGAGGTCTCATTTTAGGAAGGATGTAGATTTGCTTGAGCGTGTACAGAGAAGGGCAACAAGATTGGTGAGGGGAATGAAGGGATCCTCTTACCAGGAGAGGTTTAAGTTCTGCAAATTGCAGCAGCTGGAGACTAGGCACCTGCGAGGTGATCTGATTGAGGTGTATAAGGCCTTGAATGGGTTGAGCACGCTGAATTTTGATGGGATTCTTCCACTTGTTCAGATTACGAACCTAAGGGGGCATAAATAAATTTAAATTGAGGAAGGCCAGATGTAGAATAGATGTGCGGAAATTTGCCTTTAGCCAGCGGGTGGTTAATTGCTGGAACAAACTTCCATCTGTCGTTGTGGAAGTTGATACGTTAAATAGATTTAAGGAGGAACTGGACAAATATTTAGAGGGGATTGCTTTGTAATTTTTTTTTTGGCTGATGCTGCATAAGCTCATACGCTTGCTTTCTTGCATCACATGCCACTACTACTACCACTAACTCTTGGAGTGCTTTTTTGCAACTTCTAAACATTTTATATGGCGTCCTTCATGAACCCATAAGGGAATTCAGTCACGAATTATGTTATAGAAGAGACAAGAACAAATTTAGCTAAAATGAGATCTAATCGGAATAGTTACGCAACAGCGAAGGATAAATCCAAATCATCCATTGCATCCACGAAAAGATTCTTTCAAATTTTTGTTAATAAAACTAGTAACATGGCTGATCGCAATGCAATTAAATACAAGAAACTTTGTCAAATTAATGCCGACTATATTACTTCAGCTAAATAAATTTCTGTCTTCTTGGAGCATTGCCAATGCGTAGAGCAATTTGATGATAAATGTATCCTTCAGCGTGTGTTCTCAGCATTTTGATTACTGGCTGACCACGATCTACCAACTCAATATGTTAAACACAGAAATATTTTATAATTGGATATGCAATTACAAACAGTACAATGCCGTAACGTGTTCTTGATAGAGAATTACTATATCAAGGCTAACTAACTGAATCGATACTTAAACACTCGGTTTGAACCCGAGTCAGAATTCCAGCATGTTCTTCAACCTTGGATATTCCATGTGCTTTTCTTATTACTGCAAAGATGAAGTTAAATGTGACAATTCCGTTGTAAAAAAAGCACAAGATTAGTTTTATGAAACTACATGTAGTAAAAAGCATAATTCAAGGTAAGTGACGTCAGAGGTAATTTCTGAACTATTATAAATGTCAAGGGAAAATCGTGACCTTCACTGAATCGTAAGAAATTCACCCAAGTAATTTCACTAAGGAAACTTCTCCCTAATAAAGACGAAATTCGAATACGCAATTCTTGTACCAGGTGATTGTTTTGTCAAAACTGCCATCAAAACTGTCACCAGTTGAGTACCAAAAAAACGAAGCACGTGCAGGTTGAAACTGAACATTGACAACTTGGGAAACATGCAAAATTTTCTAGTCTCGAAGCTAAACATGACGGTCGGCAAACTATGACTCGTGGGTCAGTGAATAATCACCCACCACAATTCAGCTGATCAGCTACTCAAATCCCAAAAAATTAGATTAATATGAAATGTTAAACAAATTTAAGAAATTATAAATAGCCACCATTGTACTGTATTTTAGTAAAAAAAAAAATAAATAAAAGCAGTATAGTATGTTTTCATTTATGATTAAACTACTGATAATATTTTTAAACATCAATATTTTCAGTTTCTCGGTACTGAAAAATCTGGAAATAAAATGGCAGTCCATTTCTTCACTAAAATACAGATTTTATAATGGAACGCAATCCCTTACCATTAATCAAAATAAACTGAACTCGTAATCTGCAGTAAATCTCATTTGTTCGAACTTTAAATATCTCACGCGAATTTGTTCAATTAGTCTGAGTACTTTGAAAGCATTCAGATGCCAAGAGGTAGTCATCCCGCCACATAATATCCAGTTTCTATCCGTTCTGTGATTTCATATTCTTCCAGTTAGTGCATCAATACACCACAAGCCTTGTCATATCCAGATAAGTAATTCCAATCCGTTCTTAGGGTACTTCCATTAAGAAGAAATACAATAGTTGATAGCATCATATTTTTCACTCATTTGGTGAGATCTAGATTTGAGTTCCGTTTGAGATAGAAGAAATCCTCAAATGCTCCTTCAACTGGGGCAGTAGTTAGCGATCTTAGAGGAAGGAAGCAAGAAACTCTCCAATGAGTTTGATGCTGCTGATGAAAATTAAGCTCTCGAATATGCATTTCAAAGATCTGTCCGGAAATAAACAAAGATCCAAATTCAATAACAGTGAAAGTTATTCAATAACATAAACACTGTTTATGTCAGTTGGTAGGATTAAAGAAACCAGTTTGCATCCTTCTTGAATGCCAAAAATATCTAGCGATGGCAGTGATCAAAATTTTCACATAAATGCTAAATCAAATAATTTAATTAAAATTAAATATGCTAGTTCTATATGAAGCAGTTAAATAACAGAGTTGTAAAGCAAAATATGTTTCGTGTTTGCCTGGAAAGGAAATAAGTTGGGTTTATTTTTTATATATTTTATTTTTTTTTTTTTTACTGGCCGTAACTGGTTATTTGGCTTACTGCTTTAAAAACAAAACAAAACAAAAAAAAAAAAAAACCCTTTTTGTGCTCATTAATAAAATGCGTAATAACAGTCCTTAAATATGACAGCAGTTTTCCTTCTCTAGTTAGATACTGATGTAAGATGTAGTTTGTTTCCTGATTTTATGCGCAAAAAATGGTTAATTTAACTGAAATCATGAGAGGGTTGTTATTGTGACAATGTTATACATATCAAATACTCATTTCGAGATTTCCGGGTTGCGTGTTCTATTTAAAATAAAATTATATACAACAATTAATTTTATTTATTTAATTGAATAAAAAATAAAATCGCATGCTGCAGCAATCTCACCCAGCCCCATATTTGATATAATGTCTATATACACTGGTGTTCAAAGAAAGTAGATCACCCCTTAAAATTGTAATTTTCGTCCGAATAACGTAAGTATATGGCAACATTTCTTACACATTGCATCAGTTAAAATTGACACGCGTAGGTGATGACGTAATATTGCATCAGCTGTTACTTTCGGCTATATAAGCACGCTCTACAAAAGTTGCAGTCGTTCCTTGCTTGTGTCAGGATGGGGAGTTAGTGCAGTTGATGCCACGAAGAGACATTGCTATTGCTGCTTTACGTGAGGAAGGGTGTTCCCGTCATCCTGCTTATAGAGTGTCTTGTAATCAGTCGACAGTGAGTATATTTCTTTCCAAACTCATGAATACTGGTTCTGCTGATAGGAAAAGAGGAACCGGACGCAAACGCGTCTCTAGGCCAAAACAGGACAGCGTTTTGAAGCGCTTATGCCTTAAAAACTGTAAAGCTTCTTCATCTGAGCTGAAAAGAGAATGGGGAGAACATACAGGAGTGGTAGCAAGTGCAGTAACAGTCAAAAGACGCCTCTTCAAAAATGGACTTGCAGCCCGTCGTCCTAAGAAGTCCCGATAAGCCAGGAATATGTGCATGTCAAATGGACCTCCGAGCATTGGAAGTAAGTTATTTTCTCGGATGAGAAGAAATTCAACCTGCATGGCTCTGATGGGAGGCAAACGATTCGCCGCCGTAGACGTGGTGAAGAATATCATCCAGACTATATGGTATCTACAGTGAGATTCCCTATCAGCCAAATGATATGGGGGTTCATTTCGTATCGCGGAGTAGGTCACCTGCAGTTTATAAATGGTTCCGTAATTTCCAATGGATACCTGGCTATATTGGAAGGCAAATTTCTGCAAACCATTAGAGACCATTTCAACCTGCCAAGTAACTGCATCCTTCAGGACGACTCTACTCCTTGTCATCGGGCGAAAAGTGTAAGTAGGCACTTCTGTAGTTACTTTAGCTTCATTTCTGCATTAGAGGTTTGACAGTAATGTGTTTACATTTGTTACAGGTGAAAAAATGGTTGGAAGAACGGTCCATTATAACTCTTAGCTGCCCAGGAAACAGCCCGAACCCTATAGAGAACTGTTGGCATCGTTTGGAATCTGCAGTTGACAGAAAGAAACAAAAGACCCTTCGTGAACTTCATAATTCGTGTTTGGAACCACGAACTGTCAGTTGATTATCTTCACAAATTGATCTGGTCAATGCCTCGACGGCGTGCTGGTGTCATCAGGGCCAGAGGGGATTCAGCTAAATATTAGTTTGCACCTGGTGAACTTCTCATTTTGTTTTCCATTTAAAATGATAAACTGAAGCAAATCGGGGGCTTCTGATAACATTTTAGCCATAATTGTCGTGTTTACCAAAACTGTTGTATAAAGGTTGCAAATGCTCATTTTGGAATATTTTTAGAGCACCTGTCAAAATATTACTTAGCTTTGCCTTAACTATTAATAAATATCTTGTGTTTATATTTCTATTTGTGATTCTAGTCATTAATGTAACATACCATCGCGAAAAAGGGTTAGAAATATGACATTCCTACGAGATGCACTTTCTTTGAACACCAGGGTAATTATGCATCAAAATTTTACAGCTCGCGTTTTCTTCCCCCACCTCTCTTTGTATACGCGGTTCAGTTGAGTCCCCTTAAACAAAAGAACACATCCATCTTTGTACTTTTATGTGTTTTCATTCCAGATCTCCGGTCCTCCTACGGGAAGGCAGGAGCGGTAACTACTTAGTGGAGTATTCATCGATTGGAACGCGGGAGACCATACAAGGATACCTCATGGCCTTATCTGCTTTGGCATTTAACATACATAGGCGCCATGGCTTGGTTTGGATGTTTAAAATAAGCACTGAGAATACCAAAGTCATTAAGCACCAGTATATGGTGGGTTTGCCTTTTTCTGGGGATGAAAAAAAAGTTATGATCATCTCTAGCTATGGTCTCATACTGGTTTTAATTATCAAAAAGGTTGCCTGCCAAGAGAATCACACAGCGGGATTCATAAATAATCGAATACATGACGTAAACAGATTTTCATTAAGCTCAGATCCTACTGTGAAATCTATAATTGTATTGTTAAAAATGATTTACGTGAACTTATTTTATTATTTTAAAAACTATTTCGACAACTTCTAAAAGGATAAGGCAAGTCCAAAACAGATCTGTGGGAAAAGACGGGATTTCGGTTATTATACGTTTTTGAGTTAATCATTACTTGGTGAGAAACCGGCTGCTAATATTCCATGAGGTTGTATAAGTGTTCTATTAAAGATACAGTTGGAAGCCACTCATTCTCATCCATTCTAATAGTTGATTTCTCCTTGGAAACTGCTTTATTTGCATAATCCGCGTGTTTGGCACGCAGCAAAAGTTGGAACTGTTTACAAAATATGCTTCATCATCGATGGTTTATGACGCTGTGATTAAAGCACTGACGTAAATCCTTAAAATAAAATACATTAAGGTGGGTGATTACAAGCATTGCTGAATCCAGAGTTAGAAACATTTGTTTATCATAAGCACAAAGCAGTTATGCAAAAACCATACAACATGCCCAATTATTATTAATGAAATAGCAATATTTCATTAACAATAATTAGCTAACCTTTTCTGTCCTGCGCGACGTAGAAAACAAACTAACAGCGGTCTGTTAGTGTTATTTATTTATTTTTTTTTATTAAAAATAACACTAAAGTTTCTAATGTGACTTTGTCGATACATAATTTTGCAACTGCACTTAAGGTTTTCACCGACAGACCCAAAACAAATTTATCAGTTTTTTTTTAAATTTAAACCATTTGTTGATGTCCGCGTGCCATGTATTACACTATCTCTGGCAATTTTTTTTTTATAAGCGAAAGATAATGCATTCATTATTAAAAAATATATATTTAAAAAGCTACGATTTATATACATAGAATATCACAGGACAGTTTTTCTGTAACCGTGATCACTTCAACCGTAATTATTAAATAAGCCAACTCCATTGCTTTCCACATATTGCCTTGTAAAAAATAACTAGAATTGGTCGTTTAATAGAGGCATGTGATGAAAGAAAGCAAGCTTATGTAGCATCAGCCAAAAAAAAAACATTCACATCCATTCCTTTAAAAGTTTGTCCAGTTATTTCTTTAAATTTATTTAAGCTATCAACTTCCACGACAGATGGCAGTTTGTTCTATCAATCAACTATCTGCACATATATTCAACAACTGACTTTCCTCAATTTTAATTTATGCCCCCTCAGGTTCTGTAAGATGTAAAATCTTACAAATATATTATTTTATAGAAAAGTGAGATTAATTTAAAGTAAAACTTATAATATAGCAAGTCAAGAATATTACTAAGATCACTCGCAAGGGATTAAATTAGACAACGTCTATACAAGGGGAGCGGTAAGCTGAAAGGCTATTAGCAACCTAGGTACACTTCGACTCCCAGCTCACACAGACAAACCAAACAATAGAAACGAGTAGCAACTGCTATTAGTAGAAGGTGTTAACTCTGGAAAACAATGGCACGGAGGACCATAGTACTATCGGGACATTTCGTTAATCGGTGACACCTGGAGAAGAGACAGGGTAGTAAATACGGAACAAATGCTGGGAATTAGATTTAAGATTGGCGTCTGGCTGTCGGCGATGGCAAATCTTGGGAAATTAGTCTGCTAAAGTATAACTATAAGCGGCTGACTTCAAAAAGGTACAGACAGCCTGAGAAATTTTACAAACTCCTTAAAATAAGAAGTTAGATCGAGCAATAAGGAATCAGCTTGAGAAAATAAAACGGGCAAATAAGAAGAGAGTGGAAGTTGATAAAATGAGAAAGATTGGTTAAGACTCAGAACAAGGGCGAACCTGACACAAAGGGGCGGTACGTAATTGAGATGAAAAAAAGCGAGTGAACAGGGAGAGAGAGCAGTCAGAACCCCGAATTGAGTTATGTGGGTGTTTATGGAAATGAGTTAGGGGAGACACAGTTGAAGTTTTTTTTTCGTGTTAGAAAATGTGAGAAAAGACAGAACCCAAAGTTGAGATTCATGTGGGTGTTTATGGAAATGAGTTAGGAGGGAGACAAAGTTTAGATTTTGTTTGTACTAGGGAAAATGAAATAGTCAGCGGACACAGCAGTCGAGATTTTCGTCGATATAAGTAAAAATGAGTTAGTAACATGGACAGTTGAGGGTTCTGTTGTGGAAGGAAATGTGTGTCAGTTAACAGTTGAGTGTTTAGTCGTGGTGGGAAAAGAGAGTGGGTAGCGCCCTGGAAAGTTTTCTTCTTGAAAGAGTTCTTAATAGGTGGAGCGGAAAAACGAGGATAGCACCCTATGAGTTTTTCCTTGTAATAAGTTTTAATAAAGTGGAGTGGAGAAGGAGTTAGTGTGAGATGCCCTATGAGTTTTCCTTGTGATAGGTTTTAATAAGGTGGGAAGAAAGGGAGCGAAATCCGCAGAATTAGTAGCTCGAGAGAAGGAGCGAAAATGCGGAATTAGTAGCTCGATGAGAAGGAAGGAAGCAGCGAATGGATGGTAGCCCGAATAAGGTGGAGAAAGAACGCCAGTCCCATGCAGCCAAGAGTTCCTAAAAATTATCTGTAGCTAATTCAGGTGTAGCAGATGAAGGAGATCCTCAGAGAGCCAAAAATGGAAGGTTCAAACCTCCCCGGAAAGCAAAGGAAAGAAAAAAGATAATAGTAAGTACTGTTAGTGAAACAGTATAGTGATTAATTAAACAAAAAAAAAAAAAAGGGGGTAGCACCAGAAGTAAAATGATAGATAAATTATCTCTGAAATAAATTATATATATACTAACAGAGTTATTATGTAAAAAAAAAAAAGAGTGATTGTAAAATGAAAGAGAAACGAAGGATGAGTAACAGATTAAATTGTTGTTCAAATGATTATAATATGATAGAAGGGTAGCAAGATTTATACGAGAAGTTTTGATTTTGTTTTAAGGATAGATAATTGAATATAGTGTTTGTATTGATGAAGAATTGTTGGTTCATCTGAAAGACTAATAACTAATAGAGACTTGAGGAAAGTTAAGATTGGTCTTTCGTGTATTGTAACAGAATGGTGAGAACACAGAGTATAATGATGAAAGTAGCATATTGATTGTTAATATAAGAATAATATATGCAAGGTATCCTTGATTTAACTTTGTATGCATAGTACATGTTTTTTTATTCAATTGTATATTATGTTGTATGTGTATATATATATATATATAAATAAACTTTGTTGTTTATTAATTTGTGAGTTTGTTATTCCTGAACACTCAGCCTTTCCGAAGGGAATTATACATAATAGAGAAGTTCCCTTGAATCTGGAATTCTCCTGTGAAGCAAAGTCAGATGTGTACGTGGGGGTGTAAGGAATAGAGGTCTATATAGTTATAAGGGAACAACAGAACAAATAAGGAATATTTAATAAAGAATTATTATACATATTCAAAATAAAATTTAAAGAAGAGTAAAGACACATGTATATTAATTAACCTTTATATCTCTCCCCCACAGTTCGTAATCTGAAAAAGAGGAACAATCCCATCAAAAATGAGCCTGCTCAACCCATTCAAGGCCTTATACACCTCAATCAGATCACCTCCCAGATGCCTAGTTTCCAGACGCTGCAATTTCTAGAAAGAACTTAAGCCTTTCTTGATAAGAGGACCCCTTCGTTCCCCTCACCAATCTTGTTGCCCTTCTCTGTACTCCCTCAATCAACTTTATATCCTTCCTAAAATGAGGCCACCAGACCTGTACGCAGTATTCAAGGCTTGACCTGACCATTGCCTTATACAGAGGGACAATCACCTCCTTTTCCCTGCTAGAAAAATTCCTGTATTTCATTGACAATACCCAATGACCTGCTCTGGCAGCCTGTCTGCACTGTTCAGAAACCTTCATATCTGACTGCACAATTACTCCCAGGTCTTTTTCATTTTCTACCACCCTAAGTGTAGTACCACACAGTTGGAACATTTCTCTGGGGTTACTTCTACCCATATGCAGTACTTTGCATTTGTCAATGTTAAACTTCAGTTGCCACTCTTCAGCCCATCTGCCCAACTTTTCTAGATCCTGTTGCAGTTGCACACTGCCATTATTAACTCTGCCAACAATTCAATCATCTGCAAACGTGGGCATTTTGTATATTTATCAATATCATTGATAAATATACAAAACAGCAGTGGGCCCAACATCGAACCCTGAGGATAGTCCACGAAGGGCAGCGTTCATTGATTACCACTCTCCGTCTTCTCCCACTCAATCACCCTTAATACCATATTGCTCCAATTTGTACAGTAGTCTTCCATTCGCAATAATATCGAAAGCTTTCCTGAAATCCAAGTACTGTATATGATATCAAAATTATTTTTTACATCCAATTCTTTTTTATAACCGCATCATAGTGTCTAATCAAATTTGTCTGAAAATACTTTCCCTTAATATACCCATGCTGTGTCTGAATTATTACTGCAGTCTTGTCTAGATGATCCTGCAACGCATCTTTAACCAGCGATTTCATTATTTTACCCGGAACACAAGTTAAACTAACAGGTCTGTAATTACTTGTGTCACCATTTGATTTCCATTTGTGAATTGGGGATGCATCTGCACATCTCCAGTCAGTGGGGGACTTCCCCTGAGTTCAAGGATGCTCTCATAATTATGGCTAAGAGTTTGCTTAGTTGCCTTGCCACCTCCTTTAATATAACTGGATAGATCCCATCTACCCCAGGTGCTTTGCTTATGTTTAACTTCAACAATTTCTTCCCCCACTTTGTTCTCATTTATTACAAAATCATTAAGCTCCCTGTTACTAATTTAACAGAGAGCTTAATGATTCAATAAGCTTCTGTCTTCCCTTCCCTACAGAATTCCTCAGGTGTGAATGTAGATGCAAAATACTCATTCAGATTATCAGCTATCTGAGCAGGATCATCAACAGTCGACCAATCTGATTCATCCCCTTCCTTCTAGAGTTTATATAAGTAAAGATGTCCTTGCTGTTTTTCTCAGCATCCTTTGCCAAAGATTTCTCGTAATCTGCCTAACTTGCCTAACTTTCTTTGTGATATGATTACAGACTAGCTTTTATCTTCCATAGGCTTCTGTGTCGCCTGATAATTTATGTGTGTCCCAATCATTTTTCTTCTCGGCCACGAGTCTCGTTAGAAATCAAAGCCGAGGGCACCAAACCAATCCACCTTATTTTTTAAATATGTAATTTTTAATGTATTTGGAAAATTAAATGCACTAGGCATAATCCTTATGGGTTTTGATAATTAACTATATAGTATCGGTGTAAATACACCATAGTTAACCCATATATTTGAGCTACGATTGTAGCGTAGAAGGCATCGTTTTAAATGTATCTCATAATGTGGTTGTCTTCACAACAAGATAGCTACTATTGAATTACTTCAAATAAATAACGCTTCTCTAGTAGAGAAGACTACTGTTATTTATTTTCAGCGGTACCACTGAAAATACCGCTGGTACCGCTGAAAATAAATAACAGTAGTCTTCTCTACTAGAGAAGCGTTATTTATTTGAAGTAATTCAATAGTAGCTATCTTGTTGTGAAGACAACCACATTATGAGATACATTTAAAACGATGCCTTCTACGCTACAATCGTAGCTCAAATATATGGGTTAACTATGGTGTATTTACAACGATACTATATAGTAATTTTTAATCTATATTGCTTTCTCTTGTTGTTAAAGGAATTATATTCTTTATGGGTTATTGGACGATACGTAATCAACATACCGAGGAACTACAGCATATTTTTCGTGGGTTGGTGGGTCATACATAAGCAACATACCGTCACAACCATCCTCAGGAAGTCCGGACTAAATGTTTATAGAATATATGTGCTACAGTTATTGCAGAACATTCATAACTGTTTCTAGTAATAAAGATATTATATGAATATACAAGTTACACATTTTCAGATTTATTACCATATTCGTGCTCTTAGCTTACGTAGACAATATTACCTGAATCCCTGTCTGTTTAAGAAAAAAAAAACACATTAGAAATCCAGTGGCTTGTTTTCGCAATCTTTGTACCTGACTACGAGATCGGCTGACCGATATCGTTATTTTAAGATGCTTTTCACCTAAAATTCAAATCACAACGAATGATTAATGACTACTGTCAAATCCATGTTTAAAATAAGCACTATTTTCTGTAAACAAATTCGTTAATTAATTAATCAGTCTTTGTTGCAACATTGTCAGTTGCAAGGAAAAATGGTTGCAGTTTACGTATTAACATGCAGCAGGGCTGGTCAGTTCTAAGACAGACATCCACAAGCGCTAAATTAAGAAACGCCCAAACGATTTTGACAGAATAATAGGGCGTGCATGGCCACAAGATTGTAAGGATTAAAGTTTGTACAGTGTGGACTGTAGTGTCAAAAATTTTATGTCCTTCTGGACTCTGGGACTTAGAGAATTAAACGAAGTATATTTATTAAATAATGTTAATTTTTTTAGTATTAAAATGAGTGGTGCGATCAGAAACCTGAGATTCTGTGGATTATCTTATGAGGAAGGATTGCGACCGTGATTTTGTCTTCGAAACCATGATCTTTCTAAATCTTCGCTTGAAGAGAAATCTCTTTCGGCTTCTCTTCAAACTTCTTGGCAACTTTGCGGCCAGAAGAAAGTCAGGCTATTAGGGAATTTGATAAGATCGTGCGGCATTATACAAAATACAATCAACATCGGTAACCTAATGGTTCTTGTAACTTGGAAATCCCACGCATTTAGATTTAATTTTAAAACGTTGGCCTTAGCAACTAACAAAGGGGACAAGTGTACAATGCATAAGAACATAATTCTGAGTGTCGTAGTAATTATTTCTTTCCTTAAAATAAAGGCGACATTCGCATATTGTGCAAAATCATCTTGCATTCTGAAGGCTACTCTGACAGCAAAAATATGTCAGGTGGCAAGAAACCCGTGACTTTGTTTAGTATCCGAAAGATGAACTCATCCGATCGGATAACTGATTGACGTCATCAAGAAGCGTTTGTTTCCTTCCACCAGCAGAGAAGTTTGAAGGACACGACCTTTCCCAGGGATCTTACAGCTAAATCGCAAATATCCTTGACTTACAGTATGTCTTAGAAGGTCGCCTGAGGCAGACCTAATCTTTGTTGCTAAAATTATTTTCGCAAATACTTATTATCTAAATAGACGTACCCTCAGTTAATTTTATGATTCTTAAAGCACCAACACGCGCACACAGAATTTGCACCGTTACACTGAATTTATACATCCCTATTAAATGAAACTGCTTTACAGAATTTGTAAGTTTTAGTGAAGAAACGCATTCATACTTTAAGATGGAGATTCTCAACCATGTTTGGCTTCTCTCGCTTCTAGAGACATACGGATTGAGCATTTTGTTGTTTGTTTTTAATATTTGCACAGAGGTACAATAAAACTACGGGGGATGGGTAAGTGCATTGGGTGTATTGTATGTACAGTATTCCTGTTTTAAGGGATGAAAAACCCGAGATTTCGGGAATACTACAATGCAGTCTACTGAGACCGACTAACTCAATCACCTTGTGAGAAATGTCCACTGCAGTTTTAGCAGGATACGAACGCGGGAATTATCCTGAAAATTAAGTCATATGCACTCTATTAGCGAAGATAACGTTAAGTTATTAAGAATTTCTTCCTTTAGTAAAAACAAATGATGACAGCTCCACATTTGTTGCGATATTCTTGTAAGACTGTGCTAATACTAAGGTCGTAAACAACGGTATTAAGAATAGATGACTTGAAACATGTATACATTAACACCAAAGAAGCCGATCCAACAACGAGTCCTCTAAATGAAAGTGATGCCCGTAAAACAAATCCAGTTAATTGGTTCTTGTGTTCTCCTTTCAACGCAGGTGCTTGTGAGTATTTCGTCATTAAACTTGCGTAATACGTTGATAACGGAGGCATTGGAAGTGTCACGCGAAATAATAATATATTGTAGCGTGTTTCAATCATAATAATATATACCTTAAAAGCCTGGAGATTGAGAAATCGCATTTTAAAAATAACTGTTATTATTCGAAGGAAAGAGGGCATATCCATCGCTAGAAGGGGAATGAATCAGTAGGATAAGAATACGAAGCAAGGCTGCTTTTGATTTTGGAAAGTTTCCTCAGATTAAGAGTCCGGATTATTGCCATTTCCTCAAAACAGGCTTGTGCAGATTCAAAAGAGTCTTCCTAAAAATTCTGAATAAGTTTTCTACTAATTTTAACAATGGTTGATGGTTGAACAGTACGGAATCTTGAACACTGGAGTTACTCAGTCTTTTTTTGAGTTTAACGGCTGCTTTTTGCTTTTTTTCTTTTTTGTTTTTAATCGCTCAATTTATTACGGATTATTCCAACCAGGGGAGCTACTTACATTGTACAAAAATATATACAACGATAAAAAATGGATTGTGCAAGAAAAATTTCTTAGAAGGTAAAATGCGATTTTCGCAATCTGTTGGTTGGACACATTGTACAATTTCCCCAACTTGTGACACATTACTAGTGTCGCAAGTTGAGGAAATTAAGTTTCGAAAGTTTTGACTTCAAGTTTTTAGCCATAAATTAAACATTTTGTTTCTAATAAAATTTTTGAACGTAAAGTTTACAATGGCTCCAATTTGATGCATTCCCGGCTTTTTCATTGAATTGCGTGTATTTTATGACCAGTCTCTTTTATTATGATTACAGGATGAAAAACCCGACTTGCTGGGAGGGAAATACGTTGTCTCATGTAGAGCGGCCCTAAACGTTAGTTCAACTCCGCCCTGTTACTCTGTAATGGTATACAAACTCTGTAAAAAGGCCCAAATCAGTGCAGTGCGTGCGTGTTGTGTTGTTTAGTTGTTTCTGGCAAATTTGCTACTGGGAAACAACGATCACCAATAGTCATAACCTCGAAAATTTGCATCGAGAAGGCAATTTCGAATCTGCAATGGGTAACTCCTTAATTCCCTCCCACTCCAGTCAGATCAGGAGAGGGGATCACCAATATGGCACCAGAATCGTCAAATGATTTTAACGTGGAAACTGGTGATAAACACAGGTTTCCTTAAATTTTGAGGATTGTGGTTAATGCGAGTGAAGCCTAATTCACCATAAACCACGATTAAGCCAGCGTTTCTCCACCTTTTTAATATCCAATAACGAAACATTTAAGTGTTTCCTGCGCGTGCATTCTATCAGGGTGTTACTACTTCTATTTCCTGTTAGGAAACTGATTAGTCGGAAATACTGCACGCGCTTTACGTCAATAGATCTACCTTATCCTGTGTCCTTGCAGGAATTGTGGCGCCACTTTCCATGGATGCGACTTTACCTAGAATCCGGGTATTAATATTTCTTTCGTAATTTTTGACCAGCAGAGGGACTATAGTTTCACTTAAGCATTCACCGCGGGTTTACACCAAACGGTAGTTATTATAAGATACAAATTATTGCCGAAATATGTTTACAAATCTCCTTAGAATTCTAAGAAGGGTAAGACGTTTTCTTTTAAAATGATGAAGCCCTTCTAAGATGAAAATATTCACAGCGGCATACATTCGTAATGTGACATTACTAATGTACGACTACTTCTGTTCATTACAATCTCTGTCAAGCGCGAAATATGCAAAAATATTCTGCAATTAATTCTGATTAATTACGAATGTGCTCACACTTATAATCAGCATGACCATCATGCCATTTTGGAATAGTTTTCTGGGAAGTTTGGCAACTAAAACGCGTGCAATATGCCTTTAAAATATCGACCAATCACATAACAGCAATTAGAAAGTATCCAGTTTTGAGTATGCGGGAATACTAAGACTGGTGGTGAAGAGTATGTCATATTCTTGGACAGATATGATCAAGGTGGCAAAATAATAGGAAACTGTTGGTGGACTGTTTTATAAATGACATCAGACAGTTTATGCCACTAAGAGACTATTTTTGGGATGAAAAACCAATGAAAGAAAAGAGAACAGTGGCTTAGCCAATAAGGCTTTTCGTATAAGTATTGACAATACAAAATGGTCAAAAGTCATTGAGTGCTGAGCACATAAATAAATTTCCGTGTATACATCGCGGCCAGAAGAGAGCCCAACTTTATTTGCAACGGTTAAACGATATCCGATCCAGCTGCTTGTTTTGCCTCACAAACACCTGAATGACAAAAAAGGGCCCTTAAAAGATCAGCTAGCTTCCTCGTACCAGCTGCAGACGCAGAATAAAAGACCGTACACACCCTATATGAATGATGCTTTTGCCAGATTTTAAACGTTGAGTAGTATTAGAATACTAAAAACAACAAACAGAAGTTATAAATAGCTGCGTAATGAAAGCCATTGTGAACTATAACCAAAAACAAAATTACAACATAACTAAAAGTTTCCTTGAAAGCGTTTATCTTTTCCAGGTATACGTTGTAGAACTAAAAAGTGATGGTCTTGAAAGTTGAAATTTCTGCCAATAGTGTATGGGTGTTGTGTATCAGGTTGGCCGCTGGTTTCCAAAGAATCAACAATTAGTACAGATTAAGGATTCAGACAAGAAACCGCCCAAACCAAAGCTTAATCGATCGAAGTCACCGATACTTTCCTGCACTTATTTGTTTCTGTGGATACATGGCGTTTATTTCTATATCAGCGTTTACCTTTTCCAGGTAACTCCAATTAATCGCATGATTCCCTGTATTTCCAACGTTTTTGTTGCGAAATTTCTACGAAATTAACAACATGGATTTCAGGGGAACATAGCGTGTCAATTTGTTATTCAGTTCGTTCGAGCGCCCCACTCCCTCCCCTTTGGGTCACGCTATCAACTACTAGATTATTGTTATGGTAATGGGAGCAAACATCTGTTTTGCCACGACAAATGAATTCAGAAATTCCAATTTCGTTTTCACTATGTGATGTCATTGTATTCATTCATTCTACAAAAAAACTCTAATGATTTTCTTTCCGAAGTGCGAAATAGATAGAATGAATTTAGGCAGGCACAAATGTCTTCAAATAATGACCACAGCCGAGTTTTACGGTCAGGTCCTTTTTGACGCCGAGTATAGTTTCGAAAATGACCCGATCGTTTTTGTGGTGGCGGTTGCAGAAGAGAAACTGTTTCCGATCTTATTAGATATATATTTGTGGAGAAAAAGCAAGGAGGCCTAAATTAAGGCACCCCTTTGTACTTAAGTTTAATTATACTTTTATTTCGAAAATATTTAGTTACAACATTTAGTTCGTGGCCTGTGTATGAAGGGTTTATTTGAGGAGTCTAGTAACGTGTAACTTTTCAACGTAGTTCCCTTTGGAGTCAATACTCTTTTGCCACAGTTGCAAT
The DNA here is from genome assembly GCF_048544385.1 of Mastigoproctus giganteus. Taxonomy (NCBI): domain Eukaryota; kingdom Metazoa; phylum Arthropoda; class Arachnida; order Uropygi; family Thelyphonidae; genus Mastigoproctus; species Mastigoproctus giganteus. The sequence continues at coordinate 31,219,255 of NC_143588.1, read as the reverse complement.
GCGTTGATTCAAGCTGAGACGAAAGTTTTGGGCCTCCAGGAAGACGTCAGTCAAGTATTTTTCAAATTAAGAAATAGGTGAAAGTCCGACGGTGCTAAATCTGATGAATATAGTAGATGGGCCAAGATTTCAAAACCGCAGCCATGGCAATGACTTCTGCTGGAACAAGACTTCTTTGCTGAATTTTGATTGTCGTTTGTCTTTCATGTTTTGATGGAAAAGCCTCACAAGGTCTGCGTAATATGTCCCTACGACTGACTGGCATTTCTGAAGGTGATCCACTAGCAACACTCCATCAGCATCATGCAAAAACCAATGCTGTCACACTGCTAATAGAAGGAACTGACTTGGCTATCTTTGGAGGGGGAGAAGAACCAGCCCAAACTGTGTTTCCACTGTTTGGGCTAGTTCTTTGTCTCTGGCTGAAAGCGATCGACCTACTTCTCAATCCATGGTCACAAACATTTCAAGGATATTTGCCGAATCTTCTTGAAAACCATGCAAATATTCACTTGAAAACTTTAACTTTGGGAGCTATCGTGCTGACACCTTTTTCATAGTGAGAACCTGTTATTATGACAGAGAAGACGCCCAAGACGCTGGCAATATACCAAACGGTTACTCGTCACCAGATCAAGCACACTGTCAACAACTTTTGGAGTGATGGACGTTGCCATTCTTCCACAGCATGAATCCTAGCCCTGGCTCCCCATCGTTTAAATTCTCCTGCCCACTTCTTAACCATGGAATAGAAAGGGGCATCCTCTCCCAGTGTTGTAACCATTTCCTCATAAATTATCTTTAGCGTTAATCCCTTTTTCCCAAATATTGGCTGATTATACATGAGTGATTTCGTCCATCTTTCGTCATTCACACAACTTTGTTGACTTCAGGACCTATACTTAAACCGCATTAACCTTGGTGGGCTACTATTTAAACCCTATACCACTACCATTTCATACTCAGCCACGAAATTTTTACACGCCCCTAGTATCAGGAATCCGTCTTACTATATCTTTACCAAAAGTTTTATTTATTTATTAGGTGGATTATTTAGGCCAGCGGAAAGGATAATCAGGCCATGATGTTTTTATGAGTGTATCTAATTATTATATAGATATGTCAAATATGAGCTTTTAAAATGGCAGCAGTTCCGCTGGAACACACAAACCGTTCGTTCCCTGTCGTGACGCCTACACAAGAGGTCATAACCGTTCAGGATCGCTAGACTTAGACACTGCTTCATTTCCACAGGTGTGTGACTTCACCTAAACACTTCCGGAAATGAATACTATGTGTCACGTTTAGTAAAGTGCCACCCCCGAACATGTATAGCATAAGTCTCGAAGGTTTCCGGGACTGCCGGATATGTCATTCAGCAAGAGACTATTTTTTTGTTTAACGAAAACCACAAACATGAAAGATATCAGAAACTGCAATACTTACTATCGTGTGGGTTGAAGGTTGAGAAGACGGATTTTAATTTTTAGGAAACACGTATGAAGGGAGGTTGTTCCAGAAAACGGAAGTTGAAGGGCTAAATTAAGAAGAAGAAACGTTGGTTATGTGAGTTTGAAGATGGACAGCAAATGGATGTTGGCTGATTGAGGAATGTGTTCGGGAACAGATTTAGAAGAGAATTGGTGAATTGCAAATGACATTTCAGAAGAACGGTGCCCATGAAAATACTATTTAAATGCACAGGAAGAAATATTTCTGATATGCTTATGCCAAGAAAGATTAGAAGTCAGGGTAATTTCTAATAGAGATATGTGATCTTGTCTAAAAACCTGAGTGTCACCAAAGATGAGCATACGAGTATAGGACTCTTTTTTTTGCGAGAAAGACGGCTGGATCGAGTTATAAAAGGATTAAAGTTCGCCCTATGAGAGAATTACTTGGAGATCGCCATTTAAGGAATTTGTGCCGGTTATTCGGGAAGTTAAACCTGTTTGTGCAGGGAAAGGTTTCTTTAAATGGAATGAAGTGTCATCAGCAAAACCATGGATAGGATTTCCTTTGGAAGAAAGAACTTAACCCCTGGGGAACCGTTTACTGTGAGCAGTCAGAGAAAACAAAGTGGATACCCAATTGCAACAGCAATCCATAAGATGGGAACTTTTATAGAAGACTTATGCCACACACGACCAAAATCCTTAGAAATGCCAAGAGAAACTGCTTTACTTTCACCAAACTTTTCCATGGAATATGTCCAATGACTAGTAACGTAAGCTGATATGTTAATAGTGGATCGACACTGATGGAACCCATGTTGGCAATCATTGATCAGATGGAAGGTTTCTAGATAGTTCAGGGGTTGGTGGTTAATGGCTTTCTCCATTAGTTTAGAAAGAATAGCAATGAGACGTTAATTGTATGAGAGGAATTTGTCACCCTTTTCCTCTCCAAGCAAAAGGGAAACACCAGAAGAATAAGTGTAAAAAGCGACATACGTTTTGGGAACAGGTGGAGAAATGCCATCAGGATCTGAAGCTTTCTTGGCATCAAGACTATTCAGAATTTTTCTAACACCTTCTGTCTGTTAGATGAGGATGCAACAAAATCACCAGGTTGTAACCTAGTTGGGAATAAAGATGGACAGGAATTGTGACAAATAGTTTTAGCAAGAGAATCACGTCTTGCGGATATCGAGAATGTCTCCTGATCAGAGGAGACAAATCATCCACTCCCTACAATAGAGGTTTAAAGGAATCACTTATCCCAAAGCGTGGACGGTTATTCCTAAAGAGGATGTGGCATCAGAAAATCATTCCTATTTGCAGACTCACTTTTCCTCGGGGCGAATATAGCATGGCATTTCTTGATTTATGAAAGACTTGACAGAGTCATTCGCAAATTTTAGATAAATTGATAATGTTGGGGCACCCATTTAAGTTTGGCCACGGCAAACTGACCACGCTGCTTATCTCCTATTTAGAAAAGTCTGAAGTTGAATTCTGTTCGGCCATATTGGAATTTGTACCAACACAGTAAAAGAGGCTGCTACCACAGACGGAACTCGTGTCTACATCTTTCTAAGGGACTGGACACAGGCCTACATAATCCATGACTACCATCCACTAAGCGATGAAGTGGGAGGGGTTAAAAACCCAACAAACGTGAAAAAAAAAAAAAAAAGACCAATAACATAGGAATAGTGAAGAGTAATGAAAGAGCTTTTACTGATTTGAATTACGCAGCACATTCCTGCTCCTCCTGTTATAACGTACATTAAGATTGAATTAGATTATCAGTGAATGAAAAAAAAAATTAAGAAATGTCTGGTCAGAAGATAGATCTGACCTTCTTTCAAAGAGGTCGTTGTCATGACGAAAGAAGCCCAGACGAGTCTCTGGAGTTGTGAAATAAAACAAGGTCATTCAAGAGATACGCATTCAGTAATGTGGAAATGGAAGGGCAAATACCCACGCAGGATAACCCCCAAGAATAAATAATAATCAAGCGAGAGGGAAAATGAAAATTTTTAGTAGTTTCTTGGTCTATCGTACTTAGTACTATTCATGGATTGAGCAGATTGAGACAATTTGTTGACGTTAGACTTGAATTCCTGTGGATTACAATTTGAAGGAAATACATGTCCAGGAAGGTTTTTCCAGAGAACGAAGTAGAAGGGATAAATCATGAAGAGAAAAAGCTGGTTCTATGTGTTTTCGAGTTTACATTTGAACGCCACACAGCCGTGCCCGTGCAAGTATCGATAGAAAAGGGCATTAATTAATCTAACTGTCCTCTTCTGAACAGCGCGGCTTGAGAGAGGGTGGGGATCCTCACGCGAACAATATTCCACATTCAGGAATCTCTTCTATAATGTATTTTTTGAATAAACGGAAAAGGAAACGGGCTTAGGAGTAGTTTCCGTAATTCATATGCAAAGCGGGGAGTGGGTACTGTGAACCCAAAGAAGGTCAAAGCAAAAGACCAATAACATGGGAATGATGATTAACGAAGGCAATTGTTTTGACATAAACAGGATATCTTCCCAGAATTTTGCTGCCCTCCTTCTTTTATAACATTCTGTGACAGGTAAAATCTTCCTAGCCCTCTCACCCTTTCAAAAACCTACTTTAGGATGTTAGATGTTACGCTTAAATGTCTCATGTTAATTCATACTTAGAAAGGAAATCCCATTCTTCACAGTTCTTAATGACGCGCATCTTTTAAAGTTATCTTCACAAGCTGACGGGGAGGGTACGCAAACAGAATACAAAATGGGTTTAAAATAAAATTCTATTATTCTTAACATTTGAAATAAACGTGGTGAATTTTTTAAACGAATACAATTACTGTATTATTCTTTAATCAAACGGAAATGAATTTATAATAAATGTTAAGATTCATAACATCGGAAAGCTAATTCAACAAGCAGCAATCTTCAGTTCAACATACGTAACAGCAGCAAGGAACTACCCTCCCGCGAGTGTAGTTCCGGCCGCGCACGCGCTTCTTGAAAACCCAATACACCCAAAACGGGTGTATTAAATTTTCAAGACTCCCTCCTCCACATCCCCAGTGTACTTGTTTCTGCCCCTATGTGTACTACGGTCGGTTTTGGGCTGCGAGGGGAAACCGGAGTACCCGGAGAAAACCTCACTCCACGGCCTGAGACCGACTAACTCAGCAACCCAGTGGGCGCGGCTGGAAAAACTTCCTGAATGGCACTGCCGGGATTCGAACCCAGCTCTCTCCACTCGGCGAACAAGCACGCTACAACTGTGCCACCGTGGACCGCACGTGCATACCATAGTGGTTGGCTTATATCTTTAGCTTTCGTCACTTTCCAAAGCACTTCTCTTGTGATCGGGAGATACAATTTAGTAAAAAAGAATTATGAATGAGAGTAATCGCTCTTTATTAGAAAATAAAATATTTTAAAAATTAAGGTAAATAAAAAGAACAGCTGTAATATTGTTATTGACATAAGTTGTTTGAATAAACTTCTTCACAGAATCATCGTCCAAAGGATTACTGAATTGACTTCTGTACTCAACAAAACTACTTTTACCACATGACTGGAAACCTGTCATTTGCTAAAAGCTAACCTAATCCCAATTAAATAAAGTCAGTCTTTCTCTTTCCCTTAATAATTTTATTTATTTTTCTTTAATAATAATTAGTATTTTAATCTATTTATTCTTGAAACTTTAATTATTATTTAGCCATTAAAATATTTATTTCAATATTGTTCATTATGTTTATTAATTATCATTTTTCATGCGAGGCCCTTTAGGGGCAGCATTCGTTGTTCCCCAGTTTATTAGAGACAGGATTTACATCTGTTCGTACCCACGGTCTTCGTGGGTACGAGAACTGCTGGCATCCACTGCTATTACACTTTCTCCAGCTGATGTGGGATTCTTGGTGGTCTTCACCACCGTACGTGAATATAGGAGACTACTGCATATGACTTGCGCTTCTTCCGATGGGCCTCCTCCTCGGGGTGTGGACGGATAGTGGGAAGCAGCCTTTCTGGTAGCCAAGTTGTCGGAACCAACTAAACAACACTCCCTGCACTACACTAATTTCTGGCCATTGTACAGAGTTTTGTATATCATCACAAAGAACCATGGCGGAGTTGAACTAACGTTTAGGTCTGCCTTACGTAAGACACAACAAAAATAATTATGTACATGTATACGCACTCCTTCTGAACTTCTGTTTACAAGAAGTTTAGAATTTCATTATTTTATGTACGGTGTTGCCCAACTTGCTCTCTTTGTTACTATTATTTATTTATTTGTCTCTATATAGACCAAGGTATGTTTTTCTCCTCATCTGGATTGGGCCCTCAGAGGAATCTGGCCCACGTTTTGGCATCATCAGCTGAGTCAGAGTCTCGAATTAAGACAGTAGGAGTTTTACTGGGACTATCCCACCTTCCCGTGGTGTGGACGAGTGCCTAGAATCATCTCCTCAGGTGAAATGCTTCTGGGTAGCCAAGTGTCCTTTTTTGTGCGGGATGGATCCTTGAACTAACGTTCTAGGATCCATCCCGCACAAAAAGCACGTGTCCATATATACCTTCTGAACTATTTTGACTTTATGTGGTCGTCTCAGAACATTAACACTACCACAAAGCAAGTCAATGTTACAGTTCGGGTTATTCATGGCAATCTTCTAATCACTACTTGAATAGTAAGACATCCTAATAGCAAATTAAAATAAGACACTCGCCTAAACCAGTATGGTTGCATCCAACCCACCCCCCCAACAACCCCTTCCAGCAAAGCACCGGTTCCAAAACTTCAGTAATATAAGGAACGCCATTTAATTAAAAAAAAAAAAAAAAAAAAAAAACTGTCTTTTTTACACTACTGCTAAACGTCTCGAATTAATAAACTACTAACATACACTGAAATAGGATCACTTACCTAATATCGAGCCGGGCTTCCATTAGCTCGCAGAAAGAGTTGAATTCTAGAACACATCTGAAGACATGGATTGGCATGGCATCATCATAGCATTCCATAATTGTCCCTCATTATACGGAGCAGATCTACCCTGTTTAGAAAACCACTGCTGTACAGGTCTGATCCGGTGCTTATCCAACTACCACCTTCTGCTAATCTCACTAACACTCATAAGACAGAGACTGATTCGATCACAACTCAGTAGCACTACTTCACAAAATTGGTTGAGATATAAAGGTGAAAGCATTAGCCATGCTCTTGCTGACTGATTAAAGAAACCCATTCCACTTTCTTTCACTGTTAGCAGCAAAGCCATCTGAAACAACTAAAGCGAGCTTATTGATTCTACATTACAGTCCACAACACTTTCTTTGGAATCTTTTAATTAAGAGCTTCTAAAAGCATTGTCTGAAAATCTACTGACATTCATTCACAAATGTTCTGCCACCTATTCAAATTTGGCTGGTTGGACAACGCTTAACGTTTCTGTAAGAGCGTGTTAAATTCTTAAAACGGTTTGCTCTTTAACTGCTACGAATACAGAAATAAAATAAAATTTACTAAAGTCCAAGTTGCAGCGAACACAAAAGATATCGAACAATTTCTTTTGTCAGTGACACCCTCACGGTGACTTCCGGTCAGAAGAGCTCAGTGCTTCTTTAAAAAGTTTGGTTGTTGTCACAGGACAAGAAGCTGACACTCACAAAGGTTAGGAATGCGAGTACATCATCCAAGAGTGTGCACAACACGTTGAAAGCTAAACCTATACTAATTAATTCATCTACATTCGGAAAATCGTCTCCCACTCTGCAGAACCACCATGAACTTCAATCTAACTGGAACAACATAAGCGACATTCCCTGTTCTCGCTTGCAACGCGTCTTTCTTTTCTTTTTGGCATGGCTAAAAGACAAGAGCAATCAACTCGTGTTCATTTGTAAACTTACCCTCACAACTTCGTAGTATAACTGCAGTCTTCGAAGAATCTCGTGATTAGCGCAGGGATACGACAGTGTTCTTGCACACCTCGTGCAAAAAGCCTGTGAATCAGATGGAAAAATATATTTGTTTTATTCAAGTTAAAAACTTATTTTTTATCTTTATAAATTTCAAATGTATTCGATGTTAGAAAAATTGTGTTGATGGAAGTTTCTGGAATTTTACACATTCAATCGAATTATGAAACTTTCAGTGTTCGCTGCAACTTGTTTATCTTCATTATTTCGATTAAAAGCAGCCGTGACAGCCTTCCTTAATACCCCCTTAAAAATAGGGGTTAAAAACAACTATTTTAAGATGTGCACCTGTTTCTCATTTGTGAGGGGGTGGGACGAAACTGCAGTCCGTTCAGCACATGCACGACATGTAAATTTTTTCGTGCGAGAACTACTTCATTATTGAAAAAAAAAAAAAAAAAGGACTTAGAAAGTCACTGTAAAAATTAAAATATTTACAATTCTTTTGTAATAGTTTTTTCCGTTATAGTTGAAAACTCCAAGAGTTTCATTTCCAAACTCGTCTTAGTTGAAATCAAAGTTAGCAGACAAACATCAAAAAATCCAACATGGCGCCTTTCCTTAACACTGAGCAATTGTGAAATTAGCGCAGTTATTTGAGCAGTGTCTGGCTGTAAATGATGCGGTCTTTCAAGTGGTATATAAGCATAATTTCTTTATAGAAAATGTTCCTCGTTTTAATTCATATTCTTCACAGTTGTGCATGATTGATTATTATCTTAAAAAGTTATCTTTAGAAGCTGGGAAAGATACAAAAGCAGCATTATTATTCTTAACATTTGGAATAATTCTGGACGAATACATTACCGTATTCCTTCCTCATTTAATCCAAAGGAAGTGAATGCATAACTATCTTAATACCATTAGGAGTTTCATAACATGGATAACTAATCGAACGAGCATTCCTTACATTTCGAGGGTACAGCTCTAAAACGGTTTTCGCAGGCCGGCCGCTAGTTAGTACACCGGACCGAACCTATTGGTAACTCTCTAGGAGGCTTCCGGATCAGCTAGTGTATAATCTTGCTACCTCTACTCTGCCAGATAGTGACTGGAGGGAGTCCGAGTAGTGTGTATGCGGGGAGCATTGTCGAGGCCACGTTATGTCAAGGATCTGGGTATATTCTTACCACATGTACGCCATATCCAAAAATTTCATTACTTCATACAGCATGTCCCACCCACTTTTTCTTACTATTGAATACACCATGAATTGTCAAACTAATAGAACAAGCTTATCTGCGAAAAGATCTAAACCTCCCAAGGATTTCCTAATTCATTTCACAAATATACGTGGTCTCAATTCTAATCTCAACGATGTCCATTTCCACTTGCAGTCTGCCAAACCCCATGTACTTTTTCTGACAGAATCTCAGTTATCGGTTGATTCAACTACTGCTCATCTCAGATGCCCAAATTATTCGCTGTATGATTCCTTTCGCCTCAAAGGTGGTACTTGTGCATATGTCCGTTCTGATATTCCCTGTCAGAGACTTGGGAATTTGGAATCTCCTCTCTTTGATCTTCTCTGGCTTAAAATCTCTCTACCTCATTGTGTCAAATTCATCTGTTGTCTCTACCGTTCTCCCAACTCCACTAATCACTTGGAGCTCTTTGACTTCCTCTCGTTGCAACTTGACTTTCTCCAGTCCAACTTTCCTAACAGTGAGGTAATTTTCCTTGGTGATTTTAATGTTCACAACTCCAGCTGGCTTCCGTTTTCTAGTCACACCGACCCAGCAGGTCGAGATGCTGAGGCTTTTGCAATTACTAATGACCTAGCACAGATTGTTCATTTACCTACAAGAATACCGGACAGTCCGAATCATACAGCCAATACGCTTGATCTTTTTCTCACAAACAACCCTTCTAAGTACACGGTCGAAGTGAGAGGTCCTTTAGGCACTTCAGATCACAACTTGGTGATTGTCTCTTCTCCAATGGAACTTTATCTCACGGCTATTCCCAACCTCGTGTTGTTTGGCATTACAAGAATGCAAAATGGGATGACCTGCGAGACTTCTTTTCTTCTTTTCCTTGGTCGGATTACTGTTTCAAAACTCCTGATGTCAACGTTTGCTCAGATCGTGTCAGTGAAATTATTCTTGCAGGAATCGAATCCTTTATCCCACACTCCACTTTAAAATCTCGTCCTTTATCTAAACCTTGGTTTTCCAATAAATGTGCTAAGGCTGTTCAAGAGAAGAATGTTGCATATCGTAATTGGCTTGTTTCTAATTCTTCAGTTTCATTTTCTGCCTACACCAAAGTTCGCAACAATTGTAAAGCAGTTATTAATCAGTCCAAACTAGAGTTTGAACAGGCTAAGAGTAGAAAACTTGCTTCTTGCCCTAATGGTAGCCGAGCATTCTGGTCTCTTGCCAAAGCTATTGGCCGCAACTTTTGCCCATCTCTGCTTCCACCTCTGTCCCAACCAGATGGTTCTGTTGTCACTTCAGCCAAGGATAAAGCTGACCTGTTAGCATCCCATTTTTCTTCCAGCTCATGTATTAATGAACTTGGTAAAACACCTCCCACCATTCCCAACACGGTCCATTCAATGCCTCCTGTGGTCTTCCGTCAAAAGGATATCAGAAGGATTTTGATGAATCTTGATGCTAAGAAAGCTCCAGGTCCTGATGGTATTTCTCCACTTGTTCTCAAAATCTGTGCTCCTGAACTTACTCCTATTCTTTGCCGCCTTTTTTCACTTTCTTATTCCAAAGGTGTTTTTCCTTCTGCTTGGAAATTTGCTCATATCCAGCCAGTTCCTAAAAAGGGTGACAAATCCCTCCCATCCAATTATCGTCCCATTGCAATTACTTCTACTCTTTCTAAAGTAATGGAGAAATCAATTAACCGCCAACTCTTAAACTACCTAGAAACCTTCCGTCTGATCAACGATCGCCAGTATGGATTCCGTAGGTGTCGATCCACTGGTGATATTCTGGCTTATGTTACCCATTTATGGACTACTTCAATGGAAAGGTTCGGTGAAACACAAGTAGTTTCTCTTGACATCTCAAAGGCTTTCGATCGTGTTTGGCATAAAGGTCTTCTAAACAAGCTTCCATCTTATGGTTTGCCAACTGTTTTTAGTAATTGGTTATCCAGTTTTCTCTCTGATCGCTCACTGAGGGTGATGGTAGATGGCTCTCTGTCTTCTAACTTCTCCACTAATGCCGGTGTCCCCCAAGGTTGAGTTCTTTCCCCCACTCTTTTCCTCTTGTATATCAATGACCTTCTTCCATTGACTGGAAATCCTATCCATAGTTTTACCGATGATAGCACATTGCATTCAACTTTCCATTTTGAGAAACCTTGCCCTGCTCAATCAGCTTCAACTTCTCGAAAATCTGCTACCAATTCCTTAAATGCCGATCTTCAGGTAATTCTCCAGTGGGGCAAAGACAACTTAGTTGATTTCAACCCTTCTAAAACTCAGTCTTGTCTTATATCTCGCAAAAAGGATTCTTCTGCTCCTATGCTTATCTTTAGTGACACTCCAATTTCTAGGCAAAATGATATATCTCTTTTGGGGATTACCCTGACTTCTAATCTCTCTTGGCACAAGCACATTACAAATATTGCTTCCTCTGCATCTAAAAAACTTGGTTTTCTCTTTCGCTCTCGGCGTTACTTTTCTTCCAAACAGCTGCTCACTCTGTATAAATCGCAAATCCGCCCTGCCATGGAATATTGTTCCCACATTTGGGGTGGTGCCCCCAAAACCTCTCTCAGGCTTCTTGATTCCATTCAGAAGAGGGCAGTTAGGTTAATTAATGATTCATCTCTAACAGAGTCTCTCCAGTTGCTGTCTCAGAGACGTACTGTTTCTGCTGCACGCCTCTTCTACAGATATTTCCATGGGCACTGTTCTTCTGAATTGGCTTCTATAATTCCCGCTCTCTCTTTCAAAACAGTCCGAACACGTGCAGCCGCCAGCCACCATCCATTTACTGTCCAACTTCAAACTCACAGAACCAACTTTTCATCTTCCTCATTTATTCATTCAACTGCCGTTTTCTGGAACAACCTTCCTTCATACGTATTTCCTGAAAATTACAATCTGCAGAAGTTCAAGTCCAATGTCAACAAATATCTTCTTTCGTCTTCTCAACCTCCAACCCAAGCACGGTACTAAGTACTATAGGTTCTAATACCTCTCGGGTTTGGGGTTCACATAAAAAAAAAAAAAAAAAAATCGAACGAGCAGCAACTTCTACCTAATTTACTAAGTTTTGTTTGAATAAACTTTTCAGCTTCAACACAAGCTAAGTCTGATATTATTCACTAATTTCAACCTTGCATGTAAGGAACATATTCACAGAATCATTGTCCAAAGGCACCCGAGTACGAAATTGAGACTTATTTGGCTGATTGGATTGGGCAAAACATATTGACCACGCTGCTTAACGATCCTGTAGCAGCACGAATTCTTAAAACGGTTTGCTCTTTAACTGCCACGAATATTGAAATAAAAGATAAAACTTAATTGCGATGCAAATAACAGCGAACACAAATTTGAACATTGATTCCTGAAGGAGACGTCCAGTCAAAAGTTTTTTGTGCTGCATTTCCTCCAAAGAGGTTGTTTGTTGCCAGAGATATGAAGATGACACTTAAAAGATTAGTAGTTTGATGAGGACTCAGCCTGTAAATGGTGGGGAAGTATTTTTACCAAGTTAAAAGCCCTAACAATCCAGAATCACCAGGATTGTTAACAGGTCGAATCGGGGTTTCAATAAGGAAACTAAGATGGCTTTCATCAAGAAGCAGAAGGCCTACCGGAAATGGCAGAAAACTCAACTTCCCTCAGACCGTTCCATCTTTAAGAAAGAAAGAGCTTGCTTCTTGAAAAAGAAAAGGCAGGTCCTTAACCAAGCTGTTCTCAATAGGTTGAAGAGTTGTAGAAGGATCCTTTCACATCATCATCATCATCTAGCCATTGACAAAAAGCTTGTCCAGGAATGGGCACAGTTCAACTTACTGCAGGCAGATTTTCCTGACTCTCATTCCTCTCTCTCTCAGGAGGACTGGTTACCTAGGGCACACTTGTCTGAAATAGAAATAACTAGAGAGACCCTAATTGATGTCATCAATAAACTACCCAACAAAGCCACTGTAGGTCCAGATGGTTTCCCACTCTTTATTATCAAAATTTGCAGCCCATATATAATCGACCTTCTCCTTCACCTTTTCCGACAAATTCTGCAATCTGGAATAGTTCCTTCAATTTGGAAAACCTACCATGTTAAGCCCATTCCAAAGATCAAGAAACCCAAATCTCCTAAAGACCTGCGACCAATATCCGTCAGTTGTTCTTTACTCAAAATTTTTGAAAAAGTAATTCAGCCAACAATTGCCCAGCATTGCTTTGCACACAGGCCCGAGTACCTGCATACCGTTCTACAAAGGAGATCGACAACTACCAATTTTCTTGATACCCTCTTCAGAATTCAGCGTACCCTTAACAACAAATCACAGATTGATATCATATTCCTCGACATAAAATCGGCTTATGACAGAATTCACCTCCCAGCTCTTTTTACCATTCTGAAACACTACTTCGGCCTGGCAGATACCTTACTTCAAATTTTGAAGTCTATTTTACTTCCTAGACATCTGTCTGTGACCCACAATGACTTTCAAGTAACTATTGACGTCTCAAGAGGCATTCCACAAGGAAGTGTACTGTCAGCTATTCTGTTTGCAGCAGTTTTGCAGCCTTTCCTTGCTCAGAATCCGAACTTTGTCTCTTATGCCGATGATCTGAAGTTCTACGTGAGCTCAGATCATAGTCATCAGATTCAACATATCAACGAACAAGCTTCTAGGCAGATATTAAGCTTGGAAAGTTATCTTGCCACAATTGGGCTGCATCTCAGCCCTTCCAAATCAGCGCAACTGACGATAACCAAGAAGAAAGTCAAAAATGATATCCAAATCTTTGTTAGTGGGCAACCGGTGCAAAAGGTGACCTCTCATACTGATCTTGGCCTCACTTTGCCAGGATGAGGCAAAAGACGTACGCTGCTCTTTGGACAGTGCGTCAAGAACTCGTTGGTGTGCATCAGCCAGCGCTGCTTGTTCGCCACATCCTGAGATGTATTTCGCCGATTCCTCTCTATGTTTCAGAAATTTGGTCATCTGCCCCTGCCTCATACCTTCAGAAGTATCTCAGTTTAGAGTACTGGTTGCTTAGATGGATGAACAGGGCGGTAGGCCACCCCCTAACTATCTCCAGATCTATCCTACAAGCAAATCTGGGCACCACTCCCTGGACACATATCATTATGACAAAAAATGAGGCGAACTGATGCTCCATCGGTATCCACATTAATCTCTGGCCCGAGGAGGGCAAGAGGGGAGCACCTCGACTTCTGTCTCCCTCTACGTCTTATGCTGTCAAACATTGATTCCCTGAGGAACATGTTTCCAGCCAATTGTCTTCGGATCTTCAATAAATTTAGTATCCACCCTGATAGGTTCTGTGAAGACAAGCCCTACAGGAAGGAAATCCTCAAGAACTGCTACCAGATAATGAACTTATAATACTCCCTTACTTTAGTCGCGATTTGTTTTATTATTTTTCTACTGAAAAGACATAAGTTATTGCTTACTTTTAGAAATAAAAATTAATGTTTATATCTTTATTTTAACATTAACAATTAATGTTAATGTTAAAAACAAATAATTATTCAAAATATATTTGAGAGATTGATTTCTAGATATTTTCATTTAATCAAATTAAATACAGAACATCTTGTAGTAATAATAATCCTAATAGTCTTTTTCTTCTCTTATCAGGAGCTTACGTTTTATACCATCGGATAACTAATTGAACGAGCAGAAACTTCTCTCTTCACTTCAATATAAGTAACAGCAGCAAGGAACTACCCTCCCGTGAGTGTAGTTCCTCCCCCACGCACGGGTGTCTTGAATTTTAATACACCCGAAAACGGGTGTATTAAATTTTCAAGACCCCCACCCAAGTGTGCTTGTTTCTGCCCCCCTGAGTGTCCTACGGTCGGTTTTGGGTTGTGAGGGGAAACCGGAGTACCCGGAGAAAACCTCACTCCACGGCCTGAGACCGACTAACTCAGCAACCGAGTGGGCATGGCTGGAAAAAACTTCCTGAATGCCACTGCCGGGATTCGAACCCAGCTCTCTCCACTCGGCGAACAAGCACGCTACGACTGTGCCACCGTGGACCGCACGTGCAGATGATCGTAGTTGGCTTATATCTTTGGATTTCGTCACATTTAAAAGTAGTACTCTTGTGATACAATTTAGTAAACAAATTATGAATGAGAGAAATCTCTCTTTATTAGAGAAGAAACGAGGTAAGATCTTGAAAACTAAAAGAGATATATATATTTTTTTTGCTACAAATAGAATGTAACAAAACAAGATTGTTCATTCCAACACATTTAAGTTAGCAACATAGTGCGTGGAATGTTTAAAAGGTTATAAAGAGCACTGTCCACCCTAAAAAAGTTAATGGAGCTGTTTGAAAATATGTCAGCTTGCACATTGTAATGTTATCTCACTCACAAGAGCATAAATCCATGGTGAGAAAGTTTATGAGATACATTGCAATTTATATCGAAATTAAACTTAGTAAAAACAAAGATTGGTTAACAGTAAACAAAGTTGATGATATTTATATATCAGCAGAGAAGATGCCAATTAAAAGTTGATTGTAACTCCGTGTTTTTCGACAGGGAATTACAATGACGATAATTTGGTGGAGTACAGTAAGTATTTACTTCGTATGAGTCCCTCCTAACCCAGGAGAAGCCTACTTCCCTCATAATTATGAAGAAGTGCACTTCTCCGCGGAAGGAGGGGGGGAAATTATTGTGTGGCATTTCTTGATATATTCAACCACAAATTTTGAATAAACTAACTGTTTTGGTGCCTATTCGAGTTTGACGAATTGGACAACCCAAATTGACCACCCTGCTTGTTTCTGCAAGTTAAATTCTTAAAGTTTAAGAATTTTAGAAATAAAAATTAACGACTTACTGCAATCCAGGTAGGAGCGAACACAAAGGAAGTCACACAGTTTCTTTAGTCAGTGATCCTCTCAAGGGACTTCCAGTCAGACGAGGTGCGTGCATCTTTCAAAAAGGTTGGTTGTCGCGAGACACAAAGCTGTTACTTAGAAAGCATCAGAGAGCAAAGGGCTTGGCATTCGTCATCTAAGAATGTGCACTGACTTTGCAGAACCCGTTGAAAGCTAAAGGCGATGTTAATTAAGCCATCTACATCTTCCACTTCTTGTAACTGTTTGCACGAATGTCCATCTAACTGGACCAACATAAGCGCGATTCCTTCTTCCATATATTACAGCTTGTAAGAAGTTTTCCTTTCTTTTCGGCATAGTTAAAAGGCTTGTAGACTCATAGAAGCTGGTCACCCCCACTTCGAAGTGTAAATGCAAGCGCAAGATCAGTATTCTTGCACCCCTTGTAGAAATGGCCTGTTCCCATAAAAGTACGTAAGGTAGCTGTGAAAACAGATTGTGTTCCCCAAGTTAAAAAATCTAATTATTTCTTACTTTTAAATTAAAATTACACTTAATGTAAGAACATTTGAGGCAATGGAACTCTTTGGACTTTTCCACATATTAAGGCACGCGCAGTATGCTCTCCTGTTCAGCAGCTTGTTTTCATCAGTGCGAGTTCAGGGCAAAGTTAATTTTTAAAAAAATGCAATCTCACGCAGCTTCGACTGATAAATGAAATATTTTACAGTGAGACAGCTTCTGTATTTCGAGGCAGCGCAATAGAGGAAAATTAAGGTTGGTATACTTCGAAAACATCATCATTTTTATGAATACATTATGGTACTCATTAACTGTATCAGTTTGTTTAAATATTATTTAATAGTGTTTCTTTTATCAGCAGCTTAAGCATCAAACTGGGATTTAAATCGACGTACCCTAGCCCTGTTTTACAAGTATTTATTCCAGCCATCTCATATGCTGCAGAGGTCTGGTATCATCCCCGAAACTATTATCACAAATCAGAAGAAATTAGCCACCATTCAAACAGCAATACTTCTTACCATCACCAGAGCCTGCTGCACGGTGAGCAGCACTCTTGCTCTTCAAGTCCTAGCCGGAATCCTCCTTCTAGACCTTGAAATATTTAGATGTGGCATGACATATCATCTCTAAAATGGAATCTCCACTACCACCAATGGATTCACCGCCAACCCAGCAATCAATCACAGAAAAGGTGCCTTCTTCTTGTACCCGTTCATGTCACGAGGAGGCTTTTTAATTATCGCATTGTCCAATTAAAAAATAAGACTGAATACCACATTTTACAACAACGCGTATCAATGGGGGCCCAACCAATCGTACAGTGCAAAATAACAACAACAACAAATAAGAAATGGAAGCAAAAGCTGCTTCTCTATCCCTAACCAGCAACAAAAACATAATTTATTATGATTCTAAAACGGAAACTCCTTCCTTCTTTCCCGTTTAGGTTCGAATCCTGGGGAGAAAATTAAATTTGTTTCCACAATTCAAACCTAAACGATAAAGAAGTAGATATTGGCGTGGATGTTTCCATGGACGACAAAGTAACTGAGGCCACTTTTCCTTTCAAAAGCCGCTATGTTTTACTACATTGAACTCCGTATGCAGAGACTAAAAGAGATTTCTAAAACTCCTTGAAACCACGCCTTTATAAGGGCGGACGTAGTTCTTCTCCTCATTGAGTTGTCTCATATGATGGGTCTACTATTTACAGCCTTGTTTCAACCAGTCAAATCCACAACAACTTAAAGAGACCACTTATCTGTTTTCGAATTCTGTTCGGCCATATTGGAATTTGCATGGACACGCACAAAAAAAGAGATTTTTAAAAGTATCTACTACCACAGACGGTTGCCTAACGTGCTTTAAGATGGAGCTGGTGATTTTATACTGAGAAAATGAAGCAAGTTTCCTTTTTGTTCGGGTTGAAGTAATAATTTTTTTTTTTACTTAGCTAATACGTAAATAATCAAGGCATTGTGATTTCTGCAATTCTCCCTCAGTCAAAATAACAACGCGAGTACTGTATTTATCGATCAAATCTTTGTCCATTGAACTTGTGCATTTGAACAAAAGGATCATTACGAATTGTCAACTATCTTTATTGATTTCACCTTGTATTTAAGTTTGCTGTAAGCACACATTGTATTCTTAAAATGGCTGCCCTTAAACTGTCACGAATGTAAATAAAATACCAAATTTAATGACTCACTATAATCCAGATTATCAATGAACTCAAAGGAAGTCCAACAGTTTCTTTCGACATTAGTCCTCTGAAGGTGACGTCCAGTTAGAAGATTTCCTGCGCTTCATTCAAAGAGAAGGTTGTTGTCACGGGACATGAAAGTTGACACTTAGAAAGCATCGCAGAAGAATCGTTCAATGGTGCAGTGGTCAGCACTCGGAACTGTTCATTCAAGAAAATGTGGTGAGCTATCATTAGCAAAGCTAATGACAGGACTTCCAGCCTGTATTGATTTATAAGGTTGCATTCAGCTAAAAACAATCCCCTGGTAGAGCCCGAGGATTCTTTTTAGAATCCTCATCAGTGGGGGTAGTTCCCATAAGAAGTTGTTGAAAATCCAGTAAACCCAAATCCAATACGAGGGTATTTGATTCTCAACAAATTCGGTGTCGTGTCGTTGTCTGTACCTCCCGTGGGTGTTCTAAGGTCGATTTTGACTTGTGAGGGGACACCGGGTCCATTACAAAGTAGTTAAACAAGTCGG
Source organism: Mastigoproctus giganteus (assembly GCF_048544385.1). NCBI lineage: Eukaryota > Metazoa > Arthropoda > Arachnida > Uropygi > Thelyphonidae > Mastigoproctus > Mastigoproctus giganteus. The sequence continues at coordinate 31,201,026 of NC_143588.1, read as the reverse complement.
AAAAGCCTTAACTGTTTTCATGGATTTCGCCTTGTATTTAACTTTGATGCAGGAGGACGTTATATTCTTAAAACAGTTTTCCCTTCCGCTGTCCCAAATATAAATAGACATAAAATACAAAACTAAACCGCTTATTTTAATCCAGATTATCAGCGAACAATTTTTGACTGTTCCTTTCGCCCCTCAAAGTGACGTCAGAAGATATGTCCCTGATTCTCCCAAAGAGGCCGTTTGTCTTTGTGGGACACGAAGCTGACTCAAAGCATCGCAGTGGAGTCGCTCAATGGGATAGAGGTCAGGACTCGGAGTTGGTCATTCAAGATTTACGCGTTGACTTTGCAGAACCAGTTGAGAGCTAAAGCTAAGTAAACCAGCTACATTCAGAGAAACATCTCCCAATTTGTTTTCATTGTTTGCACCAACGCCACAAGCCAGATCTTTAATTCCATTCCGTTTAAACTTAAGATGGGCACTTGTTTGGGTAGGTTCGAGTCTGAGCCCACATATGGTCATTATTAGCTGTGAGACTTAATAAATATCATTTATCACTATAAAACGTATTAATGACTGAAGTTAACCAGTTTTCTTCGTCTCACTCGAAAACTTCGGATACTCGAAAAGTTTAAGCTGTTTTTACCTTAAAATTACAATTTTAAGGTAAAAACAGCAAAAAAAAAAAACAACTAGACGGTGAAATGTCATCATTGGGAAAACTATGGACAGGATTTCAACTCAGTGAAAGAAGGATTTTAATGTACCAGAGAAAAAGAGCAGTTTGCGCAATGTATGACTACCATCTGCTTAGCGAGGATCGAAAGACCCTCTTTAGATTGTGCTCAGAGAGCTACTGAGTGGAAGCACGGAACTGCCCCTCTCCCACTCGGTTGGAGTAGTTTTCCTATTTCTAAAAGTCTGGGGTCGCATTCCGTTTGGCCACTGGAATTCGTACGAACAAACAAAAAAGGCTTCGCAAGAACTCAGTGACCCCCCCCCTAATTTTCAAATAAGCCTTTCGTCTGGATCAGCAAGACCCAACTCTGCAATAATCAAGTTGGTTATTAAGTAATAACTGAAAATATTAATAAAAATATCGGCTTTGTCTTCTCTGATGAGCCCACGACTTGGAGCCATGCCTTGACCATAGTGATTTAAAAGAAATACTTAACCTAAGAATGTAGGCACATTCCCCAAGAGAACTTGGCATCGGACGATCAGTCCTCTGAAATGCTACGTTAAGATTCAGACTGGTGTCTCCTTAGAGAATGCTTTTGGGGTGGGGAGCGAATATAGGTTGGCATTCCTTGATTTAGGAATGCTTTTAACATAAGTCTTTCATAAATCAAGTTGGTTAATGTCGCGATTGATTCTATCATTCGCGAATTGTAAATAAATCGAAAATGTAGCACTCATTCAAGTTTGGACACAGCATACTGACCACGCTGCTTGTCTCCTATTTGGAAAAGTATTAAGTTGAATTCCATTTGTTGAATTCCATATTGGAATTTGTACGAGTATAACAAAAAAGGAGTCTAAAAGTGCTAACACAGACGGAACTCGTATCCACACCTAAGTGGGAATATGCCAGCAGATCCTATAAGAATCATCAGTTTTCTGATGATTCTGATAGGATCGTCAATAAGGCTTGATGATGGGCCCAAGACGGATGGCCCGATGGTGGATTGCATTTGGATCTAGCCATTGCAATGCGCTGTTCTAGTTGAAGTGTTAATGGGACATACAATCTAGTTCTGGCCAGAGAAGTGCACGATATATTCGAAGCAAGGTGCACCGACCTGCATTCCAGTTGTAATATGAGATGGCATGTAGGAGTTTAAGGTCCCCTCCTGCACTCTGCCCGCAATTTACGGATGTGTTGGAGAAATGTCAACTTCTTATAGAATATAATCCCAAGAATTTTCTCGCAGAAAGCTATTAGAATGGTTATTTTGTCCAAGAATTAGTTCTAGTTCAGTCGATTTGCTCTTGACTGGACGAAAAGCCCGAGTTTCCAGGAGAAAAAACCATGGTATCATCACCTGAGACCAACTAACTCAGTCATGTTGTGAAAAAGACCCATAAAAATTCCTAGCGTCATTAAGGGATTTCGAACTCAGGTCTTGTCCACCCAGTGCGGGAAGGACAGCGATTATATCAACTACGCTACCCACGAGGGTTGCTTTCAGATACGTCTCTTGCAAGCAAAAGCAAAATGATTTGCACATTTGCAAGAGGAATTTGCGCTCTTATGAGACAAATAAATAATAACAAAAAGAAAAGCGGATATTTGTGTTTTTACGGTAGTAAAAGTTCTGCTGGAAAATATGAATCGTTTGTACCCTGTCGTGACGTCCACACAAGAGTTCATAACCGTACAGAACGGATAGATATAGACACAGCTCCGTTTCCACAGTTGTATGACTTCACCTAAGCACTTCCGGAAATGAATAATTTGTGTCGGCTTTAGTAAACTGCAACCCCATGAACGTGTATAGTAAAAGTCTCGAATGTTTCCGGGGATGCCGGATACGTCATTCGACAAGCCACAACCTGGATGCTTTTTTTTTTTTTTTTTTAATGAAAGTCCCAAACACAAAAAAGTCCCGCTGGCAGCACAAGATGAAATTTGATTCCAGAGGGACTCAAATTTCATTGTAAGTGCTGGATTCGAATTTCTCCCAAAGTAAGCTAATCAGAGAAACTTCAGAAGTAATAACTTTCTTGTATTCCATCGATCACTATGTCCGTCCATCCGCAAGTAATAACTCAACTGTCAGTGGATGGAACTTCATGAAAATTTATATTTGGTTTTTTTAGAAAGATCTATGGACCCGTTCCAAATTTCATTAAAATCGGGTCAATAGAAATTCAGAATTATTATTTTTGTATTTACATAACAAAATTAATATCCAGCTGAACCATTGGATATTGTTTGTTGCCATGCGCATGCTGGAAAAATGAAAGCTTTGTTTATTCTGTATACGCCCTCTTCTTAACGTAATTAATTCCCACTTCGAAATCTGTGAAGTCAATCAGCAACAGATCGATGGACAACCTCAGCCTGGTAACAAAATAACAGCGCTCACTTCCAGTCATTTTCATTCCCTGAACTTGATTAATGATAAATCTTCGAAGTTATCGATAAAACATTAAGTTGTAAAGAACTATAAGGCCACATCATGAGGCCCAACCGGTTCGTCCAGGACCAGCGTCACCTACAATGACCTTCTTCATCGAAACGTAATTTGAAGACCAGCGAGAACATGACACAATAAATATTCATCAACAAACAGGTGAAGTAGGTTGCTTTGTGTAGGTGTTCTCAAACTTGATACCAAAATAAACTTCAAAGGCCAACGGAAGTGTTTATTTTGTTGGCTATGATACACACGAGTATTTGTTACAAGATGGTTTCAATTCTAATCACAAGGATTAAACCAACGCACTGAATAATTAACTATAAAAACTACTGTTGAAGGATTAGGTATTAAAACTACGTATTAAAGGATTCAGGGATGAAAATTACGTATAACAAATGAAGAAAAAATACATGGAAAGGCCATTTAAGTGAATAAAGGAAAAAACAGACAGGAACATATTCCCTTTTTATTAGACTGATATTTTTTCCCTTTTCAGATTGAAAACATCCTTGGGGTTGGCTGTGACATGGGAATTAGCGGGCGAGCAGAAAATTGTGCAAAGTTAGCAGTGATTCTCTGAAATGGTTACTAACAGCGTTGAGTTGAAATGGAAATTAAGTTTCATTTAAAAGAGTTCCCAGAAAAAGTAGCTGCGTGAGCATGACTTGACAGAACGTGATGCAGATGAATAATTTGAAGTATCTGTGTAAACACAATTTTAAGTGATTTGAAAGGGAACTTGTGTTTTGGTAAAACTTAACCTTTTGAAGGTGCGTGGATAGCAAAAATACGCACTTGTATTTCACTAAATCCGGGATGTTATACTGCAGGGGTTGGAACAAAGGATATCTGCACGCAGATTTAAAATGGCGGATGTCTGCATTGGATTAGAAACAGTTGCGTTTGAATTTCTGACTTTCGAAGGGTAATAACCGATGTAAATCCAAATACTTTAGTTAATGTACGCAGTGTGTTACATTTCAGATGAGTTATTTAAAAAAAAAACTTCTTTTATGTGTAAACTGAGAAAATTTTGTTTCTTCACATCCTCTAGTATTGTTTATTCATTTCAACAATCAGAGCACGGCAACAAACAAACATTCATAAATTCATTCAGTTATTACATGCGGACGGACGGACAGATATGGGGAAGATAATAGGCACTTACGTGTATACGCTAGCGCGCCTAGAAACAACTCCCTTGTCTAATGATAACATGAATCCGGCTCCATAAACAAGTTAAAACAATTTTAGCGTTATAAATTGAGGGGATATTTTCACACACAGTTTTGCCAAATCAAATTCTCTCATTACCGATTCTTGTATTATACACGTACGTCAGCGAGTGGCTTCTACGAACCTCAGAGAGAGTGAGCGGGGATAAAAGAGATAACGATGTCGTTTCCCTCTAAATTACTTTCCCTGCGAACTCAGACAGAATAAGGCAAGCTGATGGCTGTCATTAACTGTTATCTTATCTCAAAAAAGTGAGACACCTTTTCTCCAGCCCGTGCTTCTGCAGGTTACGCCCTAGATAACGACTCTTCGCTCTCTGTTCCGCTGAACGGTAAGTTAAAGATCTCGACTAGCCCACTTTAATCGCAGAAGAGACGATTTAAAACATCATCCTGGAAATAACCGTATTTAAAACACGATATCGTACCCAAGTGGGCAACCGAAACTCAACAATTCTACAAGTGTGCTGTATTTATGACTCGTAATGAAGGGCTACTGTATTTCCAGATAGAAAGTAGAGATCAAAACAGGTTTTATTGCCTTTCCCACTCATGGCAAAATCCCAGATGCTGCCTTCCTCCGAGAGCTTAGGTTGTTGACATCGGTACAGAGCAATTCAGGTCACGACGAGCTAGCATACCGTGTCTGCAAATCACGTGCGTTCTAAAGGTCGGTTTGTCTGTTTTGTGGTATTCAGAGAGTTGCTGGGTTGATAGCCATTGGCCAAATGCCACTGTCCAACTCAATTATTTTTAACATACGCGCTGTGGGTTCTGATATTCATTCCTTCTTCCTTCTTTTGTTTATTATTTTAAAGTACATTTCTCAATTGGAAGTACAGACATTTTCAGCGATGTCATTGATTGACAATTACTCATATGATGTCAGGTCCTTAACATAATCGATTTAAAAGAATCGTAAATTATTACGATATAATCTAGTTCCTCTCTATCTTAACTATTTAGCAAACGTTTCGATGAAAAATCGATTGAAAAAGACCACCGCGGATAATCATTTTTCATCTAAACGTTGGAGTAATATATGAGATCTCTTCAGGGCCGGCAGCACTGATTGAGGAGGAATAATCCATGTGTGTGTGACATGATGGGCTTTGGCTCTGTCTTGTATATTGCTCAACAAAATTAACGGAACACCAGAAAACGTAGTGTAACTCGAGCAACTTGCGATGAATTGGGACAAAATTTGGTATGGTGGTGTACCTTAGAATAACTATGAAATGAGGAGATAGCGAGACTCTTCCGATAGGTATATGAGACATTGGGGTTGTATAACAGTTACCAAAAAAGGTTACATTACAGAAGTCGATACAAGATTCTTGAAAACATAGTCACATGACATCAATCAAGCCGTTGATCATTATTCTGCCCCACACGAGAGCACCACCTCCATCGTAAGTGTCCCTTTCTCGGATGTTGGAGGGATGGTACTGTATTGCTCGTTGTCTCCAGGTTTAATACCGTCTAGAATCTGTTTGTAAGCTAAAAAGAGACTCTTCAAAAGCAGGGCTCCAAGTCACATGTTCGTGGCAGCAGTTTAAACAAACTCTGCAGTGGTTTGGGATTAATGGGATACAACCCACTGGCTTCCTTGAGTAAAGTCAACTTCAATTGAGCCTTCTTAACACAATCCGGTTGGAAATGTTTTCACCTGTGACTGGAGCAACTTCAAGAGATAGTTGATGACAAGACATTGTAGGGTTCCGTCTTGCTGTTAGAGCCAATAGCGGTCTGTTTTGGTTGATGTGACGCTCTGACGACCTTGGCCAGTTCTTCTTGTAATGGTTCCTGTCTCCTGAAACTGCTTCCATATATACAGGGTGTTTCAGTTAAACGTTTCAGAACTTCTAAGAGGGGTAGGGTACATCCTGACAACTCGAAATCATATAGCAATGTGGGGTCGGAAATGCTTTCCTGAAGCGGTGTTGTACACAGAAGCACCATAAAAAGAAAAGAGACCGTAAGTGAGAAATCGTTTTAATAATACATGAAAAGAAGCAAAAGGTACATGGATTAAAGTAAGTGTTCGAAGTTTCTTCCACGGGCTACAATGCACGCCTCACATCTCCGACGCATGGACATCCGAACATTCTGGAATACTCCAGGCGAATTTCGAATTGCTTCGGCAGCTACTGCGATTCTTGCAACCAGCTCCTCAGCATTGTCAACAGGGGTGTCATAAACTAGCGATTTCATATGACCCCAGAAATAAAAATCAAGACATGATAGGTCGGGTGACCGAGCAGGCCAACGCACGGGACCACCACGTCCGATCCACTGTTGACAAAATGTGACATCCAGGTAGTTACGAACATCTCCGCTATAATGGGCAGGGGCTCCATCGTGTTGGAACCACATTGTCTGTTGCGTCGATGCAGAAATCTGTTCATCTCTCAAAAGTTGTGGCAATACTTGCTGCAGAAAGATCAAGTAGATAGGTCCGGTTAGACGACACGGTAACAGGTAAGGTCCGATGAGGTGATCTCCCATAATACCGGCCCATACATTGACCGAAAATCGAATCTGTGCTGCACGACGTCGTATTGCATGCGGGTTCTCGACCGCCCAGATATGGTCGTTATGCGTGTTGAAAATTCCTTCCCTTGTGAAGGATGCCTCATGGGAAAACAACACTTCAGCAGGAAAAAGGGGATTTGTAGCACATTTTCCAAGGTACCACTGTGCGAAAGCAATACGAGGTGCATAATCCTCCGGTTGCTGTGTCTGGACACGCTGCCTGGAGTATTCCAGAATGTTCGGATGTCCATGCGTCGGAGATGTGAGGCGTGCATTGTAGCCCGTGGAAGAAACTTCGAACACTTACTTTAATCCATGTACCTTTTGCTTCTTTTCATGTATTATTAAAACGATTTCTCACTTACGGTCTCTTTTCTTTTTATGGTGCTTCTGTGTACAACACCGCTTCAGGAAAGCATTTCCGACCCCACATTGCTATATGATTTCGAGTTGTCAGGATGTACCCTACCCCTCTTAGAAGTTCTGAAACGTTTAACTGAAACACCCTGTATATATATATATATTATATTATATTAGGGCTACCCGTAATTTCTTACATCTACCCATATATTTATTTTTCTGTAAATTGCGTGTGTTCTCTAGTTGATACGGCACAAGGGATCTCTCCCATCTCCGCGTAGTATACATTGTGGGTGTAAAACAGAACACTGTCGATGCCAGAGGTTTAAAAGTGTATGGATTTTACACATATGTAGTGTCGTGTATCGTTGTTCCTCTGGTCATTTAGCTGCTAGGCCCCCTAATGGGACCTAACGTTGTCCACACTCTGCCCCGTGGAGGCAAACTAGGTACACCAGTATTATAGTTATTTACTCTGACAGGTCCTGCCACCTAATTTCCTGAGATTTCAGTGGCTAGGACCTAAAAAAAAAAAAAAAAACCACTCATAGATAGGGGTCAGCAAAAGGAGTACTAACTATTTATGTGAATTGATGTTATTAAGTTTTTTGGGTGTAGGGCTCAAGCAATTTAGAGATGATTCGGACACTAGTAATTATAAGTTAGAGAGAGGGGTGGGGAGACTGAAGGCTGGGGTCCATAGAGAAGATGACCCCCAAATCAGTGGAGTAGGCCCATGCCCCACCAGAGGGAAAAGAGGGGAGGAGACCAGGAGTCTCCTCCCGCCTGGTGAGTGGAGGCAAAGGACCACGCAAGGGAGCGTGGCTAGGAAGGCCTAATGGCAGCATATGAGCTGTGCTGATGGTCGTGTCACTCCTGGGACGAATCAAGGAAGGAGTTGTATGGCACCATTCCTGCGGAGATTTACGGTTGAGGTAAAGTCCCTCCTTGGCAAAAAGGTCTTGGGCAAACTCGGAAAAGGCGCGTTAGTGTTGCTCGTGTTCCAGAAGATGGTTTTCTTGATCTTGCGGAAGGTAATGAATCTGTGTAATGAGAATGCGTCGAAGATCTTCGTAAAGCGGGTAATGGTACATAAGGTGGTCCCAGGTTTCCTGGGATCCACAGTTACACAGAGGGTTGCCTGTTATATGGAAATAAATAAATAAATAAATAATCTTTATTGTGTACAAAAGGATGTATACGATGTACCCTTCACAGAAGGAATGCCAGGGGCTTCACAGTGGCTGGTGGACAAAGGCCTTGAGGACGGGGCCCACATCGAAGTTCGGGTTCATCCCCCAGGGCCAACAATATAATAAGTTTCAGTTAAATTATTCCCAATATATTCATAAAGATATTACACAGTATTTTTGACATTATATACAATATTATACAGACATCATTTTTAAATTTATTATGCTGCCACATTACTGTGCAGCTTGCCTGATCGAGGTCCAGTATTTTGGGATTCCTGTGTGCTGAGAGTCATAAAATGGTTTGCCTTTTTGTAGGGTTGCTTTTAGATGTTTTTTGATTGCAGATAATTTCTGGCGGTTGACCACTGCCCTTGCTCTGGAGAAGGCAATCCGATCTTTTACAGCGCCTGACCTTTTCCATCTCTTATGCAGATTTTGTTTTTCTTGGAAGGTTTTGTTCAGTGGAGGTGTCCACCAAGCTCTTGAACGGGGAGTGATGCAGACGGTCTTTGTCGCTCCGTAACTGGCAAAGGTTCGGGTCTACCTGGTCATGAGGTCCACAGCCAGGCGGAGATCGCAATTATTGAGAGCTTCCCATGGGATGGAGGATGCGGCTTCGAGACATCGTGGTGGATCAATGAATTTGGGGGATGTTATTTCTTTTTTCTTTTTAGGGCCTTGGATATTGAAGTTAGGTGCGGCTAAGTGCAGGAGTATGGCAATGGGTTCGTGATCTGATTGAAAGAGATTGTGAGGGCTGTCCTCCAGGTCGTATGGTTCTGAGGAGAATACCAAATCTAAGAGATTGGATCCTCTCGTCGGGTTGCAGTTGAGAAGACTGATACCCAGTGAATCCATACTGCTAACGACTGTCCTACTAAGATGGGCGAGCGTAGGTGGAAGATTGAAATCTCCACAAACAATGTACTTAGCAGAGGGGTGGAGGTGATTCACTAGCCAATGGATTATATCTTCAATGATATCACTGTTTGGGCCTGGTGGAATATATACTATTGCTATGTCTATCAGGTAAGTGTTGAGCTTGAGGGACACCATGGCAGCTTCAAATGCAAGGGATTTGGTTACAAGTCAGTTTTGCACGAATGGAACCGTGCCCTGTGAGAAGGAAGGTGGTTTGTAGGCCAGGGGAGAACCATGTCGGGCATTTGGGATAAACTGTTTGGACTTCTAAAGAAATTTTCGGGTTATGGCCCCCTTTGTAGAGTCCACCCACCTAGTCTGCCAGACCTGCGTTAAAGGGGTGATAAGTCTCCTTTCTTCTTCAGTCCTGTTGTTGAGTGGATCAGAGGTGAAGTCTAATATTGTGTCTGATTTTCCTTCGGAGAGTTAATACAGTAGACCTGTGCGGGCAATTTCTGGGTCTAAAGGTAGTAGCCCATCCTAGGACTTGCAGGGCATGGGTTGAGACTGTGCGACAAGCTCTTGTTATTGTTAGGAGGATAGAGCGCTGGATGGTTTCTAGCTTCCGGCGATTGATGACGGTCTGCGTCTTTGCGAACCACACTCCGGAGGCATAAGTGATGGCAGTAAGGAAAACTACCTTATAGAAGAGCGCCAGGGTGCGCTCTTCTGTGCTACACAAACGGAGTACACAACGCGGAGATGGAGGAAACCCTGGTGCCGTCAGACAACTAACATACTTTGCACAAGGGCTATTCTCTACTGAAACCTTAACATCACACCCTGGATGCAGCGGACAATTAACAAGAACATACACACTCTCGTACAAATGCTCGCAGGCAGAGTGGATGCTCCAGCCCTGGATAATATTCTAGTCAAATCACTGCTAGATGTTGCGGAGGAGTAAATCATTCACTGCGTCCAATCCTGAACAATCTTGATGGCCTGCAAAGATTCTTCCCATCAAATGCACAAAAATATTTAACTCTGTGCACAGAGATGCCGAAAAAGTGTGTGAGGATGGAACATACCGGAAAGAGATCTTCCAGGATTCTTACCGAAATATGAATCGGCTGCAAAGGTGACAACATACCAAGGAATTGTGAGTAAAAGTAAAACTTTCTGCTTTAATGATAAAACAATAATAATTTGGTAAGCTGTTGACTGGAAAAATATACCTTCTCTAACAATTATGTAAATATGCAAGTTATATATGGAATTATTAGTGAATTGTAAATATATGATTTGTATAATGCATGTACAGAATTACTCAGCTGATTTATAGAGCTTCTTAATGTACCGTTATGTAATCGACTTAATAATAATGATAGCAATAAGTTAAATACCTATTTTAACTTATTGATAACTTATCTTTTAATAAGTTAAAATAGCCATTTTAACTTATTTTAAACTTCATTTCCACTTCAATACCAAGTAACTAAGCATATCAATTAAGCTCATTATTATTATGTACAGAATCATTAATACTGGATTAAATATAAAATGTGCATATAATATTTCGGGAGGTGTTAGTCACCACCTGCCCCTAGCACCCTGACATGTAATTAGCACCCTCCTGGCACTTTGCCATTCCAGGGTGGTTTCCTTGTGTGGAATAAACAGATAATAATAATAATAACGATGCCCATTTATGCATGTGGGCACCCACAAGTGCATTTAGGAAATTAGGTGGCAGGTGCGTGCGTGCGTGTCCATTTAGGAATTCATTTTTTATTTTATTTATTTACACACTCAAATATTATGTACAATCTCAAGAAACATATACAATAATTTATATACAATTTTATGTACATTTTCATTCTCATATATAATTATCCTAGCATATATAGTTTGTTCAAAATACAGTTGAGGAAACACAGTACAAAGCGCGTGTGTTTGTGTGTCCTGGTATCAAGGGTGGCCCCTAGGCATAGCCCATTTCAACCTGGTGGACTGTATTGAATGTAGGACCTCTGCAAAGGAGCAGCCAACACCTGGGCAGCTGCTGCCTGGTGCTCGAGTAGTTTTTTTCTCCTCTTACTCGCCTTGAACAGAAACAGCTCCAGCGAGGCCTGTTGATCCAGCTGGGTGAAATGCACGTGGCTGTCACTGGCGTGCCGCCTTCTACTATGCTGCAGTGGACAGGGCGACGCCATGTGGGAGTCGAGCAGTAATTGGGGAGGGGGTGAATCTGGGACTAAATGGCAGGGGCTCCCTTGTTCACTCGTCGGCTCTTTCCGGCAACAGTAAGCAATGAATTTCGCGCCGGCTGCGCTTGACAATTTTTTCAGGCTTATCTGGGACAGACCAGAGCAGCTCTGGCAAATTTGGCATTTGCACTTCGAACATTTGATGTAACTCCTTTGCAGTCTTTATTAACCTCTTTTTTGCATAATTTGCAGTTTTCTGCATTTTTCGATAGAGAAATCTCCCCTTCCATAGAAAACGGTTTGAATGAGAATGGAAACTACGTACAGTTTATGGCGCGCGCACTCAACATAATCCCGTTAGCCCCTGCTGCAAAAACAAGGCTCTGCCGAAATGTGAAAGGAACCTCCTGCTGTCGAGTGATTGCCCCAGGCAGGGAGGTGACACTGGGGGGGGACACTGTTGGTCAGTTGTGCTAGTGTCCACTAACTGCCATTGTGCTAGACTATAATGGCTACAAGATAACACAAGAAATGACTACAAGATAGCGTACACCTTGGAAAAATTCATTGTCGCAGGCCAAAAAGGGAAAATTATAAAATTCTTCTTTGTCTGGAGCAACGCAGCTGAAATTTGAATAGTGTTTTAATCTTATAATTGTGATTTTAATTATTTATTATCGGAAGCAGTTTTAACTATTTATTCTGACCCAATGTCTTCTCGCACTCACGGTCTTGCTGCGGTGGTTTGATGTGTTTCGGGGTCGGGTTCGGGCTCGGGCTCTCAGCTTTCGATTCCGTTGCGCATGTCTATGAATGAGGGAATTCATTAATTCTTTTTTTCACATTATTTTAACTGGCTTTTTGGCAGTGAAGGACAATAAACATTCTCTCTCTCTCTCTCTCTCTCTCTCTCTCTCTCTCTCTCTTTCTCTCTTTATTCGTCACATTTGAGAGCGAATTGGCTGGAAGCATTCCACGAAAATGATTGAGGTAATCTCTTACTTTTTTTAATACAAGGTATATTAATAGACGCCACCTGGCGGTCCATTTAGGCATGCACATTTCTAGTTACGTATGCGCCTGCGAATGTCCATTTAAGCATGCGCGTGCGCATGTCTATTTACGTATGCGCGTGCGCATGTCTATTTAGGCATGCGCGTGCGCATGTCTATTTAGTATGGGCGTGTCATTTACATATGCATAGGCATGCGCATTCCTATTTACGTATGCACGTGCGCATGTCCATTTAGGCATGTGCATGCGCATGCCATTTATTATGCGTGTCCATTTACATGATCACTAAAAAGCTATACCAAACAGCATTGGAAGGAGCGGCAAAAGAAATCAAAATATCTGAGAGAACAAAAGAATGGTTCAACCCACAACTGAAAGCAAGTTTCCTCAGGAAGCAAAAACTGTATAGAAAATGGCAAAGAACGGGTCATCCTGCCGATCACATTCGTTATAAGAAAGAAAGAGCACATTTCATCAAAGCAAAACGACAGGCACACTGCAGTGTTGTTCATAATAAACTAAAAAGAGCAAAAAGAATTACTAGCAATAAAAATAGCACAGAGAATATGACCGAATGCATTTTCAAGGAATGGGCTAATAACACTTTTAGTAACCTGCATGGACTGAATCAAATTGAGAACACTGATAATGGTAACAAAATTTTGGAATTCCTGAAAGATTTAAACAAGCGAAACTATTCGGCAAGAGAGGAACCAACAAGACCTCCATTGAGTGAAATACTAATCACCAAAGAGAGCGTAATGAAAGCAATCAACGATCTGCCCAATAAGGCCACTGTTGGACCAGACAAATTTCCAATGTTCATCCTTAAGATAAGTAGCCCATTTATAATAGATCTATTACTGCACATCTATCAGGAAATCATCAGGTCAGGAGCTTTCCCGCAAGCTTGGAAAAATTACATTGTAACCCCAATACCAAAGATTAAACACCCAAAATTGGCTAAGGATTACAGACCAATTTCTGTTAGTTGCACCCTACAGAAGGTATTCGAAAAAGCTCTGCTTCCCACCATCAATCAACACTGCTTCAGCCATAGACCGCCACATTTGCACTCAGTTATTTCCGGTAGATCAACAATAACAAACTTACTGGAAACCCTTTTTCGCGTGCAGAAAGCACTAAATGAGAAAAAGCAAATCGATATTATTTTTTTGGATATCTCCGCAGCCTACGACAACGTCTCAATTCCAGCGCTCATTGCGATTTTAAAGAATTATTTTAATGTAAGAGGAAATTTGTTAACTATAATAACCAGCCTGCTAGAACATAGAAAACTTATTGTTAAGCACCAAAAGCTACAATCTTGCTTTACCATCTCGCGAGGAGTGCCACAAGGGGGAGTTCTTTCGGCTACTCTCTTCGCGGCCGCCCTGGAGCCGTTTCTTGCACGGTACTACAATTTTATAACATATGCTGACGATGTAAAATTCTTCATCACTTCCAAAGACCATGAATCAGCAGAAGGTATTTGTCAGATGGCAAATAGCACAATCAGAGAATTTGAGAGCTACCTGGATTGCATCGGGCTCCGTATTAATGCGCAGAAGTCTGCCCAAATGACCATAACTTGCAAGCAGAATAAAAATGACATCCCGATCTCCGTGAACGGGTCTAATGTGGTAAAAGTGCACTCTCACCTGGACCTGGGTCTTAAGTGGGATGACAGACTCACCTTTGCTCAACACTTCGCCCATATGAAGACAAAAATATTCGCTGCTTTATGGGCTACCAGACAGGAAGTGGTAGGAATTAGGGATCCTCAGCTAGCGACCAAGTACATTTTAATGTGTGTCCTGCCAATTGCAATGTATGCCTCGCAAATCTGGTCTTCAGCTCCAGATTCACATTATAAGTCCGTCCTTGGGATCGAGTACTGGTTCTTGCGATGGCTTAACAGAGTTGCTGGCCACCCTTTTACTATCTCAAGGGCCATTCTCTACTCAAACCTTAACATCACACCCTGGATGCAGCGGACAATTAACAAGAACATACACACTCTCGCACAAATGCTCACAGGCAGAGTAGATGCTCCAGTCCTGGATAATATTCTAGTTAAACCGCGTGCCACTGCTAGACGTTGCGGAGAAGTAAATAATCCACTGCGTTCAGTCCTGAACAATCTTAGTAGCCTGCAAAGATTCTTCCCATCAAATGCAGCGAAAATATTTAACTCACTACACATAGATGCCAAAAAACTGTGTGAGGATGCGACATACCGGAAAGAGATCTTCCAGGATTCGTATAGACTTACCAAAATATGAATCGGCTGCAAAGTACCAAAGAATTTAGAGTAAAAGAGAAACTTTCTGCTTTAAGAACAATAATAATTTGTTGACTGTAAAAATATACCTTCTGTAACAGTTATGTTAATATGTAATTTATAGATGGAATTATTAGTGAATTGTAAATATATCAGTTGTATAATGTATGTACAGAATCATCAATGTGTAAATACTGTATATATTAAACATAAAATGTGTATATAATATTTCGGGACGAGACTACGTGTTCAGTATATGTAACCCACTGCACGTAGTATCTCGTACCCTGATATGTACTTAGCACCCTCCTGGCACTTTGCCGTCCCGGGGTGGTTTCCTTATGGAAATAAACGGATAATAATAATAATAATAATAATAATAATATGCGTGCATCCATTTGCATGCACTGAGGATGCCAATTTACGTATGCACGTGCGCATTTATATTTACGTGTGCGCACGCGCATGTACATTTCCGTATGCGCATGTCCATTTGCGTATGCCCATGTCCATTTAAACATGCGTATGCACATGTCTATTTACGTATGCGCAAACGCATGTCCATTTACATATGCCTGTGCTCATGTCCATTTAAACATGCGCACGCACATGTCTATTTACGTATGCGCGTGCGCATACGTAAATAGAATTTCCATGAGCTTCCCATTGAACATTTCAGCCTTTTGGGAAATTGATGTATCTGTGTTGGCTGATACTGAATGAAATCTTTAAGAGGACTAGATTTCTGACACAGATCAAGCTGAAATCGCATGGCACCTGGAACGACATCGAACACGCACGCCACAACTGATAAGCTTATTAAAGACTGCAGCTGCGTCGATCAGGGACTGTTGATTTTCCTGCTGCCTATTTTATGGAACAAAAAATGCCTTCTGTCCTCTGCGAACTACTTTTATGACCACCTGAGCACCAAATACCATTTCGTATTCCTATTGTGCTCAAGCTTCGTTTATTTCAGTCGTCTTTTTGAAAATAATGGACTGTCAGCAATTAAAAAAACTCTCTCTTTCCTTTGTACGAACCATCCCTACTATTGCGTGACCTCTCGGGTAACGACCGTCTTAAATACACCCCATTAAGACGGTTATCACAATCTGTTAACGCTGTTATGCGCATCTTTTGTCGTGCCTCAATCTCAGCGTACTTCAGTCTTTGTCGTAAGAGTAAAGAACCATCCCGAGGTCATAGACTCAAGACTTCCGTGTGTGCGCCTAGCCCCGAAAGCTGATGTCAGATCCTGTTCACGTTTCATTTGAAGCGACAGTCAACGCGAGTGCTTCTGCCTACGTTAAGCGACCTCTGAGTTACCGTAGCCTCGTTACATTTATCCTTGCTCTCTGAAGCTACTGGAATAATAGGTTATTTATTGACAAATATAACCCATCGTAACGAAAATCACCGGAAACTAATTGGCAAATCCTTCCCATCAGTTTCCGTTTCACCTAAATTTGGGGATCGGCAGTTATTTCGTTTATTAGGGGACGCAAAACACTACAGCTATTCTTTCAAACTATGCCCCATGCGACTAGTTTTTCATCCAGGTGGTCTGTGACTTTGGAACTATCTGCAGACAATTTCAATTATCAGTTCTGGTATCAATCGTCTGCTTTTTGATATCCGATGCGCAAACTTTCTTGTTGCCAGGGCAACGAGATGACAGCCATCCCTTTTCCGCCCGTGACGTGCAGCTCTTTCTTCGTGCCGTACTACTGTGTACAAGTAAGTGTTTAATATTTTGTATGTTTTTTATTACAGCGAGTTAGATCAAAGACGACTCCACCCCTTTCAATTCTTAATTACATGTAATGGGCATGAGGTTTATGAATGAACGAAGGGTTTAGGTCTTATCATAGATCGTAGGAACTGCTGAAGGCGTTTTCCTCTGCCTACATCCTTTTGAGGGCGCGGTAGAGGAGATGTGACTGGGCCACATCCCTAACTAGCCATATAACAAATCTTCGCTTTGGCGGAGGGGTGACCCAAAATGACCTTAAGGTTATTTAAGGTCATTTTACCCAAAATGACCCCTTGAACGAAAATTACGTTCTTTATCCACTTCATACAATACAGGCAAGCCTCCAAAAGTTGTATGAACTTACACGTGCCAAAAATAACAATAAAAGTAATAAAATTATAATATGTTTGAATGTCGTATTGCACGAAATTGTCAAAAAAGAAGAAATGGTTAATTTGGTGTGGAAAATTTTTGGATCCAAACATGGCTATCGACCTTCTAGATGAAAGGGACAAGGGCCTTCACGGTTGCTTGCACTGGATCCATGTACAAAAAGGAACATGCAGTCAACCAGACAACAGGATTTACTTTACGAAGATAAATAACCAGGACACTTTGAAAAAATTAGCTATGACATTCTGAGGTCTGATGTAAAAAAAGAACCATTACAAAGCATTTTGAAATATTTATTAAGAATTCAAAAATTTACAACAAAAAATATTGAAATGACTAATATTAACAACTATGCTGATCTTCATTAAAATATCCTCCACGAGATTTTATCAGGGCGTTGCACAGACGTGGCTGGCGATCAATTTTATAATAATGTCTGGAGACTCTGGACTAAGATTATTTCAGATCTGCAAGGATTGCCAAAGATTTTGTGAAGGTGGGCAAACTTCGCCGGACTTGATGGTCTAGACTCTAGATGATAAAAAAAGCTCTATTAGGTGAAGATGGGTAGGCTTCACGGACTTAATGGTCTAGACGCTAGATGATCAAATAAAAGCTCTATTGGGTTTAAGCCAGGCGATTGGGATGACCACATCATAATTTACAATACCCCTCCCTCCTGTTGTTTAGTTTTTAGAAAGTCCTTGCACATCTTAGAGATGTGCTACGGATCATTGTCTTGTTGTTTTTATGTAAAATTTCTTCCGCAAAGTCGAAGTACAGAGGATATTGCCTTATGTTAAGAATGTTTTTCTAGCCTTCTTTTCTTAGAATTCCTTAAATTCTGATGATGTCGCCCACTTCAGAAAAACAGAGGCAACCTTAGATCTTGATGATATTACCACTGTGCTTGGTTGTAGTCACTAAACAATGTGGCACAATTTCTTCTTCAACTGATCGTCTCACAGAACTCTACGCTTGGATCCAAAAATATCAAATTCGGATTCATTCGTCCTCAATACGTTTTTCCAACCTTCAATAGTCCAATGTTGATGGCTGTTAGCCGAAGCCAACAGCTTCTTTCGATTTGCGGTTTTAAAACACTCTAGAATCATCTACAATATTGAAACAATACTCCCACTTTCTACAATCATCTACAACGTTCAGGAATCTTCTACAATACTCTACCATTCAGGTGTCTTCTACACCTTTCTGGAATATTCTTGAATATTCTAGAAGTTTCTTAAATATTATTTAAGTTTTTTGATTTTTATACATAACAGAAAATATTTTAATAAAATTGATAAACAAGTTGGTCCTATTTTAATAAAACCTTTGAAAATTAAGAAACATGATTCCAAACTTTGGCTGGAGTGTATAAAGTGCACAGGTCTCATATATACATTTGTACTAAGATTTGAAATGTTCTTTTTCAATGGGAGACATTTTCAGCCATCCTTTACTGGATTCAATAACTTCTGGAACTAATCCAGCATTTCGCGGAATGTACCAAGGGCATATTACTCACGTTCAGAAATTTATCTAAAGGATCTATAATTTGATTACATTTCAGAATTTTATTACTTTCCACATTATTCGCAGACCATTAAACTTTGGATTAGTTAATAGACGACCTTTAAACGACATCTGACTAGTCTTTGATGTCCATGAAGAGAAATACATTTACCACAATATGAAGGATGGTCTTGAAGGTTCATTGTCCCGATACTTTGAAAGTAGAGTTGCATTATTTAACTTTTAACTGAGCAACCTGCTGTGATCTTTGAGTTGTTACTATTTTATTCCATACAGAATCTCTCTATACATAAAAAATTCTCCAAAAATTTGAGAATTATACTTCTATAATTTTTGGTCAAAGTTTGACCAAAGTTTTGGTAAAGTTTGTGGGTTAATAGAATTCTTCCATAAAGGCAAGTTTTACAGAAGTAATTAACCATAAATATTCCTGGAAATAAAGTTGCCAATCTAGAAGATAATCAATTCTCGCATGAGTAAACTAGTTGCCCATTATCCTTAAATAACAGAATTCTTTTACGTCAAGAAAATCTCTTCCTTTTCTATTCATAACTGAATGGCAGAAAAACTTTCATACAATAACATCCAATTATCCTGAAATTTTCTATGGGAAAGCCCTAAATATATTGTCGCTAATAATGAGCATTACAGAGAACCAGTTGCTTGGTACCATTTCCTTCCTGATGAAGAGCAAGTCGACCGGAAAACAGCAAAAATCTGAATCGTACTCAGTGATTCACGCTGAAGTTTCACAATGAACTCAACAGAAAAGTTTGATACGAAAGTCAGATCAAAGGCACTTAAGAATACTGAAAATTTTTTCGTTATATTTAGCGTCTTGACATGCAGGAAAAAGAAACTGGCTCAATCAAAGATCGAAGAATATCTGCCTCAAATTGAACTTTGGTCTTTAAATTCCCAACGATTAAAACTGTAGTGTTTTAAAATGTTAATTGTTTAGTAATGTATAGGGTGTCCACAAACCTCCTGTACAAAGCTAAAACGTTATTGTGTGAACAGGAAACATAATACAAACCCCAAACCACTTCCAGCTGATGGATATCTTGAAGTTTTTGTCCATCAATCGGAAATTGCACGCGTTGCAGTAGATGGCAGATTAAGAGATTATTTTAATGAAAGAAAAGTTTGTTAGAAATAAACTCTTGGTTAAAAACATCTATGAATATTGTATGTGCATTTGTAGATGTGCATAGCCAAAATCCCAGTGGATTTGCTGCCCTTGCGTTGACTAATTATAAGAGATTATGCAAATTAATCCAGTTGTCACTTTAATGAAAGCAAGTCGGTAGAAATGGTTGCTTAAGACTCGGCTGGAAGGTTTCCTCATCAAGTGGTGTTTCAAGGCTGATAGGCTGGCCATGTTTCCACCCACGGAGTTCTATTGAATTTTCTTCTTGTGGGAACATTCCTTTTCCCCCCAAGTAAAAAACAAAAAACAAAAAAACAAAAAATTCAAGGTAATGGAGTGAGCTCAGCAGAATTAAAATAGACCTATCTGTAACCTTGATTAAGATCGAATTTTTTAGGTGGCTAAGGATCTTGATCAATTTGCATTTTAATCTCAGCACATGCAACGAGACGAGAGTCCCAATAATAAGTGCATTGGATTCATTGAATCCTTGGTATGATTCGATGAATGTTTCCCACGTTTATTATTCCTCTTTAGGTTGCAATCTCATGGGTGTCAACAGTTTTTCTATTGGCAGGGAACACAACTTACACAACGCCAGTTTCTGCAGGGCACTGCGTTATGAAAGGCAGTGTACCCGTTTTATTTTCTCTTTAATGTCTCTGTGTACCCTACTTACACCCCCCTGTTTTCTCGAGGTTGATGCGAACACTCCTCGCCTGACCACTTCTCATCTACGCTCGGTAGGTGCGCTGCAGGTGTCGCCCGAGCTCCATTGACGTCAATCGAACGAATACCGCAGGTGCACGTGCTGGTGAGACCGCTTCCGGACTATGCAGAATACGCGCGCGCACACACGCACGCACGCCGATCGTATCCAAACAGGCACGGTTATTTTTACACCGCAGTTTGACCTTTGATTCGGAAGCTACGCCCGTTTTTCTGGCGTTTTTCTTGTCGTACACGACCCAAAAATGTTGCTGCGCCAAGCTGATATGCCATCTGAAACAAGAAAAATAGTTTTGAGTGGCACATGATAGAGAAAGCGGCGCATGCAGTCGCAGGCGTGCTAAGAAATCTCGTGAATGCAAAAATTCCCTGCCTTCAGGTGGCTGAAATGGATGCAAAACACAAAGGATTCTGATGGAAACAAGTTTCTCTTTGGCAAGTGCTCGTCTTATCCCAGCTGCGCAATTTTGTGGAGATTTATTGCAGAAAATATGGAAGAATTTTCTTTTGCATTCATTTTCCATCTTAATATAATAGCTCAAATAAGAAGACATTTATTTTTTTCACTTTAAAAATTAAAAATTCACTCAACATAAGATATTATCGATATGCAAATGACTCGTAGGAAACTATACTGTGATTATGCGCGGCTAAGTTTATTCACTTGTTTTTAGGCAGTTCGCAAATCCTTTCTTCACCATGTCCGTTTGTCCGTCCGCATGTAATAACTGGAATTGAGTACACGCTCTCTTTTTTTTCATTTTCAGCTTCAATTTTACAATCTGTGGCCAACAATTTAAGCAACAGGTTTTTTATGTACTACTGTCACAGATTGTTATCTGTGTAGTGGCACGTGATGCCAAAAACAGACAAAAAAAAAAAAAACAAACATGATTGTTAAATCGTATGTAATATTAGTGCAACAAAGAAGGTGGAATGGCCGTGAGAAATTTTAGGAGAATAGGAGCAACTTTCTTAATCCTGCTTTTCAAGAAATGCCTGTTCATGTTTGTGACCCAATAACAGACGCGCTCTAGTCTCCCAAAAAAGAGGGGAGATCTCCTGCTGGGAGAATGCCTCAAAGCCGATAGTTAGAACGGGTCACTTCCCCCGATCGTAGGTCACGCATGAACTTACATAGAAACAATGTTATCTTGATAAAGAACAGAGTAATCTTGCGGGACACGTGATAAAGAGCTTGTCTCTGTTATCACCATAGTCGACAATCGGTTTTCTGCAATGGAAAATACCCGGAAATGTGCACACGGATTCACTGAACTACTGAGTTAAAATGAGTTCATCTCGAAAATAATTTTTCAAAACAGGTATTCACAAACGTAACAAATCCCACAAACCATTTCAAAATGCTTGCCATACACAATTAACTCCTTTCCCTAGCGGTGGAAGATTACAGTTTCTCTTGAAGAAAACCTTGAGAGCTCAACCGGAGTAGGATTATAGTAATTAACCGTATTTACACTTCCCATACTTGACCCGCTTAATTAAACTACATTTAGCTGTTCCAAATCGAGAAAGTCTGTTCTCCCCCATAAACACATAACGGAAATTCACTTTTAAAAAGACAAAAAATCAATTGTATCTTAAAATTCTGATAATTGACGCTAAGCCTATTCTGAATTGAACTCGAATCATTTATGCATGACATTCACGGAATCATCAAAAGGTTTGAATTTCTTGGGTTACAAGGGCGGAAGTATCGTATATAAAGTGCCCGGAGAATGACGACAAGGTTATATACGGCAGAGCAGACGAAAAAAGCGAAATTATGTCCTTTGTGCCTCACTTACAGTGCCACCTGGTGTTTCAAGTAGAAAAAAACGTGCTACTTCAGTTAAACTAAAAATAGGTGCTGCCTAAATCCAATCCAGTCTAGAAATTAAAATATAATTGTTAATACGGTCCCCTGAACCAAAGGGTGGTTTATCTGCTCCCTGCCCTGATTTTTTTTAAAAAAATCAGCGCGGATTTTGTGTGAACTATCTGACTTCATCTCAGACGTTTACTTGTTTACCAGAAGATGGCACTGCATGTCAACGGATGAACTTGCTTCCATGAGCTGTCTGGAAGGCAGTGATGTTATCATGGTTTGCCACGTGGCTTCAGGAGAGCATAGAATTAGGTCAAACACAACCGATGTTCCACGGCACATGTTTTTTTAAAACTTAATTTCATCTTCAATTAGCGTTTATGTGGATAAAATTTAAGTTTTATGTTTTAATTGTGATCATAAAAATTTTTTGGACCGACCATTGTGGAGAGAAAAATACTGTTTGAATAATGTTTGATATTTTATTCAATATTTAACTTTTGTTATAAAACCACCTGTAACGAGTCAATTACAAACAACACAGTCTGCTCAAACTACATGCATATAGACATGCGCACGAATTGCTCAAATGTTGCACTAGTTGAAGAAGGAAAGGATGTACACCGGGAAAGATTTGATTATGAAGATGCTGCCACCACTCTCCACATTGTATGCGCCCTCGTGGATATCACAGTTGGTGGAATCCCCACCCTCCCCACAACGGGTGGAAAAGACCTGAATTCAAATCTCTTCGATGACGTGAGGAATTTTTATGGACCTTTATCAAAATGTAGCTGAGATAGTTGGTCTATGGCGATGGTAGAATGTTTTTTATTCCGAAAATTCAGGTTTTCCATCCAGCAAACACAGTCGACCAGGAACATACGCAATTTACAGACAATATAATACACATGCGTTCAATCTAGTTTTATTCAAGTACCTCTAGAAAGGAAGTGCCTTTTATCTGTAATACAGCACCGGGGGAACTCAATTCAAGTTGGGGATCGACTCCATATTACTTAAAATAGCCTCAAAGCATCAATGACCCACCACCAGCTTGTACGACACCTTGCACACAGCCAGGATGAAATGCCTCTGCTTCTGTGAACTCGATGGCTGGCATTATTGGATTATGGACAAAATTTGGATTCGTCAGACCACATTACGGCTTTCATCCACCAAAAGTCCAGTTCTTTTGTCTTTTAGGTCACCAGAAAGACTTTTTTTATGCCTAACTATTACCTTTAGTCGCACCCTTGCGTATTCCCAGAAGTTTACTGTCCATTAGACGTCTCACAAAGAGTTTCATTTGAATGATATAAAATCCACTTCGAGTTTGCCAATTTTCTTACCTTCATCCATTCTTTGAATTTAACTATCAGATTTTGTGGGCGTAGTTTTCATTCGCAAGAAACTGTCAACTGACGATAAATTGCAACTGTCTTTCACTGATTAAATCAGCAATCATTATTAGCGTTCTTCTGTTTCAAGTTTACGTCCTGTTTTTCTAGAAAATCTCCTTCCTTCAGATGTTTTGGTAAACATCTGGCTAATTATAGCTTAGTGCTACTTGTTTACAATCTGGTGATTTTTATTTCTCGGCTTCCTTCATGTTAAAATCGAATTTTAGTGGTGTTTCTGGTGGCTTTTTCTAAGAGATAGTTTCGTCACCTTGCAGTGACGATATACAAGGGAATGAACATTTATAGTCATCTCATTTCATCTCGATGTTTAATACCATGGCAGCCCCAGAAATGTCACTTTAATGTAATTTTTCAATAATTTCGAAATTATTTAGGAGTTAACTTATTGGTAAAATGTCATTTTTTCTTGAAAAGCTAGTCTAAGAATCGTGGATTGCTTCCTAGCACTACTCCTCCAAGGGACAAAATAAATGGGGCCAAATTATCAAAAAACGCTTTTCGGACAAAAGTTGAGTTATCAAGGAACTCGATGGAATTGAAGCGAAGACGACTGCATTTTAACCAACAATTTCTTTATACTCTATAATACAATATACTATAATACTTTTCCATCTACTGTGTATTACTTTTCACCCAATGTAGGTGTCATCTGCTTGTTCTTGGAAATGTTTGCCACTTCGACTACTCTGGTCATAGTGCGCCACTTTTTTTTATGACACTGTACGCCACGTAGTATATCTGTGCAAATGTGGTCAGGGGAAGATTAGATTTCAGTAAAAGTAAACAACCATACAAAGGGAGGAAGTGGCGAATTGGACTTTAAAATGGGGACGCATGGGATTATACAGAAAAAAAACGCAACGTTCAAGAACCACTTTACAAAGCCAGCAGATGCAGCACCTCAGGAACGGGTATAAGTTGATAGGTAGAAAAGGGCTGTTAAAAGAGTGGCTTTAGAACGAGTGGCTTAACAGGTAGTTCAAATAAGAAGAAATCTTTATTGTACAGTAAACATACAATATGTGGCCGCCACAGCCAGGGGCTTGACAAGGTTATGGGGTAATATAAACACATGCACAGTATTACAAATATATAAAATATGCGAATAGCACAATCCGAGAATTTTAGAACTAGGTGGACCTTCACGAGAGAAGGTCCATATTTCAGAGGCATACAGAAAAGGATACACAACGGTTTCTTCACTCACTCCTCTGGAAAATGATCTTTTCTGAAGTTCCGGACACAAGTTTCAAGGAACCCCTAGTTATGTTGGACAAAAACCTGGAAGACAAATTTTCCCCTATTCAAGGACCTTTAAACTCTACTCATACTTATAATGACTCTCAAGACTCAGAACAAACTGGTAGTGCAGCTGTTCTTAACTATCTCTTTGGATTAAAAGCAAATATGCTAGATGCTTTTATAGAGGGCTCCACTGTGACACCTCTTATGGTAGTTGAGATGTCCAAAAATTGGAACAATATGGAAAGGTTAGTGACAGATCTAACTATAGAGAATGAAAAGTTGAGAACAAAATTAAATGGTCTTAATGTTGAGAGGAAGCAACAAAATGTCTTGCCAACCGTTTCGGCTCCCACCTATGCGGGGTGGCTGCCTTAGGCGCTGGCAAACAATTTCAGAGTAATGTTAACTTACCTGATGTACAAACAAAGTACGTACTTACAGTAAAAGCAAAGGCAGATAATAATTGTAAAACTAGTGAGGAAGTTAAAGCTGAAATTTATAAAAACCTTAAACCTGAATTTAAAAAATTAAGGATTAAATAAATGAGAAAGATAAGGGAATTTTAATTGAAACTGATAACGGTAAGGATCTTAATAAACTTAAATCATGCCCCAAGTTCAGGGAGCTAAAATTTTCTCCTTGTGGATCACGAGATTTCCCAAAAAGATTTCGAGTCTGTTCAGGTTCGTTTTAAAATCAGATCTCGGAACAAAAACAATCAACACTGGATCCTTGAAATTCCAAACAAAATTAGGAAAGCGTTTTTAGCATCAAATTGCAGAGTTTTATCGGATTGTCCGTCCATGGTATGAAGAATTTTTACACAGCATCACGCTGTTTTAAATGTCTTAGCTCTTTCTTGGCCTCCCTGTGTTTTGGAAGAGGCATATTAAAATCTTTTGCTATTATTGTGTCGACTGATGGATTTAGATTTGCAGCAAGCCACGTATAGAGTTCATTTCTTGTCTCCTTCCTATGCTCAGGTTGGAGGTATATGATGCATAACTGTATTTTCACGTACTCTTTTTAAAGGTAACGCAAATCCCTTCAACATTATTTGAATTGGTTGTTCGTTCTCTTTTAGGCTGGTATTTATTTCGATAGCAAATGATAACTCCCCCTCCTCGTCTATCTGTTCATCCGGTTCCCACACATTTCTAGCTTGCTGCCGCAGTTAGTCGATCTAACTGTTTTCCATTTCCCAACCAGGTTTCAATTAAGCAAATGAAATCCAGGTCCTCTTGCATCATCATCGTTTGTAAGGTGAAGCTTATTTGAGATGCTCGTCACGTTTCGTGCAAACAAGTGGATGTGATGTTCTGCATCCCCAGCTGGGGAGAGTTTTTTTTTTTATTGCTTTGGAGCCCGATTCCTTGCATCATTTTCAGCCAGTGATCTGGCCCATCTGTCTCTGTAGGGCTTGACTAAGGTGCCTAATGGCCAGGCGCTTACGTCTTGTAGGCCAGTTGCTTTATTATTTTATTATTATCATCTGTTTATTCCAGAAAAGGAAACCACCACGGAACGGCAAAGTGCCAGGAGGGTGCTAAGTACATATCGGGGTACGAGATACTACGTGCAGGAGGTAACATATACTGAACACGTAGTCTCGTCCCGAAATATTATATACAAATTTTGTGTTTAATATATACAATACAGTATTTAAACATTACTTATTCTGTACATTCATTATACAAATCATATATTTACGATTCACTAATAATTCCATATATAACTTACATATTTACATAACTGTTAGAGAAGGTATATTTTTCCAGTCAACAGCTTACCAAATTATTATTGTTTTATCATTAAAGCAGAAAGTTTCACTTTTACTCACAATTCCTTGGTCACTTTGCAGCCGATTCATATTTCGGTAAGTCTGTACGAATTCTGGAAGATCTCTTTCCGGTATACTGCAACCTCACACAGTTTTTCGGCATCTGTGTGCACAGAGTTAAATATTTTTGCTGCATTTGATGGGAAGAATCTTTGCAGGCTATCAAGATTGTTCAGGATTGGACGCAGTGGATGATTTACTCCTCCGCAACGTCTAGCAGAGGTTTGACTAGAATATTATCCAGGGCTGGAGCATCCACTCTGTCTGTGAGCATTTGTGCGAGAGTGTGTATGTTCCTGTTAATTGTCCGCTGCATCCAGGGTGTGATGTTAAGGTTTAAGTAGAGAATGGCTCTCGAGATAGTAAAAGGGTGGGCAGCAACTCTGTTAAGCCATCGCAAGAACCAGTACTCGATCCAAAAGACGGACTTATAATGTGAATCTGGAGCTGAAGACCAGATTTGAGAGGCGTACATTGCAATTGGCAGGACACACATTAAAATGTACTTGGTCGCTAGCTGAGGATTCTAATTGCTGGAATGGTCTAGAATAAACAAATTAAAAATTTCTGAGACGAAAACTAAAATGATGATCTTCAACAATAAACTGGATTATAACAGACTTCCTAAACTTCATATGAACAATGTCCAAATTCCTTATGTTTCTCAAAATAAATATCTTGGTCTCTTAATTGATGATAAATTTTCTTTTATCCCCCACGTAAAGAACTTAGCTGAATGTGATTAGGCTCTCAAGAGCTGAATGGGGTATAAAGCACAAAACTTTGGCATTATATTATAAGGCTATATTTTTGCCAATTGTAGTATATGCGACTACCATATGGTTTCCTAGGGTTACTCACATCACAGTGAAGGCCAAACTCTTATCATTGCAGAGAAAGATGATATTGGCAACACACACACTGCAGAACATCAGCCAATGCTTTACTCAGGTTGTATCCCGATTGACCTTAATTTAGCACTTGAGAGGTCAAGTGCTAAATCCGCCACTGCATCGATGTCATCCGAATTTAGGTGCACGCGCATACGAATTTGGGTATGCGCACGCGCATGTTAATATGGGTATGCGCATGCAAATTTAGATATGCGCATGCGAATTTAGGTATGCGCACGCGCATATGAATTTAGACATGCGCACGCGCATGCGAATTTAGGGATGCGCATGCTAATATCCGTTGCGCACGCGCATGCGAATTTCGTATGCGCGTGCGAATCATATCTAAATTCGTATGCGCATGCAATTGTGTATGTGCATGAATACACAATTCGCACGCGCACACTGAACATCGCACCCACAATACCTAAATTGACATGTGCAGGCCCAGGTGTGTATAAACCAAATTCCCATGCACAACGCGCATACGGAAATTTTATTTTTTATTTTATTTTATTTTATTTTATTAATAACAAGATACACAACAGGTAACCATTAACAGTGTATCTGAGATCAGATCAATAAACATAATAACAATAATGTGAAATCCTACAGGACGATAAACATTGATATAGATTCAAACAATAAAAGCATATGTACAAAAGAGGATTGTATTAAGTTAAGTTACCGGTAAAACAAGTAATAATTAATCCGTTAGAGAACAGAAAAATATTATAACAAATAATAATAAACTACAATAATTAGATGTGAGCTAGTCACTTTGCAGTTTAAGTGAAGAGGCAAACTTGTGGATGGAGTTCATCAGTGATTGGGAGTTGTCAAAGAAGTCAATGCGAGAGTCGTTTGCTGATTTGCTGATTCTGTTCAGTGGACTGAACTTCATAAAGTCCGTGTTGGCAGAGTCAAGGCGAAACGGTGTAAGGTTCCTGACTTGTCTACAAGGAGCATTGAAGTTTATTTTACTCAGGATATCAGATGTTTCGTAAATTCCAGTGATTACTTTGGCTAGAAGGGCGATGTCAGCAGTAACTCTTCTAGTGCACAGAGGCCTCAGATGAAAGTAATCACACAGCGATTCATAATACACTGAGTGATAGAATAGAGGATTGCGGTACGTGAGGTAACGGACAAAGTTTTTTTGGACTGCTTCAATTTTGTTAGTTAAAGTCTTTGTGTGAGGATTCCAGATGGGTGAACTGAATTCAAGGATTGGCAGAACAATAGTTTTATAAAGGATAACCGCATATCTGTAGTTTTTGAACTTGTATGTGTTCCGTTTGATGAATCCCAGTGTTTTGAATGCTTTGCTGGTGATTTTAAGGACATGGGCATCGAATTTAGCACTGCTGGAAAAGAGAATCCCTAAGTCGTTAACTTGGTCACACCTTTCGATGATCACAGAGTTAATACTATACTCCGTATTCATTAGTTGTGGAGATCTGCAAGATGAGAAAGAGATAACTTTGCACTTCGAGGGGTTAGCAGACAAGCCATTCAGAGATAGCCACAGAGAGAATTTATTGAGAGCACATTGAAGTTGTTGAGAATCGGTAGTCTCCTTCACTGCTGAGTAGATCTTAAGATCATCTGCATAGAGAGCAACTTGAACATTGGAGGTGTAGATGAAAGAAGGAAGATCATTTACGAAAACAATGAAGAGAAGAGGACCTAAGGGAGAGCCTTGTGGTACTCCGCTTAGTGGTATAAAACAGTCTGAGTTCACTTGATCGATGATAACGCTCAAGGAACGATGCGTAATATAGCTGCGTAGCCATGAGAGCAAAGGGTCACGGATACCATATAGCTTAAGTTTTTCCAGAAGTTGTTCGTGCGGGACTTTATCAAATGCCTTGGATATATCTGTGTAGACTGCATCAACTTGTAGGTGGTTATCAAGAGCTTCAGAGGTGTATTGCCAGAAAGGAAGTAAATTTGTGACTACTGACTTGCCACTGCAGAAACCATGTTGATTCTGATCGATAAAAGGCCTGAAGAATTCGAAGAGATGTTTGTGCACTGCTGTGTCGAAGAGTTTAGCCAGGCTGTTTTGCAAGGTTATGGGTCTGTAATCGCATACGTCGCAAATGGACATGCGCACGTGCATACCGAAATTCGCATGCGCACGCACATAACCATATCGAATGTGCAAACCTAAATTCGCACGCGCATACAGAAATGCACATGCCCAAATTCGCTTGCAATATTCACGTGTGCAGGCGGATACCTGAATTCGCATGCGCACTTAAAGACCATTCGCACGCATACTAAATATAATACTATAGTACACATCCGTACTCACTAAATGACCAGACCATGCCACGCGCATACTCCTGCAAATGTAAGATGCATTATTTTCCACTGCTAATGTAAAAAATAAGGGGGGGGGGGGCAATTCTCTTGTTCATGTAAAAAACGAATTTTGTTTCCATTTTCATTTGGCTCTCTTTACTACAACATTTTCTGCAGAAAATGTTTTCCCATTCTTCCAACACGTGATTCGTACACGTGATATTGTTATGTTATTTTGGTTTTTAGGAGCACCTAAGGCCATATTGCTCCTACGTGATATTGTATGAATAAAACGTTATTTGAAACGTGCAGGTTGCATTCATTGACGGGGATCATAGAGGAGTTTATGTTCCCAGGAACAGCGCCGTGCTAATGTTTTTTTTTTATTATTTACATACATTTTTATTACATATATACAAATATACAAACACTTTCTATTTTCAATTATCGCATTCTGCGTAAGAAACAATTTTGATTATATAGCTTCACTTGCAAGCAATAAAACAAGTACATCCACATACTATGTATGTATGTATGTATGTGGATGTACTTGTTTTGGGTGACACATAGACGTTTAGTCGAACTCCACCTTGGAAAATCTGTGTTGAGAGAGAGAGAGAGAGAGAGAGAGAGAGTGTGTAACCGTCTACATTCTACAGCGATCAATACCCTGTCAATCACTGCCCATTTTTAAGCACGAGTAGTTGCACCTGGTTCTATTATCTAGTGCTGCTGCACCAATTTGTCGTCCAGTGGAAGTGCAATACCAAAGTCGTCATACGCCAGGCAGTGAAGCAGAACATGCCTCCAATCTTCTACTGCCCCACAAAAACACAAAGGGTCAGGTTCAAGTCCAAATTTACACAATTTATCCCGCAGTGAACCATGTCCAGTTATTAAATATGACGTTGTAATTGAAGGATAAAACCATCCCATAACTTTCTTATTTATAGCAAACGTTGCGTCTTCAATGAACTCCCTGGTTGTGAGTCCTGTTTCGCTGGATTGCCATCTGTATTTCCACTTCTCAGTGAATTTTGTCCAAAGATTAATTTTCTCCTGCCGAATGTCCGTGGCCGGATTACTTGCAATGTCGAGGATTTGAGTTGCCAAACCTTTCTTTAAGTTAGAAATCATGCCTCGGTATGACACATGAAGGTCAATTGGGATACAACCTGAGATCACTTGTTGCATTGGTTGATGTTGTTCTGCAGCATCTGTGTGTTGCCAATATCATCTTTCTCTGCAATGATAAGAGTTTGGCCTTCACTGTGATGTGAGTAACCCTAGGAAACCATATGGAAGCCGCATATACTACAATTGGCAAAAATATAGCCTTATAATATAATGCCAAAGTTTTGTGCTTTTATACTCCATTCAGCTCTTGAGAGCCTAATCACATTAGCAGTAAACTTGTTAATCTTTCCAGCTAAGTTCTTTACGTGGGGGATAAAAGAAAATTTATCATCAATTAAGAGACCAAGATATTTATTTTGAGAAACATAAGGAATTTGGACATTGTTCATATGAAGTTTAGGAAGTCTGTTATAATCCAGTTTATTGTTGAAGATCATCATTTTAGTTTTTGTCTCAGAAATTTTTAATTTGTTTATTCTAGACCATTCCAGCAAATCATCCAGGATTTCTTTCCAATGTGTTTCTAGAAAGAAACCATGTAGAAGTCTAAAAATTTGATAGAAATATGGATGCAGGTAGAAAAGGATGTACAAAAACGAGATATGACTGTTACAGTTAGAGCTCCATTAAATACAACAATGGCAGTTTTTGGCTGCTTGGATTCAATGCAACGACTCTAGCTACTAACGGGTATCCAACAACGTGATATAACTTAACCGTTTGTCTATACATTGAGTATGCTCCTGAATAGCCAAAATGTCTACCTTATCCTGCAAACATGAAGCTCTTAGTTCATCTGCATCGCAAGGAACGTTGCGCGTTCACCTGCATTATTTTTAGGAAGTATTTGTTGGTAAATCTATTGTAATTTAGATGGTTTATTTGTGTATTGTTCATTAGCAATTTTCAGTCTTGCAAATTCAGTTGCCTTCTGGACAGAGTGCATCCCTTACAGAATGTGCATTGTCCCTGTTCCTCCTCTTACAGTTTATACATCTCGGGGGTTGTTCTTTATGGGGGCAATCTGCGTATATATGTCCCCCAGCCGCACAATGACCGCAAGATAATTTGGAAGGTGCAAAACTGCGTGAGGTGGTCAAATCCCAAGCAACGGAAGCATTTTGTCACTATTGTAAATTTCCTGTATTTATGGGCTGAGAATTCCAAGAAAATTCTATCGTTTTCTAAAATATGTCTAAATAATCCCGGTGAGAGACCTGTCACCCAATTTATCACTTTTGTCTTTGTGCCGGAGCTAAAACGTAAATGGGGGTGTACATTGGGGACCCTGGCGCACCGCACCAAGGTCCCCAATGTATGGACGCATTATATGTATTATTGTGTCAACATAAATAAACGCAGCCCCTTAACCCTTTTGCATCCAAGTACCTTTGTATGGTCGTGGCAGATAGCAAGGTTTTTTCCCAGAAACTAGGATTTTTTTCGTCCGGCAAAACAGGCAAATCGACCAGAGAACACATGCAATTTACAGACACCATACATACAGGGTGTTTCAGTTAAACGTTTCAGAACTTCTAAGAGGGGTAGGGTACATCCTGACAACTCGAAATCATATAGCAATGTGGGGTCGGAAATGCTTTCCTGAAGCGGTGTTGTACACAGAAGCACCATAAAGAAAAGAGACCGTAAGTGAGAAATCGTTTTAATAATACATGAAAAGAAGCAAAAGGTACATGGATTAAAGTAAGTGTTCGAAGTTTCTTCCACGGGCTACAATGCACGCCTCACATCTCCGACGCATGGACATCCGAACATTCTGGAATACTCCAGGCGAATTTCGAATTTCTTCGGCAGCTACTGCGATTCTTGCAACCAGCTCCTCAGCATTGTCAACAGGGGTGTCATAAACTAGCGATTTCATATGACCCCAGAAATAAAAATCAAGACATGATAGGTCGGGTGACCGAGCAGGCCAACGCACGGGACCACCACGTCCGATCCACTGTTGACCAAATGTGACATCCAGGTAGTTACGAACATCTCCGCTATAATGGGCAAGGGCTCCATCGTGTTGGAACCACATTGTCTGTTGCGTCGATGCAGAAATCTGTTCATCTCTCAAAAGTTGTGGCAATACTTGCTGCAGAAAGATCAAGTAGATAGGTCCGGTTAGACGACACGGTAACAGGTAAGGTCCGATGAGGTGATCTCCCATAATACCGGCCCATACATCGACCGAAAATCGAATCTGTGCTGCACGACGTCGTATTGCATGCGGGTTCTCGACCGCCCAGATATGGTCGTTATGCGTGTTGAAAATTCCTTCCCTTGTGAAGGATGCCTCATGGGAAAACAACACTTCAGCAGGAAAAAGGGGATTTGTAGCACATTTTCCAAGGTACCACTGTGCGAAAGCAATACGAGGTGCATAATCCTCCGGTTGCTGTGTCTGGACACGCTGCACGTGAACGGATGCATGTCTTGTTCTCGCAGAATCCTCCAGACCCTGCAATGGGAAACCCCGACTGCGTTTGCTAGACTTCGTGTACTCGTTCTTGGATTCCCCTGTACATGCTGCAGCACATTCTGTTCGACGGCTGGAGTCCGTGCTGTTCTTACCCTGTCCCTGTCAGCTCTTTCAAATGAACCTCTCTCAGCTAACCTCTGGTGCAGTCTTGCAAAGAAATTATGACTGGGAATACGCCTCGTCGGATATCGTTCCGCGTACAAACGCTGTGCGGCTGGCCCACTACAATTTGCAGCCCCGTACGCCAAATGCATATCGGCTAACTCTGCGTTCGTGTAATCATCCATCCTACTAACTTGGCGTTCTTGTTCAAGAAAATCGAAATTCGCCTGGGGTATTCCAGAATGTTCGGATGTCCATGCGTCGGAGATGTGAGGCGTGCATTGTAGCCCGTGGAAGAAACTTCGAACACTTACTTTAATCCATGTACCTTTTGCTTCTTTTCATGTATTATTAAAACGATTTCTCACTTACGGTCTCTTTTCTTTATGGTGCTTCTGTGTACAACACCGCTTCAGGAAAGCATTTCCGACCCCACATTGCTATATGATTTCGAGTTGTCAGGATGTACCCTACCCCTCTTAGAAGTTCTGAAACGTTTAACTGAAACACCCTGTATAGAGTTACCGGGTAATTTCTTACATATACAAGGTATGTAAGAAATTACTTGGTAACTCTAATCGAGTAAAAGTGAACTGCTGACTGGAAAAATATACCTTCTCTAACAGTTATGTAAATATGTAAGTTATATATGGAATTATTAGTGAATCGTAAATATATGATTTGTATAATGAATGTACAGAATCATTAATGTGTAAATTAAACATAAAATGTGTATATAATATTTCGGGACGAGACTACGTGTTCAGTATATGTAACCCACTGCACGTAGTATCTTGTACCCTGATATGTACTTAGCACCTCCTGGCACTTTGCCGTCCCGGGGTGGTTTCCTTTTCTGGAATAAACAGATGATAATAATAATAATAAACAATTTGATAGGTGGAATAGGCCTAGAATGTCTACAGGGAAAAAGTTGATGACGTTATAGAACAATTATCATCTTTAAGGGACACAAAAGGTGATATTGTTGTACACATCTGCACTAATGACATTGAGTAGGAAATCTGTGAACTCACCTAACAAATACAGGGAAATGTTAAAAAAAAGTCGCGAGCTGGGTTAAATTTGAAAGTGTCTGTAATTATGACGAGAGCCCTGTCAATCAATTCGGCCCTTGATTGTGCAAGGCTCGTGAGGTAGAATTTTCCCCAACATGGTTTGTACTTTTGAACAGAAAAGGCCGCTTCTAGAGGGAGGGGATACACTTGGATAGAAAAGGTGCAAGAATATTTGCTGATGCTATCGAGGCCGTGTTAGGTGGGTCGGAAAGCTGCTAGCTTGTGGAGATTAACAGTAGCCACAGGCAGTAGGGAAAGTGATTCTTGCACTGCTTCTATTGGAATGAGCAGCAACCTAGAGAGCAAGTTTCTGGGGATTTCAAGAACTGCTGGGAGTCATCATGGAACAAGTAAATACATGGGCTGCGTTAGAATTGGAATTTGGGGAGTAGTCAGACATATGATAACGGATCTCTTTGACTCATCTCGGTCAAACCACAATATCGTCCTAGAGATTAGCTAATCTTCAGCATCTCTCCAATACTGATGTGACTAGACTAATGAACTGTCACTAGAAGAGAGCCAGCACAACCTTGAAAACGACAAGGGACAGATCGAATCACCAAAGATCAATTTTAGAGTGCAGAGTGTTCCTTCCAGGGAAGAATACTCTATCACAATGCATAATTGCCTATGTCCTGATCACTTCGCACAACTCTCAGAGCACCTTAGCCGGTCAGAACGAGTAATTAGGGAGCTGTCGTCGCCACTGCAAACTAACCTTGCAAAGCTAACTATAGACAATGAACATCTAAGTTCTCAAAACAAAGTAATAATACAAATTAGATGACGTAGAAACACATCTGCATGACTTGAAACAGTTTGTTAGTCAAGTCGGAATACCAACAAGTCAAGGTTCATTTATGGAACCAATATTGCACCACCCTTCTCCCTATCTTTCTCTTCCGAAGAGCCCACTCTGGGGAGTAAGCCTGATTCCACTGTGACCCCACCTCATATGTGTGTGAAGAAGAGAAAACTAATGAATGTGTTGAATTTCGGAAAAAAGCAACGCCCTATCTAAAGCAAGTCCCTTCAGCAGAAATGCTACTCTACTAAGCTGCCATTTCCGCGAATACGTGATTCACATGTTTCCCCTGCAGTTGCCGAGGCACCTTATACAACCAGAACCACCCTGCCCTCTGTAGGCCCAGAAAAATGTCCAACTACTTCGGCTTTTACTGTGGGTGCCGCATTAACTCATATGGGAAGATGCATCGACAGATCCACAACAAATAATCCAGTGGCAAATGTTAATGAAGACGTTACTCAGTGGCCGTATCAAGAAGCTAATACTTCATGCACCAGTCTGCCAGATTGCCCACCAATCCAGAATGCCATACACTGTCTCAGTAGCTTTATGCCGAATAGACTAAATAACAAATCATATGGGAACAGAAATAAAATTTTCTTCAAAAGAAAAGTTGTTCAAAGACCTCCCGTCCCTTCCTACTCATCTAGTCGTAGCGGGTACAGCCGAAACAACTCCATCTTGGCAGCTGGTACACAGTACCCTACCAATAACAACTGCGGTAGCTTGTCAGGTGCATCATTCTCCTCTCGAATAAAACCCATGATCACAAGGACCATTCAACAATCTAAAGCCACCTTTGTTTCCCGAGTCGCCCCTCAGACTACTCCAGACCAAATTGTGTCTGAATGTCTACGACTCATGAATATAACTGTAAGAGTCACCCTACTGAAGAGGACAGCCACATATGCGTCCTTCAAAATTGAGTGTGATGAAAAAGATATTAATAATGTTGCCGCCACTTCCTTCTGGCCAGTGGGAGCTCTTATCAGGCCTTTTTCACGACTTTGAACCTTCACCAGCGTCACATCAGTCTGTTCCTCACACAAAGGCGCGTTGCTAATGAAAAGCCAACTCAGTGTATTTATAAAGAAAATAATCCACAGCTATTGAATCTTCTGTTAATATGAGAAAGAGTGGATCAGAACGAGGTATGGGTTCGAATTCCAAACAAGCGAATCCACTATACTGTCACCATTGAGACATTAGAAAAGTCAAAATTCTGAAGTGTAAAAATGTAAGTGTGTGTTCTTGTCATACGGCACATTTAGCCGTTGGACCCTTATTGAGGCCAAATCTTTCCCCACTTACACACCGTGGAGCAGACCAGGAGCCCAGTAGCCGTAGATTCACTGTGGCAGGTCCTGCCGCTTAATTTCCTGGGATTTCGGTGGCTAGGACCTAAAAAAATAAAATAAAATAAAATAATTAAATTAAATAAAAAAAATAAATCTGCGCTATCGTAGGGTAATATCGCTTAGATTTGCTAGGCCGAGTTTTTGGCGTAAGGTCATTTTATCATATTAAGTTTTTGATGTGTGGGGCTATTGCTATGATGAAGGTAGAGAGGGGAGGGAGACCGAAGATTGGGGGAAAGACAGAAATATGGTGCCAATAGAGTAGATAGCCCCAGTTTTCAGTGGGGCATGCCCATATTCCACCAGAGTAGAAGTTTGGGGGCGGAGGAGAGTAAACATAAAAATGTCCCCCGCCAATACGGGGGAAGAGGGCTTGGGTGCCCTCTTCAGATCGCCATCATGTTTGCAGCTGTGCTGCGTTTAGTCTGTTCTGTTTTGTCACACATGGAGCAACCTTGTCCTTGCTTTTCTTTTCCGTGAAAGAAAAGCAAGGCCTTTCTTTCATTTTCCGTGTGAAAAGTACTGGTCCCCTGCGGGTTTCAGTTTTCTGTCACATTTGGTGACGATTTTTATCAATCCCTATGTACGTTGCTGTAGATACCTATTAGTGTTTTTCTCCTGGTGAATAAGTCTTGAATGAAAGACAGGTACTGCTGAATAAAATAAATAATTTTTCAGAAAATAATGTACATTTGCTCACTGAAAATTCTGACGTCTTCACTACATTTCAACAGTTCTCTGTGGCAGTTTTCAAGAAACCCTACTGCGGAGTCATAATGATCCAGATTAACTTACTTTTGGGAAGAACATATCTGAAGATAGCCATGAACGCAACAGGAAATAATAGGTAGACCCCTTTCTCCTCTAAGCTGGCACCCATTAGTATTGCACTACCTCCAGTGGGTGCGGGATTTTGTGCACTTTGGCATGTAAGAGGATAAAAAAAACACAGGCCCGGCAACTCGTGCCTGGGGACGGGCACCAGGCAGCAGCTACCCAGGTGTTGGGTGCTCCTTTGCGGAGTCCTACATTCAATACAGATCCACTAGGTGGAGATGGTCTATACCTAGGGGCCACCCTTGATACCAGGACACACGCATGTGTTTTGTACTGTGTTTCCTCAAGTGTATTCTGAACAAAATATATATGCTAGGATATGTTTCTTGAGATTGTACATAACGTTTGAGTGTGTAAATAAATGAAAAAAAAATTTTAAAAATGAATGAATGGTGAATAGGTCTTGCGCATACTAGGAGAACGCCCTATATTCATCCTGGGTGTCCAGGAAGTGGTGCTCCAATCCTTTTGGGAGGTATCTCAATCTTGTTATTAGCAGCTCTCTGAGGTCTTCATAGTTTTGACAATCATAGATAGGCGCCTCCGTAGTCAGGTGGGCAGGAGCAGCAGTGCGTAGCACACGCTTCTTGATTAGACCGGGGTTCGACCCCGTGACCACCAAATACGGAGGATGCGAAAAGGTCATGGAATGACCACCGCATATCCCCGGAGCAATATGGCCTTAGTTGCTAATACTCCTAAAAACCAAATAACAACAACAATCATAGACCATGTGACTCCAGCTTTTGCTCTCTCCACATATGCAGTTGGGGTCCTCAACGAGTCCGAAGCCAAACAGCTTCTCCTTGTAGGGTCCGGGCCCGGGTAATAGTGTTGTCATATGGTACCCTGGGAAGTACCAGGCCGGCTGCTTTGGGTATATTTCCAGGAGATCTGGTAGAAATATTTTTGTTATTTCGCCGTTTGTAGTCTCCATCCACTTCTCTGCCAAAGGTCTAGGAGGTGGGGTCTGTCTGTAGCCTAATTTTTTTCGTTTTTTAGGTTGCCCGCCGGGTCAGTCGTGTATAGTAGCGGTGGGTAGCGGCCACTCCCCTGGCCAGCGAAAACAGTAGCCCCTCCCGAACAGCCTCCAGGTCCAGAGGGGAACGCTTCAGCAAGTACCTGCAATGCTGGGGTACTTACCGTGCTGCAAGCGCGCGTTGTTGATAGCAGTATGGTCCTTTGGGTCATTTCTTGGATACCACACCGCCGCTGTGTAGGTGATTGCTGGCAGGAAGGTTGTTTTATAGTAAAGCATCAGTGTTTTTTTCTTGAGTCCCCAATCTTTCCTTGTGATTCTGGTTACCAGTCTGCAGTATCCTCTGATTTTTCTTCTTATGCATTCCAAATGCGGCTGGAACGTTAGGTTTTTATCTAGGATAACGCCCAGATACTTCAGTTGGCTCACAAATTTGATTGTTACATTGTTGATTTTAATTTGCGGGGGTCGTCGTAGTTGTAGAGGATTTGTTGTTAGGAGGATCGATGAGGTCTTGTCTGACGATATTTTCAGCTGGTTCTTTGATGCCCATTGCTGCAGTGCCTGATTTGCCAGCATCTCCAACTGGGCCCCTGGAGTCCGCTTCTACCGTCAATGTCAAGTTGTCTGCTCCCACAGAATCCAAGTCCGTCGTCAGGAATTCATCGAGGACCATTGTCCACAGGAGCGGCCCCAGCACCGACCCCTGCGGACATCCTCTGTGCACCTCTCTTGTTATTTTTTGATAGTGTACGTTGATTTCCACTATTCTTTGCGTTAAATAGCTTTCAATTACTTTGTACAGGTTAAAAAGCACCTCAGCCTCCCTCAACCTCGCCAGGACGCTTGGCTACCAAAGTGAATCAAACGCCCGAGCAAAGTCAACAGAGATGAGCAGCAGATACTTTCGTCTACAATCCTGGAAGTTTCCCAGTGCGTCCACAGTTGAGGATCCTGGTCTGAAGCCATACTGGTTTCCGGCATGTAGGCCTGCTACGTCATAGTGTTTCATAACTCTCGCATGGAGTAATCTTTCAAACAATTTGCTTGCCAATGGGAGCAGTGCGATGGGTCGGTATGAATCCGGATATTCTTGATTTTTGGTAGGATTTTTCAGTATTAGTTTTAAATTTGCTGTTTTCCATGCAGTTGAAACGTTTCCAAGCATCTATTGTATAGTGTGAGAAGTAGGTGCGGCTTGTATTCCACGGTTTTCTTCTGTATTTCAGGCTCAATAAGATCGAGGCCCGGGCATTTTCTATTTCTAACCCTACTAGGGCCATGCTGAGTTCATCCAGGGTGAAGGGGGGGGCTCAATCGCCTGGTTGCTGTAGTTATCGTTTCTGTCACTGAGCTGGCAAGGTTAGCATATCTGGTTTTTGATATATTGTGTCGAGTATGTTATTCATCGACTGCTCCCAGATCGTGGTAAGTGGTAGTCCTAGTGGTAGCGATCACCTCCCCCCCCTAGGCAGTCTATTGGCGGTTACCTTGAATGCCCCAGGGGTCAGTGTTCCCTGCTGTGGAAACCAAAGACTCCCAAGAGCAATTTTTACTTGTCTTTATGGCGTCAGTGTACCGGTTTCTGATTTGTCTATATCTTTGCCTCAGGGCTTCGACCTCATTTGCTGACCATGATTTTCGGGCCCTCTGGAAGTCCTTCCTACTCTTATTCATTTGTCGCCGTAGCATTGCAATGTTCCGGGGCCAACAGGGGACTGCGCCCAGCCGGGGATGTTTCTTCCTGATAGTTTGGTTGCTGATGTCTATCATCAGTTTAGTAAAATAAATAAATTTTCTGTTTATACTCCGGGACGACCAAACGGTCAGAGGAGTTCACAAGATAGACAGAATACAAGAAACAGCACCGTATTCAGCAGTCATGGGCTTGAACCCCGGTCATGGAATGGGCAAGTAAGCGTCAATGCCTTATTATGGGTGATTTCAATTTGCCTCTAATTGATTGGAGTAACTGGGAAGGAAACTCGACATGGAGAACAAAATTTTTAAAACAACTAGATGACTATTATTTGTATCAACATGTCAGGGAAAGTACTAGAGAAAAGAATATCCTAGACCTCATCATCACACATGAATCAGATGACATAACAGGGCTGACAGTAGAGGAACCAGTAGCAGGAAGTGATCACGGAGTTCTACGGTGGATGATGACGAGAAAGGTAGCAGTAGTTAAAGGCAAAGGAATGGGTTTTAATTTCAGAAAAGGAAATTACGATGCCTTAAGGTACTACATGGCCTCTATTAACTGGTTAGATATCGCGCAGAGAATGAATACAATTGAACTGTGGTACGCTTTTAAAACATTAATCACAGATGCCCTGAATGCGTATATACCATTAAAAAAATACTCCACGAGGAGGGTTCCAAGTTGGATGAATAGCGAAGTTGCCACATTACTTGAGCAGAAAAAGGTGGCATAGAAAGGTTACAGAGCAATATAAAGTACTGAAGCCTATAACAGCTACAAGGTGATGTGTAACAGAGCCACAGAAAAGGTTCGACAGGCAAAGGCAGTTTATGAGAAATCACTAGCAAAGAGCAAGGAGGGGGGGAATAAGGAATTCTTCACATATACAAATTTTTTGTATAAATGCCAAGAAGAGCAGGACAAACCAGATAGGACCTTTACGTAAGGGAAAGGGGATAGTATTAAATACACCAGCTGCCGTTGCAGATGAACTCAACAGTTATTTTGCATCGATATTTACAAATGAAAAGCCTTTTGTGGCATTGGGAAATTGTGGGAGCGAAGTTAAAAAATATGTAATTAATGATATTGAAATTTCGCAAGATTATTTAATGAAAAAACTTTCAAGCCTACAGACTAGTAAGGCTCCTGGAGTTGATGGAATATACCCTATAATCTTAAGGGAGGCGGCAAGCGAGTGCATTGAACCGTTGAGGCTAATTATGCGAGCATCACTAGACTCTGATCCACAAGGGGACTGGGGAGATTCCCTTGGATTGGAAAAGTGCAAATGTATCTCCCATATATAAAGGTGGCTCTAAAAGTGAAGTTGGAAATTATCGACCTGTCAGTCTGACTTCAGTAGTAGGGAAAATCATGGAGGCAATGATCAAGGGTGGAATTCAGGATCATTTGGATCGAATTGAAATTCTCAAGGATACTCAGCATGGTTTTGTAAAGGGAAAATCATGTTTAACAAATCTGGTTCGCTATTTCAAAAGGGTCACTCACGAGCTGGATTTAGGGAATAATTTCGACATTGTTTATTTAGATTTCAGAAAAGCTTTTGACTCAGTCCCACATGAGCGGTTGCTTTATAAGCTGGAACAGGCTGGAATCACTGGGAAAAATCCTTAGATGGATAGAAGGATGGCTTCAGGGCAGGAGGCAGAGGGTTGTGATAAATGGCTGTTCCTCAGATTGGGTTGATGTAAGAAGTGGGGTTCCCCAAGGATCAGTATTAGGACCACTGTTCTTTTTAATTTTCATAACGACATTGATGAAGGGATAGAGGGCGTGATGTCTAAATTTGCAGATGATGTGTAAAATTGGTAGAGTAATTAATGATCACTGTCAAGCTGAGCTTCTTCAGAGAGACCTAGATAGACTTCAGGAATGGTCAGAAAAATGGCAGCTATGCTTTAATTCAACAAAGTGTAAGGTATTACACCTGAGAAACAGTAATCCCAAAATAACTTATTCACTTGGTGGAATTCAACTAAACCCAGTACTGGAGGAAAGGGACTTGGGTGTTACGATACGGTCAGACATGAAATTCTCTGAGCATTGTAAACAGGTTGCAAGGAAGGCCCATGGTGTCCTATCGATGATCTATCGAACTTTTGCAAGTAGAGATAGGGACGTGATAATCCCATTATATAAGGCTTATGTTAGACCACACCTGGAATACTGTGTTCAAGTATGGAGACCGCACCTAAAGAAAGACATCGAGCTTCTTGAAAGGGTGCAAAGACGGGTAACTCGCCTGGTGAGATCGGCAAAAGGGCGTCCTTATGAAGAAAGACTTCGAATATGTGGGTTGCACAGTTTGGAAACTAGACACCTTAGAGGAGATTTGATTGAGGTGTTTAAGGCTCTGAGAGGCATCAGTAAAATGAATGAGGACAAAATTTTCAAGATTATAAATGATGCTAGAACTAGGGGACATAAATTCAAGTTACGCGGGGAAATGTTTAGATTGGACTGCAGGAAGTTTTATTTTAGCCAGCTAGTTATAAATTACTGAAATAAGTTGCCTTCATGGGTGGTAGAGGCCGACAGTTTGGGGAAATTCAAAGGTCATCTGGATAGTACTTTCGGGTAAGGGAAGCGCATAGGATGATAGGTTTAATTTCCTTTGTTTTTATTAATTATTATTATTTATTTATTATTATTTTTTTTTTTTTTGGCTGGTGCAGCATAAGCCATAGGCTTTCTTGCATCATGCGGCCATTACTAATACTAACACTCAAGGCACGTGTACTTATGCACCCGCGCGCCTGACCACTAGGCTACGGTATACCTGAGTAGTTTATCTGACAATTAAGTTAGAACGATGTGACAGATGTGACGCCACGAATATTGTAAAATATTTTTCTCCATAAGGTTGCCTCGCGGAGGATTTTTCTATTTTTAAACTGCAACACCAGACATCGTTCTATGTGGTGTCTAGGAGTGAATTTTTTTGACACCCTATATGTAGAGTACATATACGCATATGTACTGTATATATATAGGGTGTCAAAAATCACTCTAAACGCGTTCGAACTAAATAAAAGATCAATAATAAAACAAAAATTCGGAACTCCACTCCTAAAACTCTTTTGCAAAAAAAAAGCACCAGGATTCTTTGGAATACCAATTGTGAATGAATATTTTAAAATGTTGGAAAGGCATGTTCTGCACAAAAGAAGAAAGAACGGCAGGAGTGAGGGAAGCTAGGCATGGGATGGAATAATTATTTCTACTTGCAATAGCTGAGTGTTGATAGAAGGAAAAAACCAAAACTTCAGAGGCAATAAATCTGTTCAGTGAGAGAAAGACGGTGGGATGTTATCAATTGCCACAGAGGTAATAAATACCCGTGTGCTATCTAATTACGATGAATGCGTTTCCATTAATTCATTGACCCAAAAAGTCTTAAAATGAGCCGGATTTTCTTAACTGGGTCAGCTGCGACAGATGCGTTTGACTTGGCCTAAAAACACGGGGGGGGGGTGGATTTGAAGATGACACCAGTCAACTCTTTTAAAGCCTTAACCACCTCAATCAAGACATTATCTTACCATCTCCAACATACCTACATTCTACTTTCCAATGTATTAACCACTGCTTTATACAGGGTTATCGATTTATTGATTGGTCACAACAGATTGGTCAAAGGTGTCTATGAATCAAGATTCAGAATTGTCTAGAACAATGGTTTGCAAAGTGTATTCTTTGGAACCATGGAATTCCGAAAAAGGATCCAAGAGGATCTGCAAATGTTCCATTAACCTTTTCTAAACATTGCTATTATGAGTGCTTCACCTGATTTCCAAGGATTTTTCAAGTCTACATATGCACTTCTTCTAAATTCAAGAGTACTCATTATAATTGCCAAATGTTTGATAGCCACGTTTGCTACCTTCAGTATATCTGAATGGATTTCATCAGCTTCCAGCGCCTAATTCACTTTTGATTGCAGCAATTTCGGTTTCTGTTATCATAAAAATCAAACTATTCCTTAGGGGATCCCCCTGACAATCAGGGAGATCCCCTAGGGAATAATTATATGTGCAGGTGTCCTCATCAATGAGAAAAGGGGCTAAACAAAGCCACCACTAAAGAAATTGTATTTCTAAGTTGACAACTAAGTTATAATTGTCAAATCAGAAACAACTTTCCCAGCCGAAGAGGAAAGTGATGGAAACAAAAGAATCTTTATGATGATGGATTGTTAAGCAGTAAAATAAATTCGAGAAACCATGTATGTAGATTCCCATTATTTCAACTGATAATCTGCTATTAAAGCATCTTAGAAGGAAATTAATTCTCAAATGACGGTTATGCGTACAAAATATGATAAGAACCACGCAAAAATTCAAGGACTGCAAGAAAAAGA
Organism: Mastigoproctus giganteus; assembly: GCF_048544385.1. NCBI lineage: Eukaryota > Metazoa > Arthropoda > Arachnida > Uropygi > Thelyphonidae > Mastigoproctus > Mastigoproctus giganteus. The sequence goes on along the minus strand of NC_143588.1, from coordinate 31,156,207 downwards.
GAAGAAAATTGGCACACTTACAGCGGATTTTATGTCCTTCAGAAATTAAGATGAAATGCATTTCCGTTAACTCCAGTAGCTTTTCAAAGTAATTCACACACTAGGTTTTTTTTTATTGTTCTTAAGAAAAACTAGCTTTCCTTAAATGGTATCCCTTTAAAGAGAGTTATTTCAGAAAATAAGCAAAGGTAAAAACCAAAAATCTAGCGATCTCAGCATTCCGGCGAATGGATGACAACATATTTTGTCTCAGTAGGAGAGTATTGAGAAATTTCTGTATTTTTGTTAGTTTCTCTTGTTTATTTTTTGTTCAACACTACGTTTGTATTATACAACAAACCCTTCTTAACATTTTTGATCATTTTCAAAGTTTAATTTTGAATCGAAGACAAGAAATCGTGTATTTTATCTTCAAGTAGGTGTTGTTATGGAAGCAATATGGCCTCCAGAGCGGCAGCCATATTGCTTCCATGTTAAGCAACTGTTGAAATAAAAGTTACTGAAGAGTGAATTGAGTTATTTTCGCTGTTAAAAGAGTATTTGAGGGAATATTAGAATAAAACAGTAGTGAGTGATTGCTGTTTGTTGTGGTAGAATGGATAACAAAAAAACAGGGAAAAGAGTGGTGGGAACAAAAGGAGGTGGGGGAAAAACAAAGGTGTTATTGGAAACATTAAGCAAGTAGGATGAATTAGTAACATCAGAAGCATTAAAGGCAGCAGAGGAAAAGACCAAAATTAAGTGAAAGACGAAATATATATGAAAGACCAAAATCAAGTGACCCTACAATTTTAATCTGCGATGTACTTAGGGAGGTTTCTCGGGAAGACATGTTAGAAGAATAATACTTTAAAAATCTGAAGGACTATGGATTCCAAAAAGAGGAAGAAGGGGAGGAAGTAACTTTTATATTTAATTCAGGTTCTAAGGTCAAATTCACAAAATGGGTCATAGGTTTGACACCAAGATTATTCAAATGTATTAAAAAGCAACGAAAGGGTTCATTTTTGGTTATACCGCACATAAGTTTAGAAGGTTTACTGTTGTGACCAAATGTTTGAAATGGCTAGGATATGGGTCATACAGCCCAAACCTGTATGCAAATGATCTTGTGATCACTGTGCTGAGGCTGGGCATGTATATGCAGGTTGCCTCAACATCCTGACAAACGCATTAATTGTAAACAAAAGAAAAGAGATTATAATTCTATCAATTTCTGCAGGGCTATTGAAAGATTAAATTTGAATATTAATAATGGGTTTTTGTTATTGTAATGGGGTTTTAGGATCATCGGCACTAAGACATATTACTACGTGTATACTGTCTGTAAATTGCGTGTGTACTGTGGTCGATTTTCTGTTTGCTGGATGAAAAAACCGAGCAGGAAAAAACATGCTATCCTCGCCTGAGACCGACGGACTTGGCCACGTTGCGAAAAAGGCCCATAAATTCCTCCCATCATCGATGGGATTCTAATTCAGATCTTTTCCACCCGGTGTGGGGGAGGACGACGATCCTACCAACTGTGCTACCCACGAGGGCGTACATCCTTAGTAGCGCAAATTTAATCCGTATCCTTATTACTGCGCTGATTTAGAAAACATTTCTTCTAACACTTGCAATACTTGAAGCATTTAATTGCCCAATTCTTCTTGCAGCAGTGTTACGTTCAATAATTAATAAACTTTCTTGACGTCAAGAGATACGCATGTTCTTATGACTGTCAAATTAGTCACGGGCAATCATCAACGTATCATCTTTCGCCGCAAAAATCTGTCTCATTCTCTCCTGAATTATGCATTTATGATGACCTCCACGGACTTGTGAATATTCGCCCGAGACAAGGGTGACGTCAGTGATCACCTGTTTGCTATCAACCGATGAAGGATGGCCACATACGGCCAGCTAAGACTCCCACGGGACCCGCTGCGATAATAAAAATCTCGCAATGACCAGCTTGTTCAAAGTTTGTAGAAATATTTATTTTTAGATGAAATGAACCCAATCTAATTAGGGTATGTTACTGCTCAGTGGGGTGACACGTTACGAATTGACTTACTCAACTTATTTTCAACGTTACAACTTTCTGTCCTGTTATCAGTTGCTGAAAAGAAATTGAAACCTGCAATTTTAGCATTATATTTCTATATTTTATTAAAGCTTTGTATATGGTCCCTCAAGGAAGACTGCTTTAGAAAATGGAAGTTGGAGTTATGGTACGATCCCACTGTGGACTGCAGGCTGACTAAAACTTAGAAGACAGGGGTTCGTTATAAATGGGCCAGCGTAACAAATGGGGTCTCTTCCTCTTTCTAATTTTCATAAATGATATTGAAGAGGGGCATTCAAGGGAAACTGGCAGTAGCAGAGCGAAAGATTAACAATGACATCTTTGGAGTCTTTGCTGACTGCAAAGATGTTATTGCTAATCTTTGGATTCAGCAAAAACTCCAATGATGCCATTCCAAAGATTTCGTGGAATTTATAGACTCGATTAGCAAACGGCATGTTATGAGGAATATCAGACCTGGAATCATCCTCAACAATACTTCAAGGCCGGTTAAAGGGTGTGCGGAACCGGTGATTATTGTTTACAGCGATTTTTTTAAAAATATTAATAATAATGGCATCATTATAGAAAGAAAGACATAAATAAACAATACATTTTCAAGGCATAAAATATTATTATTTTAGCATCTAAGTATAATATTATTATTATATTTTTGTCTTGAAAATATACCATTTACGTTTATTATTATAGATTATTTTTGTAATCGTCGATAGAAATAAAATGTTTAGGAAGAGAACAGAATCTCTAAAAAGAGGACAGTCCACTTGAAAAGGGGAGTCTGGTTACCTGCACAATACGAAGCAGTAACTTCACAAAATACAGCATTTAAGAAAAAATTGAACTTAAAGGTATCGTATCAGGTATCAGCTGTTCGAAAATAGCCTCAAACTGATCACGAGCTCACGCGAGTGCTGGGTGACCAACTCCACACAGCTGTAGTTTGAAAAGCAGTCGCTCTGAGTTACGAAGTTCACTGAATAAGAGATTGTATTAAAAGAAATTCAAAATTATAATATAGCGAAAACTATATTATATCTTTGGCTTTAGAGAAATTATAAGTGTTTGTAGGCCTACATTGTCCTTTAATCTGTTTTAAATGGTCTTAATTCTCACAGTAGAAGAAACTTGCCTTTGTCACGAGTTTCCGTGGTATTGCACTACTTAAAAACAGATGGCTTCGTCAAAAAGGTTAATTGACCATTAGTTTAAAAGATGCTACACTGCTATGACAACCTATTTCAGGGCTAACTGGTCCCTCATCAGCCAGCAAGCGAGTTTCTAGTGACAATAATCAAAGAAAACGATACCGTTAGCTGTCTTAAAACTTTGGTAATTCTGATTTCGTATACCGCATGGAAGCTCACATCAGACTACCCCCTCCCCCTCCCGTAGCAGTCTATTCTGCGGGAGTAGGGAGGGGTTCGAAATCAAATGGGTACTGTGGGCGTTGGAGCTTGTCGTTTAACTAATATTACTTTTCTTATTAGTTTATTTATTTTATTTTATTTTATTTTTTTTTTTTATTTAAGCTTTATTTGAGGTTTATTTTAATCAATTCTTCAATGGAGTCTACTATGCCCCCCTTTTTTCTCAACTCCCACGTAGCACCTGACTTATTAACTCCCAGAAGATTCTAGATTCGGGGGGGTTTCAGTAATGTTAATTTCCTCACCCGGACACTAGGCTCTGTGTTCAAAATGACTGACACGACTCATATATATATATATAAAATTGGTTTATTACATATATACAAACTTGGATTATTTAACAAATCAATACTCATTATTCACTTTACATTAATACTACGGTTCTGGCCTTTAAGGTCTTCCATACATCATCATTTCTTGCCTCTCTACTACTAATACTCTCCTAAAATCAGTTTAACTAAACTCTTAAATACAATTGACATTCTTATGTTTCTTATTCCTACTCTTTTAGCACAATTGACATTTTCATGTTTATTATTCCTACTCTTTTAGCACAATTGACATTTTTATGTTTATTATTCCTACTCATTTAGCTCAATTCTACATTCTTCTCATGGTTATTACAATTCTTCTTCTTCTTCATTGACATTGTATAAATTTACATACAACTCTATCTGCTCTACCCGTCCAAAATTATTAAATTTTCCCCTTCATTAATTAGTCTGTAAATTATACTATAACTATAATCAATCCTACGTAAAACTGGTTCAAAATATTTCCTTAATCAACTACAGAACATGCACTGAGTTTACTGAAAGTGCTCTCGCAATCTCATTTAAAATTTCCTAATTTTCCTACAGTCCTTTGCAAATATATATATATAGGTACATAAACTGTTTGAAACTTACTTCTGGGATTTGAATCCTCCCGCTAACAAAATGTTTCGCCTGTGTCTTTCCGCTCTGCATTTGGGGTCCACCATCAGTCGGGGATTTCTCTCCTTCAGCTCCGGAACTTTAAACATCTGCTAGGGATACTGTCTATTCCGTCGATTCTTCCTGGTATCATAATTTCCTACGCTGTGCCCAATCATTCAATCGGAGTCGCTCCTTTTTACTCTATTTCTCTGTGTAGACTGCAGGGCTGCCCAGTGTACTTTCGTAAGCATCATCTCTCGCCTTCTTCCTAAATATATTTCTAGGAGGGGTTTTTTAGGACTTCTTCCTTCCATCTCGAGAAAGTTCCTATCTATACTTTACTTAACTATCGGAGTTTAGCCGATTCACCAAAATTGGTCCTACAGGTGAATTACTTCTAGGGGTTGTTTCCCCAGCCTACCTCTCAAAAACTTTCATCACTTCTTCGAAAGAACCTTTTCTCACCTCCCCGAAAAAAACTTTTTTTTCTCTCTTTTTTTCCGCCCTTTTCCCGCGCTCTCTTTCCTTTTTATATCTCAAAATTTAGTAACGCCTTTCCTTTCCACAGCCAATCATTTCTCTTTTTCCATCATCATCCCATTCTCACTTACCTATTTCACGTGACGTGCAATAGGAGAAAGGTCACCGGAAATTCCCAGCATCTCAGAATCTCTCCTTAACCATCCAGAACATCTGTGTCCACTTACTTGACCTACCTCGCCCCAAAATTGACCAAGCGTTCTCTGTTAACGGTAAATCAGGATCGCTCCCCGCTGGCCCCTACTGTGACCTCTCGTGAGTACTCCGTCTCTCGTCCCTCGCCATCCACTGACCACCCACTGGTCCATCTAGCTATCTTCGCTTGCTCTTAGGGAGTGGACGCCGATCATATTTCTCCCTCTAATGTCTCTACATTAAGTACAAACTCTACTTAATTCAGTTCCATTAACGTGACCCACTATCTTAAATTTTATGACTTTAAGTGTTCTCTTGAAAGGTTTACGTTATCACCCTACCTAGCATTCTTTCCTTAATTATTTTATATTTAATTTAACTTGTAAGACTTTGGGTCTTACATTCGCCAATACTCCCCTAAAAAAATTTATGCATGTGTAAATTTATGCATGTGTAAATTTTTTTCTATACTGGTACACCTTCCACCGTATATCTATTTACCTATCCCCTTTACACACAACTACTTACGCCAAATCATCTGACGCCAAAATCACCCTGATGAAGTCTTGTATTATCCCTATTTCGCGTGTTTTTTTTTTTTTTTTTTTTTTTTACATTATCCATATTCATTAAAATTTCAGTTGCTTAACCCATCGCACAATTTTGAAGATAGTTTAATCCCAAGTCCACTTGTTTACCCTCATAGCTGAATGTGACCCTCTTAGTGTTCTATATACAGATATATACATATACACAATCTAAATATTTTAGACCTCACTAAATCTTCTCCCATCCCATACTCTCCTCAAATAAACCCCCCCTAAATACATCTGTCTCTAAACACCTTCTGACTTCCTTACTCGCCTCTTACGCAATATTTACCTCTATGTAGTCCCTGGTAATCCACTCTCTTTCTTTTTCTCAACATCTCTCCTTGGCTCGTGTGAGTCTCGCCACTGCTCTCATCCCTGCCTTGACAAGGTGTTGCCTGTGTCTTCCCCATCCTCAGATCCTTGGGCGGCAGGTCATTCATGTATTCTCCCCCCCTCAAGTGGTATTGTCTCAGATGGTTCTCATGCTCCACTCTAACTGTGTATGGTGGTCGAGTTAGCTTTATCCTATAATTAACAGGGGACAGTTTTTCCGTTATCCGGAAAGGTCCTATGGATAGGTTATTCCATTTTCCCTTCCCTTTCCTGTGGTTCTTCCGCACTACCCAATCTCCTACTTCCAGCGTCTTGTATTTCCTTCCCATATTTAGACGTGCCCTGTTCCTTTTGCTTGCCTCCAAACTTGCCTTCCTTGCATCTAAGCGTGCTTCCTCAAAATTACTAATGATCTTCTCCTTATACTCCGTGATATCAGGGAACTCCTCCCTACTGCCCTTAAGGCATAAATCAGTCGGAAACTTTGGGTCAAAACCCATCAACAAGTAGGCCGGAGTGTCCTTTATACTTTTATGGACGCATGTCCGTATCGCATACAAGGCGTAGGGCAGCTTCTCGTCCCAATCCTTAGCGGAACAGTCCGAAATGTGAGAGAGCACCCCCTTCAATGTCCGGTTGAACCGCTCACATAGCCCGTTTGATTCGGGTCTGTATGGTACGGTGTTGAGTTTTTTCACCTGCAGCATCTCACATACCTGCATCATTAACTCTGACTGGAAGTTCGCACCATTGTCTGTCAACATATACCCGCTGCAACCGTACCTACATACCACTCCTTTTAGATAGGCTTCTGCTATAGCCGAAGCCGACTGGTCTTTTAAAGGGAAGGCCTCTGGGTATCTAGTAAACATGTCTATCACAGATAGGATGTACCGGTTACCCCTAGGTGTTGTTGGTAAGGGACCTACAATGTCTAATGCAATCGCCTCAAACGGTCGTCCTGGATCTAGGTGTTGTTGCATAGGGGCTTTACCTAGATGTGTAGCCCTCATCTGGCATTCATGGCAAGTCTTACAAAACCGTTCTATGTCTTTACTCATCCCTTTCCATGTGTACCGCTTCCTGATCCTCTGCAACGTTTTCTTGAACCCCATGTGCCCAGCTATTCTGCTAGCATGAAAGGCTTTTAATATCTCGGGGCGCATTTCCTTTGGTAAGACCACCTTCTCCTGGTCCTTGCCCCACCTTTCATCTCTGTTTTCCCACACTAAGATCCCCTTATTATTCAATGCATACCCCTTTCTGTGAGCTGGTTTGGCTTCAGATCTCTTCTTCAGGCCTAGCATAATGCCACTGCATTCCGGATCTATCTCTTGAGCCTTCCTTATTTCAATTTCCTCCCCCCTCAGTTCCGTGTCCCCTGCGGTAGCTACACATGCTTCTATTATCTCACTATCACCCCTCGAATCGGCTTCCACCTCGTTTGTCTCATAACGGGCTCTACTAAAATAGTCGGCTACAGTGTTTGTTCTTCCCGGGATATAGCGCACTTCTATGTCATATTCCTGCACTTGCAGGCTCCACCTAATCAATCTACTATTCTTGTCCTTAATGTTCCTCAATATTTGTAGAGGTTGGTGGTCAGACAATACTACAGTCTTCCTGCCATAAACTAGGAATTTGAATTGTTCCAAGGCAAAGACTATGGCCAGTGCCTCTCGCTCTACAGTAGAATAGTTTTTTTCGTGAAGGTTCAAGGGCCGGCTACAGTAGCCTATGGTACCCCCTTCTACTCCTTCTCCTTGTTCCAAAACAGCCGCAATGCACTCTCCCGACGCATCACATGTCAAAAGAAAAGGCTGCCCCCCATCTGGGTGCCTCAATAGGGGTTTACTAATCATTACCTGTTTCAGTGCAGTGAAGGCCCCCTCTGCCTCTTCCGTCCATCGGAATTTCTTGCCTTTCTTAGTAAGCTCTATCAGAGGTTTCATCACGTGGGCTCTATCTTTAATGAACCTCTTGTAATAGTTCACCATTCCTAATAATCTACGCACTTCTCTTACACTCATCGGGGGTTTAAGTTTGCTAATGGCTTCGGTGTTTTTTGCATTAGGTGTGATCCCCCTTTCAGATATCACGTGACCTAAGTACTCTACTTCTGGTATAAGGAATTTGCATTTCGAGCTTTTTAACTTCAATTTTGCTTCGGCGAGTCTCTGGAAGATGTCTTCCAGCAGTTCCAAGTGTTCTTCCAACGTTCGCGAGTATACCAGGATATCGTCTAAAAAACACAGCACCCCTTTCTCCAGTAATGTAAGACCCAAAGTCTTACAAGTTAAATTAAATATAAAATAATTAAGGAAAGAATGCTAGGTAGGGTGATAACGTAAACCTTTCAAGAGAACACTTAAAGTCATAAAATTTAAGATAGTGGGTCACGTTAATGGAACTGAATTAAGTAGAGTTTGTACTTAATGTAGAGACATTAGAGGGAGAAATATGATCGGCGTCCACTCCCTAAGAGCAAGCGAAGATAGCTAGATGGACCAGTGGGTGGTCAGTGGATGGCGAGGGACGAGAGACGGAGTACTCACGAGAGGTCACAGTAGGGGCCAGCGGGGAGCGATCCTGATTTACCGTTAACAGAGAACGCTTGGTCAATTTTGGGGCGAGGTAGGTCAAGTAAGTGGACACAGATGTTCTGGATGGTTAAGGAGAGATTCTGAGATGCTGGGAATTTCCGGTGACCTTTCTCCTATTGCACGTCACGTGAAATAGGTAAGTGAGAATGGGATGATGATGGAAAAAGAGAAATGATTGGCTGTGGAAAGGAAAGGCGTTACTAAATTTTGAGATATAAAAAGGAAAGAGAGCGCGGGAAAAGGGCGGAAAAAAAGAGAGAAAAAAAAGTTTTTTTCGGGGAGGTGAGAAAAGGTTCTTTCGAAGAAGTGATGAAAGTTTTTGAGAGGTAGGCTGGGGAAACAACCCCTAGAAGTAATTCTGATTTCGTATACCGCATGGAAGCTCACATCAGACAACCCCCTCCCCCTCCCGTAGCAGTCTATTCTGCGGGAGTAGGGAGGGGTTCGAAATCAAATGGGTACACAATGTCTGGTTTGGTGTTGCGGCTGTTAAAGGTCACGTGAAGAGAGAAAAATCCAAAGTTTCGCCTCTGACACCTGCTATCTGATGAGGGTCCAGTTACTCCCTAAAATTGGCACATTTACATGCTTGTATTTAGCAACGAAGATTATCATTAGTTTATCTAACTCGCGAGAACCTTACACTCCGCTTGTCTGAGTCTGACATTCGTATTCATAGGAATGTGTTTGAACTTGTAATACCAACTTATCGTTGCTTTTGAAAAAGATATTTTTTAATATTATTTTAACAACGGGAACGAACACTTCAACCTGTTTTTACACATCACCGTTTTGCCACATACGTCACAGTTAGGAAAGGATAAATAAACTTACCGTAATTTAATACATCCGGCCTTGAAATCCGAGAGAATGCTTAAAAGAGAAAACGAAAATTGCAACACGAATGCACTCAGTTGGTGACTGAACCGTATTACACAAGAAATGAAATAGGAGGGCGCATTACAATATCACAAATGGCTGCTTTACAAGTGAATCAGGTCGCCAAATCGTATATTGTATCACCAGCGATACCTCCCCCTCCCCACTCTTCAATGACACATGGTCCGCGCAGATCTAACTCAAAATACTCTTAAAGAAGTATCTCTTATAGAGTGTCTCTGAATGTCAGTCCAACTTCGTAATACCCTTCAAGAATAAGACTAAAAATACCCAGAACTCGTCAATCTATTTTTATGTAAAGTAACGTAATGTACAAACATTTTCAGTTATTTCAAGTGTTTATTAAAATAAGATTAAATTTTTTATTATTTTTCTGTTCAATTTATAAAAACACTTGCTGAATTCTGCGCTTAAACACGTAGGACTATTTATATTGCTAAAAATATTGAAGCATTCTAAAAATAAGTCTAAATTAATTTCTTGATTATTATCAAAACACCATTCAAGGGGATCAGCTTCCCCTCAATGCAGATGAACCTCCAAGTCCACTTAACATTAAATATCTCCTTTTGCTTAGGTGAACAACCACGTCACACTGTCAACTGAGAGTACCGTCGAGTTGTATACCTTTGTCATTCTCATTCAACCGACAAAGCCCCTTTGTTTGAACTAAACCCGGAGATACCTTCGCCACCCCTCAAGTGCGGACCTGTATAAACGAACCACAGTGTTATTTGCGTCATTCTTTAATCACCGAAGTAAAGATCTAAAAAAGACGTCATGTCGTGCTTGGCAACTAACGTCACGGGTCGGCCAACACAGAGATGTCCATAAACAAAATTGAATATGTCAGTAAATAGGGCGTGAAGTGATACTTGAAATATCTCCTCTGAAGCTTATCGCTGCCATATGAATCCGCCAGTGGGTGTTCAAGCAGGCTGGCACCAACAGCTGTCACTCATTACCGAGCGGTGAAGTGGATTCCAGTTCAGAGACAGATGCCACGTGGTTGTAGGAGGTTCTGTAGTTCGGATATTTCATTCCAGTCGCTTCAGGTTCATCGTGATGCGTCTGTCCATTATCCAATTCGTCGAATACCCAACTTCCCCTATTTCATTTATTCTTCGAAGCTTCCTTTAACCAATAACAACACGACCGCCCATCTATTTATACTCGTAATTCAGATCAATATAGCTTTAGATGTTCCACAATTAATAATGATTACTTTCTTGTTTTGCGGGATGAAAATCGCGACTTTAGCGAGAAAGAAAGCTGTCAAAGTAGATGTTTTTTCTCAAATGATGTTGTTAGGACATCTCCATGTTTTGCTGCTGTAAAAGACAAAAAAATAAACTGAGGAGAAAATTTCTTTTTTTATATGTGCAGTTCTAAAAATATTTATTCAGTCAAAAGTTTTGATTGGAAGATCTAATCTGCGCAGTTCGTGGATGTATGTTCCCGTTAACTCGAAATGTTTTCGTATTTCGAAAAATGTTCCTAAAAACACAAATTGCGTGGGATCTCTGTTTTTTTCCTTTTTTGCGATTAATATAATAATTAATTCCATTTCTGTAGAAATCGGAGGCATCTAATCGTTGAATTAATTTCCGATTATGCTCTCTATACGCAACTGGAAATATTTTGGGACGATTTACAGATATAAGCTGATTGCGAAAAAAAAAAAAAAAAAAAACGCTTCTTGAGAAAAAGGCAGCCGTGGACAACAAGGCGTCAGTGTCATCAGGATGTGGCTCGGGGAGCACTGGCCTTGTTACACCTATGAAAAGGTCACAAGAATCGGAAGACGACACGCCACGACGGGAGGATGTTGTCATTAAATACGTATATTGGCCAGGGTTAACAGAGCTTTGACCGTACAGTAGACAGTGCCTCTAGGAGTGGCAGAGAGGGGTAGCGTTACTTGTTCCAACTTAAATGCCCAACTAAAGTTCAAGGGGAGTTAAATGCGCAAGTTAAACTTAAATGGGAAAGTAAAACTGGAGGGGGCGGTTGCTCCATCCTGCATAAAATTAAGGGATTCAGTGTTGTACCACTGAAATAATTAGCTACACTAGATCTTGCAACGTTTCGAGGGATTTTTTTGGCATTCATTGTGTCTCGACTGAGGGAAGGGCCACTCTTGAACTTCCATTCTCCCATACTTCTCCTTCAACCCATGCACGGTACTAAGTACTATAGGTTTTGATACCTTTCGTGTTTGGGGTTTTCATTAAAAAAATATATATATTGTTTTTGAGTCGTGCATGGATTCCACCACCTTTTAATTCGTATAAAGGATCCCCAAACCTCGTAGCAGGCAGCGATTTTGACCCTCTCTCGTACACTCAAAATATGAACGCAAAAACTCAGGAGTAAGTGACACAAAATGTATTAAGATGGGAGTAGAATTGGTTATCCTGTTAAAAATTCTAGTTAGAACATTAAGATGCGTGAGTCATTAAAATTACCAATTCTACTTTAATACATGATGCCACTTAGAGAATCTAAGGAAGTGCCGGTTTCCTTACCGAGAATACTTAACGATCTTGGAATGTCAAAAAGGAAGAAAAACTGGAAATGGCTTCATTTTAATCTTATGATGTAAAGAGTACGTCATATGCACTGACCACATCCCTCGAGCTGATATAAACATCATGTGACCCTTCACGTAGCGAATAATAACTCACTAGATGCTATTATTCAATATAATACTAAGCAGAGGTTCGGCTTGTACAAGAAAATGGTGCGTGCGACCCTGAATGTCTGTGATATGAAAATGGGGGAAAAACAGAGATAAAATGTAAATTTGAAGACCTTCTTAAGAACAGGAAAGTAATGTTTCAGAAAACACTAACCAGGAACTATTTGAAAAAAATTAAATTATTTATTCCAACGTTTGTGGAATGTCTAAAAACTTCTTGAATATAAATCGATTTCTCTATTGTTTCGTGGGATGAAAAATTCGAGTTTCTGCGAGAAAAAAACACACAATCATCGCACGAGAAAGACTAACTTAGTTATGGCGAAACTAGTTAATAAAAATTCCTTTAATCGAAACGGAATTCCAACCCAGACCTTTTCATTTGGTACGAAATAACAGCGATCACAGCCACTGTGTTATTCACGAGGACATTTTAATATCAAAAGAAAAGAAATTAATGCTTCCATGCACTGGAATAAAAGTCTCCTTGTTTATAACACGCTTGTGTTGAAGCTTAAGGATTCTTATATCTGATATCAGTGCTCTGTAAGGAGATTGGCAGAATTGTTCACATCAGTAAGATTTGTTAAGATGTCCCAAAAATTGCAGTTCTGATTACTCTTGGAATGCAGAAAAACCTGTCTTATCTGGAGGTTTCCATGATATTTCCAGCTGCTGATTCTCAACGGTTGTTGAGAATTAGAGATTGGCTAACAAGGTAATGAGGCATCAACATATAGTATTTTTAATTACATTACGTTCCTTGGTCGATTTGCCTGTTTCCGGGATGAAAATCCTCGATCTTGATAAACTCTCTTTGAGAGTCACACACGTTCAATATTGATCTATCTCAAAATTACAATTTGTTTTCGTGCGTACTTGGGTAACAACGGGAAAATACCTAACGCGAAGAAAGGCTACGTGACAAAAAACTCGTAAATCAAATTGTGTACATGATACGTCAGAACCGATTTCGAAACCAACAGAATGTTCCCAGAAAACATGATGAGTAATTGTATCTTCTTGTCTGATGGTGCTAGGGTTATTCTCACGTAACTATCGGCCTTGATGATTCCTCAGAAATGCTATGATTCATTTTTCAAGATTAAGACTAAATACAAAAGAAAGTTACAAAATGCCAGAAAAGTGCTGTTTAAGAGCGTTTGCTAACATGTGAATTACGCTTTTAAATGACTCAACTTCTCAAAGGAAAATTTTAGCTTTAAAATCGTTGAAACTAAATCTGAGAGAAGCCTTCGGGCAGGAACACACTATTATCACGTCACGTGAATCTCGTCATAAAAGTAGTACTCTATGGTCCCTGTTTAGTGTAAACTGCGAAGTCGGTCGGAGAAGAAACTGTAACGTAGGTTGGCCAGATTAAAAATTTGACCTCGAGGTACTCATGCTTATGTTTGGGGGTATTCATTCCTCGTTTAGGGGTACAGTATTCGCATTATATAAATATCTTAATTAAGGGTGCATTTCAACAACAACTTTATCGTCAGTTAATTCTTTCTTCCTAAATAATCATCTCAACAGGGTGTTTTATGATTTCTGCTTTTTTCAAATGTTGAAAAAGGGGTATCTTGGAAATTTTATTATACTTCCAAAAGGGGTACGTCTGGCAACCTGTAACGTTGTATAAGTGTCATTCTCTTTGAGGAAAGCTGAAGCGAAATTAATTGCCACAGTTCATCCTCCTCTTCAGATTTTGAAGAAGATTTAGAAAATGCATGCGCTTTCATTATAGCCGAGAAAACAAAAGAGTACGCAATGGATACACGACATCAACTGGAAGAGAACAGAAAAAGGCGAATTCCATCATTTACTGCAGGACTTGAAGAAGATGAAAATCGTTTTAGGATGTACTTACGGATGAATAAAGAAGAATTTAATTGCCTATACTCTATATTCTAATTAAGGATGACATTCAAGGGCAAAATACGCGGTTTCGAAATTCAATCAGCGCTAAAGAAAAATTAGTTATATGTTTAAGGAAAGTTAAAATACTGCAAGTTTAATTTTGAATAAGGACTTATGCTGTCAAAATACGAAACAAAAATTTTTTAATGAAATTTAATAACAACAAAAAACTTCTTCTTAAACCTAAAAATTGAACTTGTAAGAAATTGTTATGAGTTGTGCAAATTGAAATGATCGACTTGTTCGTCCTCTCAGTTTGTAATTCTGTTGGTCTGTTTTCCTCCTTTGGCCATTTTTGAGCGTCCCTGTGACTGGACATTTGAGGTGAGTATGCCGAGTAGCTGGTCGAAGTGGAGGGTGCTTCGGAAAGGCACAGGAGCAACGTCCTTGAAGTTGTTGTTATTTGTTTTCGGATATTCCTTCTACGCTGAAAACAAATTATTTACATCAAATTTAATTTTTATTAGCATTTTCTCCATTTTCCTCTTGTCAGGCCTAACGAAATTTCTGTTCGAACAGAAAAATCTGAGCTCCTGATAATGTCATTCGCATCCCAAATAATTCCAGTCTATGTCACTCTCACTGTATTTGGAAGACCCCTTACTTCTCTTCAGGGTATTAAACACATTCAACTGCGGTCTTTTCAAGGCATGTTGGGAGATGGCAGACTGTCGAAGTGGTCACTCGAATGACCCCACCATTTTTTCCTTTATTCCCGCATCCTTCTCAGATTTGAAAGAAACATTTGTTTTTGAATGTTTCTAATCAGCTTTCAGAATCCAGAAAGATTTTTAACAACCAAGTACAGTATTGAATTCTGAACACGAGTTTATAATTAACTAGTGGTTCATTTGTCCTTTCTCTTATCCTTTCTCCAATTATTCAGATTAAAAACTAAAAGTAAAACTGGAAGGAATTAGTTATTAAGTATAGCTTTTCATAAGAAATGAACGTACTAAGACACACGTTAAACGCTGTTCAGCTTTACTATGAACACATATTTTATATGGTTGGATAAAAGTTAAGGTGGAACCCACTTTGGACATTATCTTTTCAAATCAAATCGAAGAAGTTATGCACAGATCTACATTCTGTCTCAGTCCAATTCTCAATATACATCTAGAATGAGAAGGAGATCCGAAACTAGCCCATAAACGTCAGGGAATATGACAATATCGTTGTACAATTACGGATTTCAGTCTTTTGGTTGAAAACTTAATGTACAAGGTGAGATACTAACCCCTTTGCTCAAACAACATCAAAATCAAAGCAGAGATTTCTTGACAGGTAGGAGAGATGATTCACCATCATAATCCCCTACAAAAATGAAAACTGAGAATCAACAGCTCGAATGTAGTTACCAAAAAAACATCTGCAACTACCAAAATCTTTTTACAAACATTTTACGGCGGGGAAAATATACAATGAACTTCAGAAAGTAATTTTAAATAGTTTCATGTTATGTGTTTTAAAACCCGAGAACAACTCATTTGCCCATGCGTATTATGCTTATAAATTGCTTGTGTTCTCTGGTGGATTTGTCTGTTTTGTTGGACAAAAAAACTCCACTTTTCGGGGAAAAGGAAACTTTCTCTCCTCGCCTGAGACCGATTAACTCTGCCACGAAGTGAAAAGGGCCAAAAAAAATCCCTCTCGTCATTAACTGGATTCGAACCCAGAACTTTTCCACTCTTTGTGGGAAGCACAGTGATTATAACCACTGTGTTACCTGTGAGGACTGAAAAAGCTTGAAATATCGCAATATGCTTGCGCAAGTTTATTTCTTGGTAACTAAACAAAGATCTTTGAGGTCCTTCTCTTTAACAACAAGGGATGTACCGCCTATTGAAATACAGTTCCTTTCATTCTATAAACGGAATTTGGAGTACTTTATTTCAGTATCATCCGATGTGTTCAATTACCCCACACATTAGGAACAACTTTTACATAATCAACCCCATTGTCTGAACCTTCCGTGGGATATTATTACGCTTGGATGTGGTGTCACCACTTAAACCCACAACTGCCATCTTATCTGTTCTTAATTTGCGGCAGCTTCTTTCAACCCGTGAATCGGACAACCGAATATGTCTTCTTAACGCGGTCAGATTTTTAAAGGACGTGTTCATCGGGCGTTTCTCTTAATTCTTTGATCCACCGCTTTCGAATGAAACACAATCGGCCAACAGAGAGCGCGAGACGGAAATCCAGACAAAATCCTTCGTCTCTTGACGTCAATACCAAAGATAAATGAACCCTTGAAGACAATTTAAACACATCGAACTTTGCTTCACAAGATATTCATTTCGGATATGTACCCGGTGATGACGTCATTGGCATGCGATAGGTTTTATATTTCAACCAGGGCCGGTCGTTAAGCGCTGTGGTTTACGCCGATCGCCCCAAGGAACGTTGCACCATTATAAGAAATTTAAGAGGGATAACATTCCAAAATGTCTTCAAGAACTTAAGTTTCTTGAGGAAACAGAAATACTTTATCTTCTGTGTCAGCCTATAGCCAACTTCGCTGTTTGATTTCTTAGGTATTTTTAGTACGATGTGGGGGCAACCACAAAATGAATACAGGGATTTAAATGCTGAAATTAAAGAGGGATAACACTCCACAGTAAAAACTGCGCATGCGAATGCGCAGTAAACACAAAAAAATACAAAAAATATAGGCTGAAATTGTGTTAATAACCTCTAGTAGCTTATCAGATGTTTCGAAATAAAATATCTTCGTTGAAATATTTTCTGTTTCTGTGTAAAACAAAACAGTATCTTCTTAAAAGTGCCATTACAATTTTGTTTGTATAATAAATCAGTGGAGGCCATCATATACCAGATCAATGATTATTTTGCAGTTTAAATACCGAATGTATACAAGATAAAGAGTTCGGCATTCCTAGTGATGTTTTACAAGATAGCGTGATGATAACCGCTTTCCAGGTTTGTCCTTCAGCAACTAAATCCACAAAATACCGGAAGTTAAGTTCGTAAAAAGAGGGTGAAACTAATATTAATAATTTAAATAAAGAATTCCAAATCGAAATCAAAACCTTAAACAGCTTTAAAGTAATTGTATATTTGAGAAGTAGTTAGGCCTAAAGCGTTATATAACTGAAATTATGACTTCAGTGATGGGCAAACAGAATAGAGTAAGTTTTAATTTTATTTATTTGGATTAGAATTAGAATGAATGTAATAATTATAGTGATCTATGGGCTTACGAGTAACACAAGCTGTCTTAAGTTGTCGGCGATATGGGATGATTATACAAAGTTTAATTTATAATCAAAGCTGACGTGGGTAATTCTAGGAAGCTGTTTCTGGTGATTTTGTGGTAAAGGCTTATTCTTTATTTTCCACTAACAGCTGCGTATTTTTAAATCAGGTCACACGGAGGGGGGACGTTTCCTGCGATTAAATCTCGGACCTATCTACCAAAAAAAAAACGGGGGGGGAATCACATTGGCGGAAGAAGCACAGAGAACTTTTGACACTCGTATTTCAGCACTTCCGGTGTTGCCTGTGAGTCACAGATAGATAAATCGTTCTCTCCCTTCTCGTTTTTTTTTTTTTTTTTTTATGTTTCCAATCAGCTGTGTTTCACAGCCTGGGACTGGTCGTTTATAAAATAAACGACCAGTCCCAGGCTGTGAAACAAAAAAAAAAAAAAAAAAAATCGTTTTTTATTTTCTAAGAGGGTTCGGTTCGGCCAGTCACTACACCCTCGTTAGGAGGAAAGGGGAGTCTCCCTTCTCCCATCCAACATAATGAACGCAGTGTCATCTCGAAATCGACCTCTCAGAAATTATATTTTTATTTCTATGCACCATGAATGACCGATCGATCGCGATCGATCATTTGCCAAACGTTGGGCGTAAGTACACATGCTCTGTATCATCGTGGTTACCACTTAATGTTCGTCCATCCAAGGACAAGGTTATTCTCGTTTGAAAATGATTAATGTACATAAATGGATCAAAATCATGGCGAGATCTGACATAATTAGCATTATCGAATGAAGTTTTGGCTTAGTTTCCAAAATTGTAGGCTAAAATCGACATTTCTAAATGCTGAACCCCCCCCCCCAATAACGTTTGTGTTTATAATCAACTTTTCACGAGTGAAACCGATTCTGAACAAATGAGGCAACAGTCTTGCTGTTCGTACTAACTGCGAATTTTGCTGGTAATTGCCATTGCACAAACTGGAAAAAGAATATTTTACGTATTTTATATTTTTTTTCTTTAGTGTATTTGTTATTTTGAAGAATCAGTTTAAAAATGTCCGTGAACCGCATGAAATGGAGACCTGTTTCCTCTTTCTGCCATATGGAAGGAGAACAGATGGTAAGCAGCGCTGTTAAGTGGATCTTACGCTATAGAACTGAACCCCAGGATCTAAACACCTACACTAGCAATCAACTATGGCCTCGACACCTCCGCCTCTTTAAAGCACCCTTTACATATGCTATTATTAACCCACAGCGAGAGAAACGGACACACCAGAAAGCTTTCAATGCCACTGACAGTCCAATCTATTCCACGTGCGACAGAGGAAATGGAGTTAAACATTTGAACCACGCTGAACCACTTTATATGTGTCGTGAAATATTCAGAGAATGAAAACGTGGCTCCCACATAGACTGATTTATAATGACCTCCAAAGAAAGCAGAGTTGCCAATGCATACAAACGGAAATGTAAAATTTTCAAGCAAATGAATCCTTGAAAGATTTCCGGTTGAATGTCTTTAGCAGATGGTTCGCGGCAAAGTTGCCACGCGTTATGAACACTCTTTAAAAAAAGGAAAGGAGGGGGAAAAAAAGACATCCGTGAAGTTGTCTGAAATGACCTTGAGCGTGATAAATAACGATTCTCGTCAGGTCAAATGAATATCTGCGATAACCGTATCCTATGTTATTCCCATTAAAGATTTTAGAAATGATTTTGCTACATCTGGTTGTGTTGTAAGCAAACAAAAACTTCTTTTAGGAGTTATTATTTGAGATTTTACGTTAAAGAGTTTCTGTTAACTTAAAAATCTCTAATAACTTAGTTTAAGTAACCACCCACTTGCAGAACACCGGATGACAGTTTCCACCAACAATCCGATTCACCTCCTCATTTTGTTAAATGAAACAGACTATTGGGATAACCATTTTAGAAACGCACCTGTTTAGAACGCTGCTAAGAGATCACACCCACATGTTGCTATGAGAGACACGCCCGCGTTATAGAACAGTACTGGCTACTGCTAAAACCGCCGTGTGATCTTCTCCTTTAGCGAATCACCTAAGTGAAGCCGACGACCTTTGCGAGCTTCCGTCGAGAGTCGAAATATGTGGCAGTCGCAGGGCACAGATCAGCGCTGTTCGCTCGACGTATCAGCACTTCCTACAGCACTGTTAGCGATGTAAAGTGCTGCAGCTGAGGTTTCGCGTCTGAGCAACACCATGTGCGCATACTCAACTGTTTTGCTACAGCAATGACCACTTAACTCCTTCAAGGTTTTCAACTTATTCAAGGCATGCAAACTACAGCCACCGTTCAGCATCATGTTAACATCTGTAACGACATATCGGTCACAGAGGGCGCTCGTTATCTGTGCCCACTGTCATGAGCTTCAAGCAACAACTTTCTGTTGATTCACGCCGTTCAAGATGGCGTCTATCATTGGAAGTAAAATTCTAATCCTGTGACAAAACGTCGTATGGAGAAAAATGCAAAGTAAATGAGGGCGTCGCTTATTGGTACCCTCACGAGCTTGCAGTAACCTCCGTGGCACTTTCGCGTGACCTTGTAGTGGGTTTGGTCCCGCAAAGACGTAGCACAGGGTGTTTTCTGAATAAACAAACTCTCATTTAATCGTAGTTAGGAGAGTATAATGGAGACCTTGGGAGTAGCACAACTCATTTGGCAGGGCAGGTATTTCTACGTGGCACTCGCTGGGAGTCGAGTTGGCGTTCCGACAAGGATGTAGCTTGATATTACTTCCGGTTACAGAAGTATGTCCTCAACAGATTGTACGCGGTCGCGCTGTTGTGCCCACAAAGTGTTAAAAGAGTGAGATCCGGGAAGTCTTCAAAGAGATAAATAACAAAATGTAAATGAATAATGTCTGATTTAGAGAGAATATTTGATCTGGAACCCGTCATGCATTTTGGTTTGAATTTCATTAAACTATCAACACCAAAAGGCTATAATGAGCCAAAAATAGGTCATGCATATGTACAGACTGTCTTCCGGTACTCCCATCACCTAAAGATCCGTTTTTTAATGTGTTAAAGGTGGTGATTCCCGGATGTTTTAGCTTTTCATTTGGGTTCGGTTGAGGTGGAGTAGTAAGAGGTACTGATAAGGGAGTGGCATCTAACTGGGATTTTTTTTGCTGGGTTTTCAGAATGAATTTTGCATTTTTTGTAGTGCTACTGTTATGGTTATATCCCGGACAAAAGATACTTTGAATATCTTTCGGTTTTGTTTCAATTGCGAGATCTTAAGAATGAAACTTATCCATGGCTGCATTGCATCCATCTGCAAAACGGTGCTTTTAACAGGATAATGCTCCAATCATTATCCTGGCAGTAACTGTACGGAATTGGCTCCAGGAACATGAAATGAATTCAGCCTACTGGAGTGGCTTCTCAATTCCTAGACCTCAATCAAACTGTGTCCATGCTGCGAAGAATCCAAGCTATCTTTTGGGACGGAGGAAGGGGGGGGGGCAATACTCGCTATTAGGTAAGTGTACGTAATAAAGTGACCACTCAGTGTATATTCAACAGTAATTATAGTACATGAAAACAGTTTGAAGAACACGGTATGCAGAGAATTTTTCTATCTCGTTTTAAGGCGATATGAATTAATTCACTTTTGTTGTTGAAATTTCCAGGATGTATCCTGCAAAGTTCACAAACATTCATTCATTACTAATTCCTCCCTGCAATCAGAAGATGTCCTTCAGAGATTTGTCTTTGTATTTTTAAAGCAGAATCATCTTTCCGCTGATAAAGATAATTACTTTTAACCCTGTATATCCGGGTTGGTTCGGCTGTAGATTGTGTCCTGTTATATCTGTTTTGAATCACTGCAATACCCACTCCTTGTTAGACGAGTTCGTTACCGATAGTGCCTTATAATCAAGGAATAAACACCTCTCTCTCTCTCATTCAAAAGCCTTCGGAACAGGATGTGAATATCTTACTCCCATGACTGGATTACAACTATCATGGGACCTGCTGGTGTGTCCTGCTGAGTGAAGCATCGAAGAAAGAAAGAGATAAAGATAGATACAAAATTTGTTGTTGTTTTAGTCTATTTCAAAACTCCGAATGAGAAAAATTAATTAAAAAAACTTATCACACGCATCTAGGGTTACAGCGCGGTATACATATGGCGCCACCTGCAGAAATATTTACAAAAATATCTTTATTTTTTTTAAAATTTATCTAATAGTCAAACGACCAAGCCTAAATTAAATCAAGAAACAATTCTTGGAACGATGAAATATTTATTTGCAATCATTCCAAGAGATCACAAATTTTGAGGGATTCTTCGAATGTTATTTGCAAAAATAAATTCTTGAACGATATTAGCCTGAATCGAAAAACAGCAAGTGGGAATCCATTGGCTGTAATGAGGTTGTGTGTGTGTGTATATGTGTGATAACAGGTCGGCCATTAACCTGGCCAGTCACGGATATGCGATCTCCGGTGAGGTACAACCCGGAGCTGCGCAACCTATTGTTATGTAACTTCACCTCAGGTTAATTTAAGAGCGAAGCAGATACCATTCATGACCTAGCAGGCAAGATCGTGAGGTGAAACCAAGCTGCTGCTTTTTTTTTTTTTTTTTTTTTGTTTTCTTTCTCCCCCCCCCCCCACCCGTAAAAACTGGCTCTTGTTGCAGATGACTATGCGGAATTTTAGTAAACTTTGCTATTTGAAGAGGACCCTGGACAGTACTGAAGTTCCAGTTTCAGATTGATTTCACGGTATAAAGTACGTATAATTACGTTTGGTAGCGTACATCTGCACTGAGATGAGTGTTAGTTTGTGCATGGTGTCCAATTTTCAGAGTAAATTTGTCTGCAGATATAAAACAATAACAAGTCAGAAAGAAGGCATCAGATAGCCCTGTTGCACTTATAATTTGAAAGTGCCATCATGGAAAAAAAGAAAAGGCGCCTGTATAAATCCGTAATTTTTTTATATTAAATTTAAAAGAGTAGCTAGCAATTTTAAGGAAATAAATTTAATTTCATTGTCCAAATCTTTTATAAAAATCGCCAAAAAATGACATTTTCTAAGAAGTGTTTTTGCACATTTAATTTTTAATCTAGAGGCCAAACATTAAGCAATTTTTTTCTTATTTTCCTTTGAATATCAGCTGAAGGTCACAGAACTATAGCACAGAAATAAGAAACCTTATTTCAAGAAACCTTGTAAAATATATTTTACAAGGTTTTTTGAAGTCGATTCCATATATGAACGGTTGTGAAGCCTAGAGCACTTAACGTGGCTTAGAGTACTATTAACATGGACGGCTTGAGGACGGTATTCACTTTATGCGCTTGATGCTGGTGTTTGGGACACGGTCACCTCCAGTTTTTCATCCTAATGCTGCCCTGGATAGTATTCCCAATGAATGACACGTATAACACGTTGTTGTAGCCTATGCGATACGTATGAAAAAAATAATAAATAATAATAATTGCCGTATTTCTACTGATCTGTTTTAATGAAATTTGGAATAACTCGACAAATCTTTTTAAAAGTGTCAAATATAAAACTTCATGAAATTCCGTCCTTTGGGAGTCCAGTTGTTACATGCGGACGGACAGACATGGTGAAGACAGTCGCATTATATACTAATGTGCTTAATAATGCGCTTATTTATATTCACCATGTCTGTTCGCATGTAATAACTTGACTCATTGGACAGATTTCCAATGAGTCAAGTTATTACATGACTCATTGGACGGATTTCCATGAACTTTTATATTTTGCTGAGCAAGTTTTTAAACTAGCTTTGGTGTGTACCTCCACGCCAAAGCTAGTTTCTTCTTTCAAATCGTTCCTTTAAGAGCAGTTCCCCTTGGGAAAGAAGGAGCCCGCTAGTACTAGATCGGAAGAGTGGGGGTGGACAGTTGATGTGTACATATACACATGTTTCGTCAGAGAAGTCTTCACAAGTGGGAAATGGGCTGGTGAATTGTCGCGCAACAAGAACCAGTTGCCTTTCTCTCAAAATTGCAGCATCACACATGAAATGCCTTCAATAGTCTCTCAAGCACCTATACGTAA
The DNA here is from genome assembly GCF_048544385.1 of Mastigoproctus giganteus. Taxonomy (NCBI): domain Eukaryota; kingdom Metazoa; phylum Arthropoda; class Arachnida; order Uropygi; family Thelyphonidae; genus Mastigoproctus; species Mastigoproctus giganteus. The sequence continues at coordinate 31,132,749 of NC_143588.1, read as the reverse complement.
AGGCAGCAGCACAGACTCTCTCCTTGTCAGTGCTGCTGACAAATTCCTTGCGGATCACACCCTGTTTGTCGATTAACATGATCAGCATCGTCTTTTTGGGCTTTGGTGATGATTTTGAAGTCCACTGCATGCTCTAATGCTTCGTCTCTGGGTCGTACTGACACACCCAATACTCACCTCCATTGACATTAGTCGAGAAATTAGGACTGTCTTCAGAAGTCTGGATTTCAAGACAACCTTGATGTCTGGTTGTGTAGTACAAAATTTGCACAGACCTTCCTTTCCATAAATCTTCATCCAAATCATGAAAACGGGCAAATTACCCGTGGCTTATCATCGATTCTTATTCTGGAAGAAACTCGATCCAACGTCTTTTGAAACAAATGCTACCAAAGCTGCTTAACTGGTATGACAGCAGCCCGAGATCCGGTGTATTTTCGTTGAATTATTAAACACGAAAAACATTCTTCGATTCTGCGCTAAAGTGGGTTAACATTATTCGACTGTACCTTGTGTCGAATGTCAGCGAAGTGGCAGACCCTGGCCTTGCCTGTTACTTCTGATTGGATGCTGCGAAACAGCATAAAAGGTTGTTTGTATTCTGCGAATGTGTATCGTTCGCAGCGGGACATACTGCGCAAGCGATTAGCGTCTGCCCCACCAAATTAAATGCGAACACACGTGCAATTTAGTTCGAAGGCCACCCTGCGCTAGCAGCAGCTTTCATCTGAGAGCTCGACCTTTCATTTCCTTTATTTACGCTGGCTTCCCGTGATTCAAAGACTATTTATATTTTCCCTCAATTAAAGCTGGCTACAATGGCACCTGTGAATCTACGTGTTCTCCAAACACGTTGTTGTTTTGTGAATCGCTGTTGTGTGAGAGTTTTAACCTATCGGAAGGTCAAGCCTGTTCTGCTTTCGCTCCATTGTCTCTTCCGTGTAACGCGGAGGGGAATTTCTCTTTATCAGTTAGGGGAAACTATTTTGTGGTGAAAGAAAAGAAACACAGCAGGAGTCATTCATCGCACGAACCGCAGGGGAAATCTAGGGTACGTTGTCTCGGATTACACGCCCACGGCTGTCACGTACTCCATATGCACTTTTAAAACCCCTTCCCCCAAACACTTGTTTAGGGTTACCCAGAGGGGTATAATCACGAGCTCGGGCCCTGGTGCAACTTTCTTTTTTGATCAACGAAGCCATATCTGTTTTCTATTCTCTGCTTATTATCTCAGGGCCCTACCGCTGCACCTTCGTGTAAAAAGCTACTTAGAAAATGAAATTTAAAGAAGAAAATTACAAGGGCAATAGGCCACTCCCGTATCCTATAGCTCAGCTCAGCTGCAGGAGATGAAGTTCCTCGCGTCATCTGCTGAATTCAACCTGAATCCTTTTCCAAAGGATAGCAAATCGTGTCCCAAGTTGCTCTTCCATTGAAAAGTAACTTAGGCCACGCCTGGACAATTCATGTTTGCAAATTGGTTGGGTCCTAAGGCTAGTTCCACAGTTATCACAATGGAAAAAAGCAGGCAAGCAAATATTCTTTTTCCTTTTTACATCCCGTTGATTTAATTAAGTCACGCTTAAGAAACGAATTTTAATGACTGGGAACTCTAGCAGATATAAATATAGTCCTTTGCAACTGTTTCTTCATGGATTTGTTTATCGTAAACGCTGGCACCAAGGGATGTAACTACACGTGAAAGCGAGGCAACGTAGCCGTGGTTCTTTCTCATAATTGGTTGCGCAACTGTGGAGAAGTTGTTAGCTAATTACCTAACTGGAATCAACAGTTCTACCAGCTTACAAAATTGTCAACCGATTTGAAGTTCACTATTGAAACCACTTCCGCAAGTAAACCATCTACAAACGATTCCTTCATCGCCTTTCTTAGTTCGATTTGATTTTCTTATAATAACCTTTCCTCTACAAGGACCCGTTAAGTGCGCTTCCTTGTCCCGTTTACGTACTGCACAGAGACGCGATCAGTTCTTTCCAAACACTCGCGTCGTATTTTCTGTTTCATCACAAGGCTGGGATTCATTTTAAACTTATGGAGAAATAGCAGAGGAATTTTGCTCGAGTTTCTGCAATTAAGCTTTCTTCAATCCCTTTCTGAAGAGTCACATACTTACAAGCACACTCTCCCGGTAAATAAACAGTGTACGTTTTAAAGTGCACTTTTAGTGTACACACCGAAGAATCACATGATAAAGATTGATATTAGTTCTTGAAATACTGGCAAAGATGTTGATAAGAATTATATTAAAGTGGGATAAGTATTTGCAAAAGATAACACTCCGATTTATCATCATCAAGAACGTTGAGACGGTTGTTTTATTTCAGCTAAGTGGAATACAGAGTACCTTGGTACTGATTTTTTTCTGCTTCTTTTAAGAAATTTTTCATCCATCAAACCGTTCAAAAAATCGTGGAAAACATTTTTGTTTCTTTTAAGACATCTTTTAGCCCCCACTTCTCAAAAATCCTGGGATAATTACTTCATGACATTAGTCAATCACCAATAGCATCCTCTTGAGGAAATAATTTGAAATTTTAGTAGCTCAAATAAGATTTAATGTATTTTACATAATTTTAAAAGGTAATAATTCAAAATGCCATCTTCAGTACTTCATAATACTGAAGTGTCTTTATCTTCATCGCAAGGGACAAAGCATAACGATAGCCCCGTTCTTAATGGTGACATAACAAGTGGGTTAACGATACCCCAGAGAACCTTGAACTTGCACGTGTAGAATCAGAGGACAGTTCGAGGACTGATTCTCAAGAAGTGTCTCGTAGTTGAGAACCACTCAACTGAAAGATATGTCGTTGGAAATTTAGGGATGAAAAATATACCGCCAGGGTCACAGCGATAGGCGAGGCAAAGAGGCAAGCGTCCTCATAAAAAATGGGTTAAAAAGACATTTTTTAACCAATTCTTTCCCTGACCCTAGTACGGAGACGATTAAAATTGCAACATTTGGAAGTCGTAACCATATTCAACTGAGTTAAAAAGCGAAGAGAGATTTCTTGTGCAATAAGTCCCGGTCTTAAAAAAACAGGACATATTTATAATCGCGTGGCAATCGAGGCTAAGCAGGGCGAGCGATTAAAATGAATGTAGGAAGAAACGGAACAAAGAGCATGACGGTTATCTAAACCCTAGTTACATCACTGCACAAAGAATAACGTAAGAAAGGAGTGGTCTTCCAGAGGAATGGCAAGTCACGGGTTTTAGCTACATAATAGATACCCCTGCGATTAATTTCGTTAATGGCATTATGCTGCAAGGAAAGCAGCCATTAATTTTGTAGTACTAAAATGGGTTACTGAGTCACCATTGTTCCTAAGATAAGGTGGGAAGATTTTCTCATTTGTGTTCTTCAGAATTATTTGATTTCTCGGATAAAACGTCTTTGTGGAGTTTCAAAATTACGCAGATTAGAAGAGGAAAAAGAAGTGGTGAAAGGGGTAGTGAGGTACATAGCTGGATGAATAACTCGTGATTCATACTTCTGAGAACTTCATTTTTAATTGAAGCCTTCAGAATTGTGATTACACAGCACAGAAGGATGGTAAACCAAACTACTCTAGGCAATATCTTTACTAATCCAATTAAACTTATGATGGATATTTATAAAGGGCTTTCTGCTCCTATTTCCATTAAACAGGTGAACTTACACAGGTAAAATCTTCGCGTGAACCAACGGTGCAATTCATTTCCTCACGCACCTTCTTCAAGGGCATTTATGTCTTTAGTTTTATATGAAATGCCAATACCCGCATTGTGAACCTTACATGTCTATTTGGAACCAGTTTTCTTTATTGAAGTGTGGTTCTCCGTTTAATTTTCACTCCTTGACCTCTGGTGCTAAGAGAATAATGGCATGGTGAGAGAGCATCACAATTAATGATCGTACATCTCTCCAAGTCTTTGACAGCTTGGCTAAGTTCTGAGCATATTTCCTTACATGTACGTCAAATTGCTATGCTTCTTCTTTAAATTGCTACGCTTCTTCTTCATCTATTTTGAGAATGTATTTCTTAAATGAATCTCGAAAGATATGGCCACCAGACCCTGAGGTCTTTCTTGGGAGAGACTTCTTGGTCCCAAAGAATACCGAGAGGCATACTTCTGACTTCAGTGAAGAAACTAACCATCAATCAGTTTCAGAGTCTGCCGTGTACAAGAATGATGTGGTTTCTAGTTGCTCGTCAAGGAACACAAATGAAGGAACCAGCGCCTCACAAAATATATCCTTAAAGCGTACTTTACCCATTTTCCATGTTACTCAAGAGATAAAATAAAATCTGGGTGGGGGAATGCCATCGTGGTAAAAGCATAGCAATCCTAAACGAAACTCTGCTGTAACAAAGAAATACTAACCAAACATCAACTGTCCGGCCCACTCTACCGCAGTGGTAGACCCGTGCCCTCGTGGGGTAGCACAGTTGGTAGGATCGCCGTCCTCCCCACACTTGGTAGAAAATACCTGGGTTCGAATCCCGTCGATGAAGGGAGGAGTTTTTATGGGCCTTTTCACAATGACTGCGTTAATCAGTATCAGGCGAGGATAGCATGGGTTCCCCCTCCGGAAACTTGGAGTTTTCATCCAGCAAACAAGAAATTCGACCTCAGAACATACGCAATTTACAGACAATATACGCGGAGCAACATGGCTTTAGTTGCTGATGCTTCTAAAACTCAATAAAACAACAACAACAGCAGACCAGCTCTGTCACTGCGATAGAGTGGGCCAGACAACTGCTTATAATAATGTACGTTGCCTCGGGTTTGAGCAGTACTGTTCCAAAACACAAATTACTAAACATACGTACTAGTTTTAAGCTCTACCACGGACTAGGGACTCGGAATCGGTTGTCCTTGTCCGAAGCTTACTAGGGAGCTTAACCTTAAGCCTAGGTTAAGCTGGATGTAAGGATATGGAACACGGACGCAGTCCAACTACAGGAAACTTGCGGGTTCGGGCACATTTCAGTTATCGCCAATTTCTGATAAAAAGAGAATCAAATTCTATGCAGTCTTTCAAACTTAAGAAGAAAATTAATATCAAGCCGAAATCGATTTCAGTAAATCCCTCGGTAGGGGGAAGGGAAGGGAACATGATGCCATCTACATTCCACACAGCGAAGAATCAACTAGATTGTATCTAAAAAGAAATATCGAAACATTTTAGAAACAAGGAAAAATTTGCATAATTTGTTCGAATGCCGGCCATCCCTAACTTCGAAAGTAAATCCGCAACTTAGCATGCGGTGCAAATACACAGGCCAGACAGAAAGAACATTCCTCGAGACAACAGAAGTGTATTAAGAACTATGTCATGCGGTCTCATTCGTACATTGTCATATATTTAAGATTTATGATTACTTAAAAGATGACCATGTGCAAACATGGTCATCCATGTTTCTAAGTACGTCGTTAATCATTATTAAAGGATTCGAGCTCTTACAGGTGCAGCTGAGATCGTGCTTTACATTATAAATGGTCGATTAAGAATTTTACAATCCATTAACCGGCATTAGTATTACAGAAGAGGCCGTTAATATTAGACAAAATGTTAATGGGTCATCAGACAACCAATTGTTATTCTGTCCCTTAAATGAAGTCTCTTAAATGTTTTTAAGCCCTGAAAACGTTTCGTAAGCCCAATTTTTGCTGCGAAACTTTCACAAACACAATCCAAGCGAGTCGCTAATGCCAGTTAATTTCAAATAGAACCATTATAACAGGTTAAGCCTTAAGTAGGAAACTTACAATATAATCTTTAAATCTATGGATGTTTATTACCTACGTCGACACCGTTGGAGAACTCTTCAAGGATTCCTACAATAAGGATTCCTCCTCCTTGAAACCTGTCTATAAATACCAATTCTACAACAATGCCACAACTAAATTTTACAGTTTGATGGTACCCACAAACTTAAATCCAATTATATTTTGACCTTTCCTTGTGAGTAATTGCCGATTTTGACCGGATTTACAACGTGAGAACTTTGCTTATCAACAGAACTTTGAAATATCCTTGAATAAATTTTACAATGACTCATAATTATAACCTCTGCGCCTATTCTAAGTTATAATCCCCACTTTCACGCTCACTTCACAGATTATTACTTCGATCTTAGCATTCACTTTTAAGCGCTTTATCTGTAATCATTATTTTGAATTTCCAGTTGGTTTCCTCAAGTTTCTATTTCTAACGGAGGAAAAACCAAAGAAAATCAGGAGCAATAAACATGAAGACAAACTAAATCAGTACTTTATACATGGAGAATTCCCTCACTTTACTATTACTCGGTTTTTCTATTAAGAAACGTTTTCACTTAACGTGGAACGAGACCAAATGTTATGCTGTCAAGTAAGTACCTTCTTTTTTTTTTTTTTTCGAAATACAGTATTATTACTATAAATGACAGAAAAACTAGGGCTGGATGTGGTCCTCGGTATATGGATCGATGGCTATTTATGTTGGGCCATTCACATTAATTTTCTCATCAGTAAATTAAGATTCCATCTACATTTCTTTTATCATGGTCGGAATCATGGTCTTTTATCATTAGCGCTTCCCTACAATGTCATTTTTCGCTGATGGGAAATTTGCCCCAAATGCGCCAGTTGTGAAAATCATTATTCAGTTAGCTTCTGGTCCACACCTATAGTTTACGCATATGAGAAGAGTAGCAATTCGTGTATATACTCAGAGAGAGACGTCACTGAGGAGGAGAAAGTGCAAGATCCTTCGTAGTTGTTGGGGGGTGGAATAATATTCAGATTATCAAACTCATTGCATGGTCGGAAACAAAAAAAAAAAAAAAAAAAAAAAACGTTATCCTTAGGCGAATATAAAGTTGGTTCGGCAACATATTTAAACTTCGCATATTTCACAGAAAAAAATAAGAGAAATCATGATTTAACAATCCGGTGATATTAAAAAAGAAATCCCGCATCCTTAACAATCGCATTTGTCTTTAAAAAATCGTGAAAAAAAGAAATTACAACTATGTGGCTAGTCATACAGCGCTTGTGTGAGCCAGTGATAAGTTTGACGTCGAAAACAGAAACAACGGATTCAATTTAAAACAAAATAAGGATATGCTGCATTATAACAACTCAAACAGCTCGTCAGCTGCATGGAAAAACTCAATATCAGTGGCGGTTCCAGGTAGGGGCTAAAGGGGATATAGCTCCCCCCCCGTAATCAAAATAATGTGGATTTTCTTTGCTGCTACATGATAATTAAAGATTAATGCTTTAATCACCCCCCTTAGAAAATCCTGAGACCGCCACTACTTAGAACATACACAAAATGAAGACAAGCTGCATTAACTCCTTATAGCCTTGGTACTTCAATAATTCAACAAGAAAAATGAACAATGAAAATGAACTACAGAGAAAAAAAAAAAAAAAAAGAGTCAAAAGACATTTCTGCTTAAAAGAACATCTGCCTCTGCTATTTTTCAAATCCACACGCTGCATGTTGTTGTATTCAGGTATCCTCATGTTTACTTCGTGCGTGTTTTCTGTTTTGCATCGATGGATATGTAAGAAAACAGTACCGAGAGTAAATGTTCTGCATATTGGCCAATGTTGTGAAATTTCTAGGATGTTTACAGGATCGTCTTGTTTGCTGTATTTTAATATAGTAATAAACGGCAATTCATTCATTACGTCAGTATTTTTAAAAGTTAGCGATATCTCCATTTATAACGTTTATTTATTACTCATTAAATCCCATCCTCACTGAGAGATGAATAATTTTCTGCCGGATGGAAACAACTATGGAAACGCACAGCAGCCCATGACTTAGCCAAATATTATGAATAGAATTTCATTCACAACTCGTTTTTATCAGCCTCCGCAATGTGGCCACGCCACTTTTCAGGCATGCGCAAAAGGATTGGGGGGTGGGTGTTGGAAACCATATATTGTGAAGCAGTTAAGAGTACGGGGAGGAAGGAAGAGAACCTACGCCTAAGACCGGCTAATCTCAGGTAGTAGATGACTTTCATCAACCGGTGAAATACCACCACTTTGCTTATTGGAGGCTTGAAGTGGTGAAACCCATGTTTAGTCTCTAGAGCAAAGTTTCCGGCATCCCCCTCCCCCCCCATACTGCTCCTTCAACTCATGCATGGTACTATGTACTATAGGTTCTGATACCTTTCGTGTTTGGGGTTTTCATAAAAAAAAAAAAAAAACAATTGAAGCCCCGAATACTTGATCAAACGATAATCAGATGACGTTGCCTTGTGGCAGCCATTTTTTTTTTTAACATGATTGTTGAACAGAGATTGACCTTCTAAAAAAATGTGTGTAAATGTACTACGGCGGACAATATGTTGAAGCTGGATTTACACCGGGTACCATTTTCTTTTAGCATCTGCCGGGAGGCGATGTAAAATGTCGTGCATTCGAAGTGACGCAATAACTGTGTCTAAGAGTTGTTGTTCGCCCGTATATAAAAGTCGTTCGAAGACGTCCCAGGTGTCGCTGACATGCAGCGAAAGCCGATAATGATGTTTTTGAAACCTGTTGGCTCCACGCTTGTAACGTGGACATCGCACTACAGTACATTGTCAACAACAGGTGGATGTCGCGCCAGACTGTAATGGTGAAGGTCAGATCGTGAAGGTTCAGTCTGAGGCCTGCCTACAGACTCGATTCAGAAGTGCGAAATGCTTTCACAATGGCTTATTGCGATCAGTCTTGCTCTTGTAACGAAGAGATGGTTTTTAGGTTAGAACGTGATTACTGCTTTGCTTTGTCCTGTAATGCTACCAAATATTGCTATCAACACTGCCTAGCCAAAACATTATGACAACCTCTGTGTTTGGCAATCGGCCGTTCCTCTTCGCATCATGGCATACAGTCCATACGAAGTAGTTGATCGACATGGGTAAGGGACGTGATCTGATGGACTTTGAAAAGGGACGGGTACCAGTTGAAGAGTGGGAGTATTAGAAACTGTGAATCTTATGCGTTGTTCGCGGAGAGTTGTAATTAAGGTGTTCCAAAAACGGACGGACAGTGGAGAGAGCAGCAGACACCGGGCCAATGGCGAGTCCCCACGCTTCATCCGTGATCGTAGGCTGTCCCGCATTGAGCGAACTGATGGACGAGAAAAATGGGGGAACGGCTAACCATGAACTTTGTCCGCGCGAGTAATATAGTGGTTATAATCACCGTGCTCCCCATACCTGGTTGGAAAAGGACTGGATTTGAATCCTGTTAATGATGCTAGGAACTTCTATGAGCTTTTATTAACTCTGGCTGAGTTAGTAAGGCTCAGGAGTAGACAGCAAGATTCCCAGAGTGTAATGTGGTCTAACACATGGGCACATGAGTTAGCTCTCGAGCGGTCCAATATAACACTTTTTTTTTTTTTTTAATTTTGACCATGGACTTTAACCAGGGTACGACCAGAGGTGTTTTCAAGACCATTACCAAACAAACCTTCCTCCAGAGTAGGCGCCTGGTCAATGTACCATGCTTATGACCACCCATCGCCAACGACGTCTAAAGTTTGCATCTGAATGGCGTCATTGACCATTGACGACTGGGGAAAAAGACTTGCCTTTTCCGATGAATCACTTTTCCTGCTATGCCGTGTAGACGATATATGGAAGGTGGTAAGGCGGCAAACTGAGGAGAGGAATCACTGATGTGCTGTCCAACAGAAACAGGCACCTGTCTGTGGTAGCAGTGTTTTGGTATGGGAGATGTTTTCACGGGAATCTTATGGAGCCCTCATATGGCTGATCAAATATACCCCTTTGCGGTGAGTGTCTTCCAGGATGGCACAAGTGTGTTCCAGCAGGACAATGAACCCTGCCACGTTGCTGTATTATGCAAGAGTGACTCGCCGAACACGAAGGTGACTTCCAGGTGTTACGCTGGCTGCCAAATTCGCTGGATATGAATCCCACGGAACATCTCCGGGATTACGTGGATCGACAGATGCGGCGTTTAGATTTCCCCCAAAAGCCTATTGCAGATCTACGGGGCGCAATCCTGTCGGCATGACAAAACATACATTTCTGCCTAAACGTTTGGACCCAAAAAACAAATAATATTTAAGAAATTTCTAGAATATTCGAGAATATTCCAGAAAGGTATAGAAGATTCCTGAATGCGATAGAACGTTGTAGAAGGTTCTTTAAGTTATTCTAGATGGGGGAATTGTTTCAATATTATAGAATATTGTAGATGATTCTAGAGTGATCTGCAATAATATAAATTGAGGAGTAAGAGCTGCAACTTATAAAATCGAACACTCGTCATCAGGGCCGACCCAAGGTACAAGTGATAGCATAGGATGCCTGGAAGGACAATATTATAAGAATAGTTCTCTAAATAATACTCAGAAACAATATATCACATATCACTAGTTACTGTCTTGATTAAAATAAATATAAAACGTCACTCTTCTCTTGGGAATGACGTTTTTGCCATGGAACGCGGAAAGAGAGATTTGGAGGGCGGAAAGCAACAAAAAAATTAGATTTGGCCTTGTTGTCACTTTATAAAGATGAACTGAAGTATTTCTCAATTCCGAAAAGTCAAAATCCTTAAATATGAATGCAATGAAACTTATTTAAAGGAAATTTCTGGATTAAACAAACCTTATCTGACTACTTCTATATATTTCTTTGCAGCAAAGATGGATTTTTACATCACTAATCAATATTATAATTATTACTCTAATAAAATTTGAGTCTTAAACAAGCAGGACTTCGCGGTCGTGTAGCAGTCCGAAAACCCTTATTAAAACCGGAAATTCGAAAGAAACGGCAGTTGGTTTGGACTAACAGCCATCAACACTGGACAATTGAAGAGTAGATAAACGTACTAAGGACGGATGAATCAAAATTTGAAATTTTTGGATCCAAGCGCAGAGTTTATGTGAGACAATCAACTGAATCAAAAAATGATGCCATATTGTTTAGTGTCTACAGTCAAGCACAGTGTTCCACCATGTCCTAGGGTTGCTTCAGTTTTTATGGAGCGGGTGACATCGTTAGAATTGAAGAAAATGCTATAAAATCATTCTTGAACATAATGCAATATTCCTCTGAACTTCGACTTTGTGGAAGAAATTTTATATTACAACAAGACAATGACTCGAAACACAGCTCTAAGCTGTGAAGGGACTTTCTATCAACTAAACAACAGGAGCGGATATTTCAAATTATGGTGTGGCCACCCCAATTGTCTGACTTAAACCCAATAGCGTTTTTATGGGATCATATAGCCAAGTGGTTTTCAACCTTTTTTTAATAACGGCACGCGTAAGTAATTTATTTTATTTTGCGGCACCCCTACTCAATTTTCTGCCTGTTAGATCCGATTCTCTCTCTCTCTCTATATATATATATATATATATATATGTTATATGATCTTTATTACAATAATATAATTATTAATACAAATTATATAATATACAGTGTATAATTTTATTCTTTATATAAAGGTACTAAGTAAACATCAATTATAGATCACCATAAAATTAAAAAGATACTGCATACCTTTTTATAATGAAATAAACATATAAATTAAAAAATAATAATAAGTTTAAGTAACTTATTATTATTACCCAAATTACGTGGCACCGTATAGTTGCTGCAGTTCGAAAATGCACAATTCTTTTAGAGCAGTAGTTCTAAAATCTTTCTGAGGGGCAGAATTTGCGGTTATGCCTCCGAACGTATTTTTACCAAATTCTAAGGGGATTTCCTCTTAAGAGTTTAGTAAAAATAAGTGGCTTTGCATTTCTTTGGCTAATAAAAAGATATTTATTCCAGTATTACACTTTTTCTAAGTTTTCTTGGAACAGGTTTAAAAATAGAGCGCATTGCAATAAATCAGCATTGCAGTGTATTCCCATCACACCTGCAGTCACTAACCTTGACTGATAGAGACTACGTCGCTTGCAACATAGTCTAGAAAGGTAAGGAGCGCAAGGTGGCGAGGTAATCTTATTGAGATCTTTTTGAAGCGTGTGTCAGGTGGACGCCTTAGCGTTAATTCTGCTCACATTTTTCATCATCGGTCAGAAGACATTGGAATGCGATAGGGAGATACTTCGCCATCTTGGCATTAATCCAAATAGCCCATCTCAAAATTTGCGTACATATTTGAACTGTGTACACTGGACACGAGACTTGCAGTGTTCCAGTGATGTGATGATCACGTAAACAAATCGATGTTGGCCAAACTCTGTACGCAAAGTAATCCGAGAACTCTATCCATCCACAGTACGAGTACATCATGACTCTTATGAAAATCGCAGCGATGAAATCAGTTTCGGAAAACAGAACCCTGAACAACAAGGTCACCAGATGTATCTAACACACATGTCTAATGCGACTCTGTTGAGATTTTGGTAAACAAGACTGCGTGCATGTGCACCTCAAAATTTACCTTTCATTCGACTGCTGAGATCTCTTTTAGTAAAGTAGATTATGACTTATAAAGAACTATTTAAGGGCTTGAAATACTGTACTTATAAACTGCTAAGCATTGAAACAGATACTGGTTTGGTTAGAAAATAATTTTTCTGACTCAGAAACGAATCCAGATTATGAACACAAACTTTTAACTGCTAAAACATTCGGCGTTCTCCTTTATCTTTTTAACGAAATACTTAAAATAACTGGTTAATAACATTCAATAAATTTCTGATGCCCTTCTGATGCCATTTTAACTAGATGTACTTCGCCCTTTTTCTTAAAGGCGATACATTTCTATACTGCATCAGCGCTTTCCTCAATAAATGACGAATTACCCTGGACTGCCATGAAGAGGAAATTTCTTTAATCGGCCGAAATTGCAATCACCGCTCTTACTGCCACCGTCAGTCTGTGCTGAAGGTTTTTTGGGTAATGCACACACTTTTAATAATCTAACTTCGTCACTGAGATTAGCTGACGTCGGTATACCACGATTTACATCTCACAGAGTTGAGGTTAGAGCTCGTGACGTGAGAAAAAATCCTGTTGTTTGGTGTATATTAATAATCAATACATTCACTACGTCACTATTGTACAGCTACAGAGAAAACGTGGCTTTTGCGGTAACCCTCTACATATCACTTTACCTTGCAGCAGGTGGCCTAAATTGTGTTTGTTCTCTTTACGCGAACTGATGGAGCTAATTTTTAAGGGAGGTCGTCGGGTTTTCATCTTTAGGGAGATGAAAGACTCCCACATGTCACGTACGACCCTGCGGTTCAAGTTTCTCTAAGGTATTTCTGTAACATACGTAAGGTTTTATTTTTGTAAAAGCGAAACTGAAAATACTGTCCTTGGAGAAAGTTATGTGGTAAAAAATAGCGCGTAGTTTCAATCTCTGAAAGTTGTCCTCCCAATTTTACCCACGTCACGAGATACGTAATATAGCATGGACATTACAGTATATAAGAATGTTTGTGACAGGAGCTGCAGAGGTCTGTTTTTAAACGACCCCAAGGCATTCGAGTTCTATATTACCATAAAATCGATTATCAAGACAATGAAAACTCCAATTGAATATAATGATATTTAAACCGCTAATATTTTCTAGGGTGGTCTAATGAATCGTTTGAATGCAAAAGTATTTTTTATTTATAATTCAGGAGAGAGAGCAAGTGCCACCTTTTTCTATAATATAAACCTTACTGCGTAAACCGGTGTATGTTTTAAATTATTTTTATGTTTAGTTTTTGAGGCCTCATAAGTTTCGTTCATCACGAAATTTACCGCAAAGTATTCGGCATGTTTTTCTTTGTTTACCACAACTTTTGGACAGCAGTGTATACACTTAGTAGCACTATATAAGTACTGTACTTCAAGTGTACTACTTTTAATGGATATATACACTCCAAACTGAGCAACACTTCATGCAGTACAAGATGAAAGATAGCCACGATTTTGGAGGAAGAAGAAAATAAAAAAAAAACTGATACCTGTCATACGTCTATTCATTGATGTGTTCTTTCTATGGAGGCACTCTCTGAGTCACTAATATGGAAAATAGAAGAAGCCTATCATTATCGTGCGGTGACTCATTTCCTGGAGGATTCATATATGATCTGCAAGTACACATATTTAACGCAAGTTTCCTCTATGGCGATTTAAAGGGCAAATTTTGTTTCTATTATTTTCCTTTCGCTGGAACTTGAAATTCGGTCATTTAAGTTATTATATTTGTTTAATATTTAAATTATTATATTTAAGTTTGTTATATTTGGTTAACCTTTCTATAAATTCTTATAAGCCACGCAATATGAAATGTGAAGAATAAATGGTGCACTCTGAAGTTACTGTTTTCGTTTTTCTACCGGATTGGTTTGACAAAAATGGGCATTTCCTGTTGTAATAATATTATAACAGCTATAGTCGCTCACAGATTGCAGCGCACTCTGCTGGGAAGTTGGTTATTAAATTGCGGTATTCTATTAGCATCTGTATAATGATATCAGCCAGTGACCATTAGAAAGGTCTGATATATATATATATATATATATATATATATATATATATATATATCCTGTACTTATTAGCAATAAATTCTTTATTGTTAATAAGTACAGGACATGTACTAGAGACAATAATACTCAACACGGCGACATGGCCAGGAGTTTTACATTATAAATAAAATTATAAATGAAATTAATTGGCAAAAAGAAAAAAAATACCGTTCCATGGAAATTATGAGTTACAAACAAGTAAATTATAATAATGAAAAATGAGGACTAAACGTCATATGGAGGAAATTATCCCAGTTCCACAGATGGAATCCACTCGAGGAGCATGTGACGGTAATGCACTTGCAATAAACTTTTCCTTTTTTCTATGGGAAGGGGGACAGCTATTCCACGCTTACAGCGGTGTATCGCTGTAAGCGTGGTGGAGAAAATCCCAAAGTGGAATAGAGTAGGTGGATGGGGTGGCTAATTAGCCAAATGCCTACTCTCAACTGAGGTCGAGCCAGTTGGCATGTCTGCTGATGGATATGTCATACACGACTTAGAATCCCTGAAAGCTTTTCAGTTATACACAATAATATATAAAGTATATAGGAACGCATATTGAGCACTAAGAATTCACTCTGTCTCTTGGTAACCGAGGGCCGGGATACTCTCGCCTTTGGCTGTACTGGGATAGCTGAATTAACTAATAAGTATAGTAGGTACGTACCCAGGGGGACCCCTCTTATTAAAAAAATAATAATAAATTAATAAATAAAAACAACGGTTTTTCTTATTTTAAGGAATTGAAATACACTACATAATGCAATAATCTCTGCACACAATTTTGACAACTTAAGCGAAACAGTTCATTTGGCCTGCATACACAACACACTTCCAATAGCGGAAATTCTTGATCACTGCTGGATGATGTATCCAGGTGTAATTATATGGACTTTATACTGTATTATCACGCTGCTCGTCTTGGCGGTACAGTCGCGGCTGTTTTACCCTAGTCTTGGGCTCTACGACCTTCAGAAGATCTTAATCCGCAGTTTCAAAAGAAGAAAAGATGATAATTATTCATTTCCAAGGATCTTCTAGCAACCGATGACGGATTAAGAACAGTAGCTGACTAATCATCGGTTTACTTGACTGTGATAACCCTAAAATGGATGTACAACTATTATGTGTGGTCTCATGTTTAATTGGGTTATTGTCAGTTTTCTGCGTAGAATTCTCTGAACAAAATTTACGCAATTCATCGGGGAGGCAGAGGAAATGCACCAATAAATCATCTTCTAAAATGCCATCAGGGTGGCATATTTAACTTCACCCTGATGATTAGAGGGTACTCAGGATGGAAATTTCTGGAACAATGGATTACTTGATCGAATTAGCTGATCCATTCGATCGATTTGTACGCATAGTAGAGAAAGTGGGTTCAAACTAGAACCCTGGTGTAAGTCTACCTTCATCTGGAATGAAAGGGTATTCCTAAACGAATTTCTCAAACCGATATCCAGTCTCTCACTGGAATGAACGTGGACTTAAATTGAATGTAAGCTCCGCTTTCTAGCGCACACGCAGGGAACTATAAGGCTAAAAAGTAGAAGAAATATTTATTGTACAGTAAAGATACAATATGTGCCCGTCACAGCCAGGAGTTTGACAAGGTTATGGGGTAAAATAAAAACGTGTATTACAAATAAATGAGAATTAAAACATGACATTAAATTAAATTAAAACGTGACATTAAAACACGCTATAGATCAATTAATATCCAAACATATAGCTATGAGTATATACATAGTTCTGAGGCAGACAGTACACCAAGGTATATACACGTACAAAGTAATTACAAAGCACATATATAAATAAATAAAAATAAATTATCTGTTTATACTCCGGGACGACCAAACGGTCAGAGGAGTTCACAAGATAAGACAGAATACAAGAAACAGCACCGTATTCAGCAATCACGGGCTTGAACCCCAGTCACTCAAGGCACGTGTACTTATGCACCCGCGCGCCTGACCACTAGGCTACCGCGGCCTTTGCTCATAAGTCAGCATATTTCACAGGCGTGCATTCAGTTGGTTTGTATACGGTTTCGCATTTTCTTGTGAAAGAGTTCGTCAGTGAAGTAATTGTTCTTCATGAGTCACTTATGGCTAAGATCCCATCCAAAGATAAATGACGACTAATTATTATATGATAGTTTAAATTATTTTATACGTTAATTTAATTCCCCTTAATCATCTGATTATTATTCATTGTATCCCATAGAGAGGAGCTTTCAATCATGGAGAAAAGTCTCATTTCAGCGTCTCCCACTACCAGTCCTCGTGGTAGCACAGTTCGTATAATCATCGTCCTCCCCATACTGGGTGGAAAAGACCTAAGTTCCAATCCCGTAAATGACGCGCGGAATTTTTATGACTCTTTTTCACAACGTGGCGGAGTTAGTCGATCTCAGGCGAATAATTTTTTCTCTTGGAAAATCGGGTTTTTCGTCCAGCAAACTGCAATTCGACTACAGGGCACATGCCATTTACAGACGGTGCAATATGGTCTAAGCCTGACGTGCAGAAAATAATATTTCTTCTGGAAGGATACACCTTTCTTCCCCCTAGTAACATCATTTGGATTCAACACTGCTACCAACTAATTTCTTCGTCATGTGTTCTTTTATCCTTACTTTCGTTGCAAGTGTGTCTGACTTGTAATTAGCAAAAATTCAGACGGTGTCTGCTGTTGCCTGCAGCTACAGAATCGTTTGATAACTTTCCGACACGGTATTCCAGCAAAGGTCATTCTCTCTGAGGTCAAATATCACCTTCAATCAAGTCAGCACGAGGGAGCAGTAGAAATTTACGTTATGTGAATCTCGTCCCTTCATGTCCTGGTGTCACAATTCAGGCCATGGCGTATGAAGTCGAAAGCAAGTTTCGCCATCATGCAGAAGAAGCCGGTTTATGAGAGTGGCTGATTGACGTCAGAGGTAGGTCGAATGATGCTTTAAATAAAGAATACATTGACTCCCAACAGTTGTTAATACTCCTGTCTTCCTTTCAGACTTGAAAGATAGGAAATATTTCTGAGGGCGTGTGTCCACGGAATGGGTCGCAAGAAATATTTTCTCAGATAAACATTCACTGCGTGAGCCAACGGAGTAGCACAATATCTTTCAAAAAGCACAATATTCCATTTTGTATAAAAGTCTTAACCCATACAAAACTTGATCATTTTGGTAATGGATGCCCTCTTTACGCTTGCGAATATTTAAATAACAGCGCATAAAAATGTAACCTCTTTCTCTGGGTGGAACATAGTCCACTAAAGTAGCGTGTCACACAGTTTCGTTTTGGGAATGTTTTCTTTATAATTCAAGTTTTTTTTTTTTTATCAATAACTTGCATGATCACTATCTCAACCTCCATAACATCTCATACAGTCAGATGGTTTTCTTTCAATAACTCTTGGCAAGCACTAGTTTCGCAAGTGCTTTCGGTTAATTGGTTTTATAATTTTCAATTAGGCAACTAAAGCTCTGAGGCGCCAGAACACGTGTTTGTAAATTGGAGTATTCTGTGGTGGTCGTGGCTGTTTTTCAAGGTAAAAACTTCCAATTTTCGTCAGAATACAATGGGAACAGCGGATAGTAAGTAATTGTTGAATAACTAGAGCAGATAACAAATTTTTATTTCTCCATTTCAGAAAAAAAAAAATGTTGTAAAAGGTGCATATATATTCCACTGTGATAGCAGGTGTTTTGGTTATAATTAAATTTTTAGTCAGTGCTGGGTTTGCATTCTTGAATTCGAATTTTAGTAGTTTGTTGGGGAGTCATAGAACTTTCCCGTGCACTGTAAACTGTGCATGCTGGACGTTCAGATGAAGCTAATTGGATGCTTCGCATAAGCTGTCTATTGGAGATGCATGGGAGGTCCTGAGGTGATATACAATATATCATGTTATGAACAAAGCTCTAACTAAAAGAGGGCACTTTTCTTGGCTAAATAATGGACTGCTGCTCCAAAAGTGAATTTGAACCTGATAACGGTTAGGTTCAAATGCAAAAGGTATTGATCCGCTCCCAAGAAACTGTGGACAGAAATCGCAGAATATTGAGTTTTTTATGCGTATAATTCTTATTTTGATAGATATGATCTATAAATATTAATCCTAAGAATTTTACTTCTGTGCCGACAGGAATAATTTGTCCATAGAGTTTTCTCATTCAGGGTGGAAGTTGAGGTTATGACAAAAATAGATACTGTTTTTTTGTGCTGTTTGATTCCCGTTTATTGATACGATTAATAGCAGTCGCGTATCGCAGGAACGAGATGAGATGTGGCGATATTTGCTCTGCAGTCATATTTATTGATATTGTGAATATACGAAGCTCAGAACTGAACCCTGGGAATATTATCTTCTCGGTGACCAGTTCTAGACAAGTAAATTTTGATATGAAATTTAAATATCATATTCGATTGAAAGTTCCAGAGAGAGAGAGAGAATTTAATTTTTAATAGCTCTTGACGACTCCCGATCTCCACATATCAACTATATTTTAATATCAAAAAATACAAATACAAAATGTTTGGATCGTAAAAGCATTTCGTACGCTTATTTCTGTTATCTCTAGATCTTTGCCTGGTTTTGGAAATAAGACTATTGCTCCCTTAAGCTGAGGATGGAAATTGTTGCAGTGAATGTTATGCGGTTTAACAGTACTTGCTTTCGAATGAGATGCAACTATTTGCAATTATTTGATGGTTTAAACTCTTCCGTGAAAATTAGAATGCAGCTCACTAAGAGTCGTGAAGGAAGAATCTTATAAACATGCTGGCTCGCGGCTGCAACTCAGATTTTCTAGGATCTTTTGGCGAGATAAGATAATCAGTTACACCTACCTGTAATTTCTTGGGGTCAGTGTTACCCTTTAATTTCCATTTCTTCAAAAAAAAGTCAGACTATTGACATTTTGTGTGGGCAACGGTGGATCCCATTAGGGGCCAAATAGCCAACGGTACACAACACTACACCTCCCAAAGCCCACACACTTTTAAATCTCTGGCCTCAACAGTATACTATTTCACATGACAACGTATATTACGCGGAGATGGGGGAAATTCCTGGTATCGTTAGACACGAACACACTTATACACTATTGACATTTTGAGACCTAACACAATATGTCATATAACACACAACAATTTCTGGCTTTCACAGTGCACTGTTTGTCTCCAAAGAGTTTATATGGCGCAGATGTGGGAAACCACCGGAACGCTTCTGCCCTAACACTATTAACATTTTTCCTAACTCATTGCGCCTCCGTGGCCAGGTGGGAAGGAGCAGCAGTGCGTAGCACACGCTTCTTGATTAGACCGGGGTTCGAACCCGTCACCACCAAATACGGAGGATGCGGAAAGGTCAGGGATTGACCACCGCATATCCCGGAGCAATATGGCCTTAGTTGCTAATGCTCCTAAAAACCAAATAACAAACATAACAACAAACATCCTAACTCATTACATACAACTATGAATTCCGGACCAACTGTTGATCACCTTTATCAGCCAAAATATTTGCATATTTCATTGCCACAAACAATATCTTAAATCCAGAGTTGTCCTACTACTTTTGGTAGGATAGTGTATTTCTTTTATCTAACTATGAACAGGAAGTAGCAGGAAATCACTCAGCAAATCGTGGTCACTACCGTAACACTGGCACTTCGAACCAGAAGTGCTTTTGAACATGGAAATCCCAGTCCAAGGACAATATTTACGTACACTCTCCTCTTTTCGGATGATTCGATACTTTTATCCCAAGGCCAGGAGGACACAGTGCGTATGATCAGAACTGGCTTGAAGATTATTCTAGGTAGGGTTTGCAAGTGAATGTCACAGAGACGGAGTACTTGCGTGTATGTGGAGGAGATAACTATGATGAATTGCACATTGAAGGAAATGTTACAAGATGTGAGACATGTTTTTTCCTCTTTGGATGAGGAAACTAAGAAATTGGTTTTGCAAATGGTGATAATAATGGGCGCCGGCAGCATGGTGCAAATTGGTGCAAGTGCACACCTTTAGATTTTGAAGTAATACACATTTTTTAATATTTTCATTAATTTATTTAAACATAAGATATTGCATATATTCGAAAATTTGGTGAACAAAAAAATCATACCAACATGCACCACCTTACAAAATATCCTGCCGGCGCCCATGGTGATAATATTCTCTCATAAGAATCAAGTTTTTGCAAACTATCGTCTATCCCAGTGTCTGAGATATTAAGCTGATGCGTGTCTGTGTTTTTGTCTTGAAAATTCGTGATTATATTGTATGCGTCGGATAAGTCGATTCCTTTTTTAGGTACTTTTCGATTCACGTAGTAGTGTATTGCAGTCAGATCAACTTTAAAACCACTGACGTTTAGTTTTTCGATTTAATTATTTTTGCTCTTTTTTTTTTAAAAGTTTACGTTGTGACATTTTATTACAGCACCGTAAACTGCAAAGAAAGTGGGTGCCACATACAGAACTCCGTTGTGCAAAAGTACACGAAATCAAAACCTATATTTAGGACTGTACTGCGAATTTCTTTCAAGACAAGCTCGCATGACTGCAAAATACGGTGATGTTCTTGTACTCTCTCTCTCTGTCTTGTGAATTCCTCTGACTTTATGTGGTTGCCCTGAAGAATAAACATAAAATTTATTTATTATTTTTTTTTTCTGTATTTAAATTGGCAACCTAGAAAGTTTACTTTTCGAGAACTTGATATTTTATGGCTCGGAGAGCATATTGATCCCCATTCCATGCTTTGTCTTTTTGTTTGTGGATTGTATTACTGTATTTGAAACACAACGACTCGTCATCAGTTACAACATTTGAATCGTGCAAGAAGAGATCATCAACATCTTAAAGCTCTTCGCATTCTTCGAGTAATGTAGATTTTATTAAACAGTGCGGAACAAACTTGGCCCAAATCTTCTTTTAGAATTGCATGAATTGTTTCTTTGTTAACTAAGTCTGTCGTCATTCGAAGGTCAGGAACCATTATTCTGCGAACTTTTCGACCGTTTTTCGGGTTCGAAGCGTTGTTGGACGTCTTCCTTACTTTCCTTTCCCGAACTTGACACAAAATTTAATGTTCGTTCTTTGTACCAGCCCTTAAAACAATGACAACGCCATGAACAACAAAGCGGCTCTAACTTCACTGCAAGCGAACAACTTATGATATGCAAATGACACGACAGTTGCCAAGGCACGTTGCCTTATGGCCCTAAGTGCTTTAACATGTGTGCGTTGTGGATCTTAATCCTCAAGTCTTGTAAATACGATGAAAATAATTTGTTTTAGTGGATATGATGTAAAAAGTGCAAAGTTTTTCAGTGGATTGAATTATTTTTTGGTTTTCATTCCAGGTAGTGTAAACTGATAAAGGCTTGTTGGGTTTTAGGAGCATCGGCAACTAAGGTCATGTTGCTCCATGTATACTGTCCGCAAACTGCGGGTGTTCTGAGATCGATTTTCTGTTTGCTGGATGAAATACCCGAGTTTCCGGGAGAAAAACCATGCTACCCTCGTCTGAGATTAACTAACTCAGCCACGTTGTGAAAAGACCCAAAAAAACTCCTCCCCACTCATCGAAGGGATTCGAACTCAGGTATTTTCTACCAGGTGTGGAGAGGACGGCGATCCTACCAACTGTGCTACCCACGAGGCCAAAGCAGTATTCAGGGGAATCATTAAACTTTATTCATCACGTAATAGTAAATAAATTCACATTACTTTAATCATAAATTGAGCTATACACCCTTTAGCCCCTACTCGGGAGCCTCTGCACGCACGCGCGCACACACACACACACACACTTAAAAAAGAAGCAGTTTGAGGAAGTGGTAGAGCAACTATATATCCGTGTCCTTTCTACGTAGTATCAATGATCGATCCAGAAGGCATCCAGAGAATTACGGCTACATCCACAACTGTCCAGCAAGTTTCACACAGGCGTTCCAACTGTAAGCCCATAAGGATCAGCTTGTGCAGATGAGGCAATCAGACGACAGAAGCCGCTCACTCAACGCAAACGACACAACATCGCTCTACGCAGACATATCACTATACTGATCGGCCTTGCTGGGTACAGTGCCTCCACATATACACGGCTCTCTTGTCACACACTGACTACAAACAGTCCACATCCAAGGAAAAAAAAAAATATATATATATATATATATATACATACTGTATATAGATGACAAACGTAAACAGATTTCTTTCGCTGCTATAGATATTTTGAACCGAACTGATAGTGACGAACAGTTCATGAAAAATGTCTTGTTATCCGACGAAGCAATTTCCTATGTACCGGAGAAGTCGTCGTTTGGAATTCAGAATATCTCCAGGAGGTGCTCTGATTACAACTTAGCCAGATAGCACCGAGGCTATATGATGGAACACTTTGTGTTTCAGGAAATTAGTCAGTGCAACTACAATTCTTCCAGCAAGACGCAGCACTACCACACTGGGTTCTGTGTGTTATTTGGTTTTTTTTTTTTTTTTTTTTTTTAGGAGCATTAGCAACTAAGGCCATATTGCTCCGGGAATATGCGGTGGTCATTCCCTGACCTTTCCGCATCCTCCGTATTTGGTGGTGACGGGCTCGAACCCCGGTCTAATCAAGAAGAGTGTGCTGCGCACTGCTGCTCCTTTACACCTGGCTACGGAAGCGCACACTGGGTTCTGTTAGTTCGCAAAGTCCTTCATAGATATTCACTACATCTATGCACTTCAGTTATCGATACTATTTTTTTAACATTTCTAATCGAACTTATTTACTAGAGCACTCACAATATATATATGGCGTTTCAAAAGAAAAAAAGTCACTTGTCACTTATGATATTTAAGGCATATAACAGATTGAACACGTGCAATTCTTCTATGTTTATTTTATTACAGCACTGAAATTAGAGTACTTTTACCTGTTCTATTTGCAGGTATACCAGCTATGACTGAAGATTGAAGGATTTCCACCACGAAAGATGGAGCACATAAAAAATGTTTGTGCATGGCAAAAAAGGAGAGTAGCAATTTGTGGATCTAAAGGATATTCTACTGAAGAAACAGCTGAATTTACTGATGTTCAGAAAGAACAGTAATGAGTTTCTAAGGAAAGGTGCAAATTGAAATCAAACAGAAATTATGGGCAGAATTGCATTGAAATCTGTACTGAGTGATCGGCGACGAATATCGCGTCTATTAAACGAAAAACGATTTCAAGTAAGACAAGAGCTGCTGCTGCTGCTGTTAACACAAACAGTTAACTAAGAACCTCGTCAGCCGATTTCTAAGAAAACACTACGAGGAAAATCGCATAACATAGATATCTGGAGTAGGGTCTCCCGAAACTGACCAATGTTAACAGCATAAAAAAACTTAACTAATACGGGCTAAAAGGCATGGAACCTGTACTGCTGATGATTGGAAAGATAAAATGTGGTCTAACGAATCCATTTGATTATACTCTAATGCCAGGCACCGAGTTCACAGTGAATCAATGAGGAATTTCATCCAGACTATGTGCTACGTGTCATACAAACTGGTGGCGAGTCAGCGATGATTTCAAGATATTATAAAACAAGCCTTATTTAAAATATCAACAAGGCTGAATCAGTCTAGCTATACGAATATTCTGGCTACTGCACATTTGATCAGGCCCGAAGCTATGGTTTTTGGCGTCCCTATGCAGAAATGTATTTGGCACCCTTGAAGATTGTAATGAATATTACAATTTTGAATAAATAGAAATGAAAATAATTTTTTATTAATTTTATTTGCATCAATTACATTCTGACTTTACGTGCTTTAATATTGACAAAATCACTTACAAGTTCAGAATAACTCTTGTTCCATTAATGTCTTTGTTATCTCTGTCTGGTTAATTTGCCAATCGTTACAATTCTGTCGAAGTTTTTCGTGATCCAAACCGTTAGATTTATGTAAATCATACAAAATCTCTAAATGCTCGTTGTGTAGTTTTAGTTCTTCAAACCTTTCGTTTAGGGAAGACACTGCAACGTCTCAAATGGTGTTGAAGAAATCCAGTCGAAAGTTATCTTCCGGCGATTGCAACGATTCGTCCTCATGCTTCTAGTCAAATTGCTTACATTTTTTTTATTCGGCGAAATTATTCAACAGTTTGGAAGGTTGGTACAGCATCATGTTATTCATAAAAATTGTTTTGCTTCTTGTTGAAGTTTCTCGTAGCTGGCATCAGAACGACAATTCGAAATAAAAGTTAACGTTAGCATTAGTACGAGCATATGATGCAAGGAAGAAAGCTCATAGACCATCAGCCAAAAAAAAAAAAAAAAAAAAAAAAAAATCCCATTTCACACATCCGTTCGCTCTAAACGTTTGTCCAGTTCTTCCTTGAATTTATTTAAGCTATCAACACAACGATAAAATGAATTTTGTTCCAGTAATCAAGTACCAGTTGGCTAAAGGCAAATTTCCACAATTTGAATTTATGCCCACTCAGGTTCGTAATCCGAGCAAGAGGAAGAATCCCACCAGCATTGAGCCTGCTGAACCCATTCAAGGCCTATATACCCCAATCATATCCTCTCAGGTGCATAGCCTCCAGGCGCTACAATTTGCAAAACTTAAGCCCTTCTTGGTAAGATGATCCCTTCTCTTTACTCGTTCTAACAACTTTACATCCTTCCTAAAATGAGGCCTTCAGACCTGTATACAGTACTCAAGGCGTGACCTGGCCTGACCATTGCCGTATACAAAGAGATAATCACCACCTTATCCCTACTAGCAAAATTACTGTAAATCATTGACAAGATCCCACGACCAACTCTGGCAGCCTCTGTCTGCACTGCTCAGAAAAATTCATATCTGACTGCATAATCACCCTCAGGACTTTTTCATTCTCTGCAACCGAGTGTAGTACCACAGAGTTCGCACGTTTCTCTGGGGTTATTTCTACCCATATGCAGTACTTTGCATTTGTTAATGTTAAACTTCAGTTGCCGCTTCTCAGCCTATCTCCCTGACTTTTCTATATCCTGCTGCAATAGCATACTGTCATTAACAACCCTGCCAACCTTTGTATCATCTGCAAACTTCTGCATTAAGCCTGATATACCTTCATCAATATCATTGATAAATATACAAAACAATGGGTCCAACACCGAATCTGGGGTTTTTTTTTTTTAGGAGCATTAGCAACTAGGGCCATTTTGCTCCGGGATATGCGGTGGTCATTCCCTGACCTTTCCGCATCCTGCGTATTTGGTGATGACGGGCTCGAACCCCGGTCTAATCAAGAAGCGTGTGCTACGCACTGCTGCTCTTTCCCACCCGGCTACGGAGGCGCCACCGAATCTGGGGAGGACTGCACTAATGACATTAGTCCACGAAGAGCAGTGTCCATCGATTACAACTTTCTGTCGTCTCCCACTGAACTAACCTTTATACATTGTAGCAACTTGCCCTTAATGCCATACTGCTCTAATTTGTACAGTAGTCTTCCATTTGCAACAGTATCAAAAGCTTTCCTGAAACCTAAGTACAGTATATAATATCAAAATTATTTTTTGCATCCAGTTCCTTTGTGACCACATCGTAGTATCCAGTCAAACTGGTCAGACAATAATTCCCCTTAACAAACTCATGCTGTGTCTGAATAATTAGTGCAGTCTTGCCTAGATGAGCCTGCAATGCTTCTTTAACTCAAAAATTTTTCCCGTAACAGAGGTTAAAGTAACTCAGGCGCCTCCGTAGCCAGGTGGGAAGGAGCAGTAGTGCGTAGCACACGCTTCTTGATTAGACCGGGGTTCGAGCCCGTCACCACCAAATACGGAGGATACGGAAAGGTCAGGGAATGACCACCGCATATCCCGGAGCAATATGGCCTTAGTTGCTAATGCTCCTAAAAAAAAAAAAAAAAAGTAACTCAGTCTGTAATTACTCGTGTTAGCCTTTGATTCTCCTTGTGAATTGGGGATACATTTGCACATCTCCAGTCCCTGGAGACCTGCCCTGAGTCCAAGGATTTTCTGATAATTATGGTTAAGAATTTGGTTAGGGTTTGCTTACATCTTTTGCCACCTCCTTTAATATAACTGGATAGATCCTATCCATCTCAAGTGCCTTTCTTCTGTTTAACTTCAACAATTTCTTCTCCACTTTACTTTCAGTTGTTACAAAATAATTTAGTTCCTTGACAGAGTTTAATTGGCCTCCGTAGCCGAGTGGTTAATAGCAGGAGTGCAGTAGCACACGTTCTTTGGGTAGACCGGGATTCAAGTCGCTGACTGCGAAATACAGTCGATCTGCCAACCCGCACTGGACCAGCGTGGCAGATTATGGTCCGTTTCCTTCAACATGAATTGCTGAGGAGGCTTCCATCCTGCAGTGGTTTAATAATAGCTGCAGTTTGCCTTTTTTTTTTTTTTTTTTTTTAGAGTTTAAGGCTTCTGTCTTCTATTTGCCTACAAAATTCCTAATGTGTGAATGTAGATGCAAAATACTGGTTCAGTTTGTCAGCTATCTGAGCAGGATCATCAACAGTCGAACCATCGATATCAAGTGGACTAACCTGATTCATCTTCTCCTTCCTTCTAAAGTTTATATAAGTAAAGTCCTTGCTGTTTTTATTTGCAAATTTTTTATGGATGTCAAAGATACAGCCAGGTTTGCACTAATATTTTGAAGCATTTCACTTAGGGGATTGATATGATTTAATACGTCATGCACTTTATCGCCAGTAATAAAACAACAGAGATAGACAAATGATTTCTACATTTTGTATTCTCCATCTGGTCCGGCGGCGACTTTTCTGTTGTCTACATAAATACATTTTATCTACAGGACAGGATCCATAGTAACCAAAATAATGTAAAAATTATATTATTTAATAAAAGGACCAAGAACAAAAGAATTCACTTTGTCAACACAAATTGAAAAACACAGACACGGGCAGCGTCAAGGGCCCATAAAGTTTATATGTGTGATCGTCGGCGTAGAGGTAGTGCAGAGCATGACATAACATACGTTACAATTTACGTACGCGCTTATGCGCCATTAAACCTCCATAACACACGTGCTTAGGCTGTGAATAGATATATGGCGCTATTTCGTTATACATTTCAATAATAGTTTATGTTACTATATTGAGATTGAAGTCGTTATTTACTGACTTTACCTGAGATGCTTTTATTAAAATTATTATATTAGGGTTACCGTAATTGATTATATAAACCCTTATGTGTCTGTAAATTGCGTGTGTTCTCTGGTCGATTTGCCTGTTTTGCTGGACGAGAAAAGCTTGCTATCTATGCCTGAAACCGACTAACTCAGCCACGGAGGGAAAAAAGCCGATTAAAGTTCATAGCGTCATCGACGGGATTCGAACACTGGCCTTTTCCATCCGGTGACGATACCACTGATTTTATTAATGTAGACATGTATTGTGCAAGGCGGCCCCTAAACGTTAGTTCATCTCCACCATGGTTCTCTGTGATGATATACAAGAACCTGTAGTGGCCATAAATGAGTGTAGTGTCATGTTTGCGTAGTGAGTGTGTGTGGGGGGGATTGTGTTGTTTAACTGTTTCTGGCCGCTTTGCTACCAGGAAGCAGCGATCACAAGGAAGGCTGCTTCCTAGTACCCGTCCACGCAGCGAGGAGGCGAGCCGAACTATACACGTTGTTGTTATTTGGTTTTTTAGGAGCATTAGCAACTAAGGCCATATTGCTCCGGGATATGCGGTGGTCATTCCCTGAATGACCTTTCCGCATCCTCCGTATTTGGTGGTGACGGGCTCGAACCCCAGTCTAATCAAGAAGCGTGTGCTACGCACTGCTGCTCCTTCCCACCTGGCTACGGAGGCGCCGTACTACTATACACGTACTAAACTAAATGTAATATTTCCAGCACCCATAGGAATAAGCGCAAGTCCTATGGGTGCAGCAGTCTCCTATAATCACGTACGGTGGTGAATACCACAAAGAATCCCGCATCCATTGTAGAAAGTGTAATAGCAATGGATGCCAACAGTTCCCGTACCCAGGAAGACCAAATATGGTACAAGCAGTTTAAAATCCCGTCTCTAATAAACTGGAGACCAGCGAATCCTGCCCCCTAGGCCGCCGTAGCCTAGTGGTCAGGCGCGCGGGTGCATAAGTACACGTGCCTTGAGTGACCGGGGTTCAAGCCCGTGACTACTGAATACGGTGTTGTTTCTTGTATTCTGTCTATCTTGTGAACTCCCCTGACCGTTTGGTCGTCCCGGAGTATAAACAGAAAATTTATTTATTTAATGGACTATCAAAAAAAAAATAATAATAAAAAAATAAATAATAAAAAATAATAAAATAAATAAATAATAAAAAATTAATAAAATGAAACTGAAAAAAAAAATAAATTAATAAAATAAAACTGAAAAAAATAAATAAATAAAATAATACATTTAATTAGATAAAATGTTAAAATAATCATTATTAAAGAAAAAACTTCCCACGTGACTACGAAAAAAATTAATAGGCAAAATATTACTTTTCAAAAAAAATAAATTTAATTACATACAATGTTAAAATAATAATTATTATTGAAAAAAAAAAAAAAGGAAAAGTAGCTTTATTGATGCTTTTATTAAATCTTATAATAAAAATTTTGAATTCCGGCATCTCCAGACATTGGCGCCCCTATGCCCTGCTTAGCAGGTTTGTCGTGTTCCGCCGACCCCGGACACACGATTTTGATACGCCGCTGTTCCAAGATGACAGGGGTATGATCTACAATCTCAAAAAAAGGAATTTCTGGAAATTTTTTTTAACATTGTAACAGACCGTGTCAACAGAATAAAAGAGGAAAAACGAAGACTGGAAGGAACTCGCTGCTGTTTGGCATCAGAGATGGGCTCAAAGTGAACATGGTGAGGTTACACGAAGATATATTCAAATGTTGAATTCGCATCATTACCCACGGTCTCAAAATGGTTTGCAGCATGACCACATTATATTTCATGACTGGCCACGTGTAGCTCATGGCTAAACTTTTTGAAAGGGGCCTTGAGCCTGACCCTTTCTGTCACTGCGGTGCATCTGAGACATAGCAGCATGTTCTCTTCGAATGTAATGAATATCTGAATGAAAGACGGGTACTGCTGAGTAAAATATATAATCTCTCAGAAAATAATGCGCATTTGCTAATTGAAAATTCTGATGTTTTCACTATATTTCTAGAGTTCTCTGCGGCAGTTTTCAAGAAAAGACTTGGGGCTAGAGACCCTACTACGGAGTCTTAATGATCCGGGTTAACTTACTTTTGGGAGAGCATATCGGAAGATATGTCATCGCAACAGGAAACGATAGGTAGACCCTTTCTCCTCTAAGTGATGCTGGACGGTTCACCAAGAAGCTTTGTGTGTAAACGTCCCTAAATTATTAGGAAGCTAACCTTGAAGAATCGTAAATAATTGCTTAACCACAGTTTTGAACATCCATACTTGTGTGCGAATGCTTCAGTGCATGCTGGGAACTTCCTCTCCTGCCTAAAGCTCAGGAAAATTATGTGAACTCTCTACATGGAAGTCGCGTTGAGCAATTTCTACAGCCCAGCCCAGCCCAGCCCTACGAGCTCAGATTTTACTAGGGAAGAAATTAAATGAGACTATATATTTCCTGAACAGTTAAACTACTGGACATTCTTTATGATTGTAAAAACAAAAATACATGTAACTATTGGAATGTAACAATTAATATTGCTGTAACAACGACTGTAAATAATTTTCAAATTCTGTTGCTAGAACTGGCAAACAGAGACTGGTAAACATTCTGTTGCTAGAACTGGCAGAGAGACTGGTAAACCTCACTGTAATGTAAATAGTGTAATCAATGTTAACAGTTTATTTCCTTGTTAATGCTAAAGTTAATAGGGTAACTGACATAATGCTATTGAAAACTGCAGGGTTCTTTAAAAATGGTTGTCTCGGCTGAGTGACTTCAACGGGTTTTTGGAGTTTCGGCCTTGTCATTTTTTTTTTTTTTTTTTTTTTGCGGGCTCCTAGGCCTGGGCACGGGATTGCTGGTACCCATTGGTATTGCACTAACTTCAATGGGTGCGGGATTTTGTGCGTTTTTGGCATGTAAGAGGACAAAAAACAGAAGCCCGGCTACTCGTGCCTGGGGATGGGTACCAGACAGCAGCTGCTCAGGTGTTGGTTGCTCCTTTGCAGAGGTTCTACACTCAATACAGATCCACTAGGTGGAGATGGGCTATGCCTATGGGTCACCCTTGATACCAGGACAAACACGTGTTTTGTACTGTGTTTCCTCTACTGTAGTTTGAACAAAATATATATATATATGCTAGGATAATTATATATGAGAATGTACATAAAATTGAATATAAATTATTGTATATGTTTCTTGAGATTGTACATAATATTTGAGTGTGTAAATAAATGAAAAAAAAAAAAAAAAATGAAAAAATGTTCCAAGATGACAAAATATTCAGATCTAAAATATCGCCGCTGTTCCAAGATGACAAGGCAATTAAAATATCTAGACATTAAGTTTGACGGATCTTTGACTTTCAACTCACATGTTACTTATCTATCAGAAAATGTGAGGAAATTTATTGAGATGATTACTCGAATCATTAGAGTTGGCTGCGTAATAAAAGGTAAGGCGCTGAACTTGCTATATGAATGTGTATTTATCCCCATGGTAACGTATGGTGCACCAATTCGGTTTGAGCGTGTAAGTGGAAAAATATTTACTAGAAAGCTCAGTTCCATTCAAAGAGTAATGCTCCTTAAGATGTGCATGGCATGCAGAACTGTGTCGAACCCAGCTTTGCAAATAGTGACTGGAAAATTGCCTATTGATCTGCATTAGTTGTATTGTGCATTGGCTTCCTTCATCCGCCGTGGCATTCCCTGTTCTTTTCTGAATATAGTGGACATCTTGGCAGATACCAGGAAGGAAAGGGCAAAAATCTGGGATGCTTTGGTAAAATTCTGGCAAGAGCGTTGGAAAGTTTGTGATAAAGGGCAGATTGCACAAAAATTCTTCCCAGATTTAAGAAATGCAGATTCGATAAAATTCAAATGGTTTGCACCAAACTTAGAAGCTGTGTTCTTATTGACCGGTCATGGTTCGATTGATGCAAAGTTGCATGATTTAGGAATTACTGAAGATCTAGTTGACATTGTGGAGAAAGAGAATCATGGGAACATATTATGTACAACTGTAAGGAGTACAGCGATCTACGAATTGAATTGGTATCTCGGGTTAGTAATCTCAATCTTATGGCAGAAGGCTGCGAGACAATTCTTGGATTTGTAATGTTGTTGTTTGTTGTTTGGTTTTTTTTTTAGGGGCATTAGCAACTAAGGCCATATTGCTCCGGGATATGAGGTGGTCATTCCGTGACCTTTCCGCACCCTCCGTATTTGGTGGTAACGGGCTCGAACACCGGTCTAATCAAGAAGCGTGTGCTACGCACTGCTGCTCCTTCCCACCTGGCTACGGAGGCGCCCGGATTTGTAATGCGGTATGGTGTAGTGCCGAATTATCTAAAGTTCTGTGAAATCGTGGAGGCTTGAGTCTGCTATATCCACTGCAACTCCAGCTCCTTGTGCTGGCATTTTTTATTCTCGGCAGCTCCTTGTGCTGGCATTTTTATTCTCGGCAGCTCCTGGCTTTCCAACAGACTGTGAACAGATGTAGGTAGCTCTTTCCAATGAAGTTTGGACTTTGTCTGAAATGTAATTACTGTTATATGTATATTTATTTTTTATGTAATTTGATTATTTTCAATTTGTTCATATCAATCTTTTTTGGCCGTGGCAGGTTTTCCCCTCCCTGTACTTGGGCAAACAGGAGAGGGAGTATATATTTTGTTATTTGGTTTTTAGGAGCATTAGCAACTAAGGCCATATTGCCCGGGGATATGCGGTGGTCATTTCCTGACCTTTCCGCATCCTCCGTATTTGGTGGTCACGGGCTCGAACTCCGGTCTAATCAAGAAGCGTGTGCTACACACTGCTGCTCCTGCCCACCTGGCTACGGAGGCGCCTGGGAGTATATAAGAGTACTGCTAAATTATGTGTAACTGACAGCGGGGTTGCCATTGGTTGGCTGGGACCGCTTTAACTAATATATATCAATATTTCAAGATGACAGACATCCACTAAATGAACAATTACAAAGAAATTCATCCCTGAAGTAACGTTCGCGTTCCAAAAAGCCCCAAGCTGGTTTTCCCTGGCCTGTACATAACGTACCTCCTTACAGGATATGGGTCGAAACAAGAAAAATTAACGTCTCTGGTCATCACAGATGATCCACGCTGCCACTGTGGTACTGACGAATCTTGGCACTATATAATGTATGACTGTCCTGATTATGAAGACTTGAGATCTATTCTGATCACAAAGATTACTAATTTGCCAAAGAACCAAGAACATATACTAATTCATACCCATGACAATTTTAAATACATCACCACTTTTGCACAGGATGTCTTCAACAGACGAAGAACATTAAGGAGCCTATTAAACCACCAAGACCAATAACTTGAGACAGATTCTGGACACCCCTCTCCAGTAGCATCAACCGCCAACCTCCTCCCCTACTTTGTCTAATTCGCAGTGTGCACCGCACACAATTTATCAATTAATAACGTCTAAATTTAAACCGCGCTTACATAAACCTCTCTTGGCCTTTTATATTCTAGTGTTAACCCTCTCTTTTTTTTTTTTTTTTTTTTTTTTCACATAGGCCCTTGCCACTGAAATCTTCGGAAACTAGGTGGCAGGGCCTGCCAGAGTACAAAATAAAATCTACTAGGTATCTGACCTGCCTCCCCGGGGCCAAGTGTTGTAACGGTGGGTCCCAACGGCTAAATGGTCAGAACAACGGCACACAACATATCCTTCCATTCCCCCCACACTTTTAAATCTCTGGCCTTCACAGATTTCTGTGCTACACAAACAGAGTATACAATGCGGAGATGGGGTAAACCCCTAGTGCCATCAGACAACTAACACAATTTGCACTTGTTCCAAGATGACAACTGTCTGGTTCACAGAATTTTACTGTTTTAAACTGAAAGCGGGAATGGTGGGGGTATTTAAATTGGCCAGCCACATCACCAGATTTAAATACTACAAAGAACGTATGGGGCCAACTTTTACTGAAAGTGAAAACACACCATTATCCACGAAACTTGAACGAATTACAGATCAGTTGTTTTCATAATGACCTAATACTGTTTACGGGGTACAGTTGAAACCCTACCAAAGAGTTACTTTATTAAGCGAACAATTACAAAGGTGACTTAGCCAGGTGGGCAGGGGCAGCAGTGCGTAGCACACGCTTCTTGATTAGACCGGGGTTCGAGCCCGTCACCACCAAATACGGAGGATGCGGAAAGGTCAGGGAAAGACCACCGCATATTCCCGGAGCAATATAGCCTTAGTTGCTAATGCTCCTAAAAACCAAATAACAACAACAAAGGTGACTAATTTTTGTCCTATAGTACGTGACACTAGCAACATAACGTGCAATCTAGTTATTGGCCAATTTCAAACAACTCTATCAAGTGCATTTACTGTATATGGACCTGGTCTGTGAAGGATTAAATTTCATTGTTTTCTCATAAACAGCTTTTGCCATGTATATTTGGGAGAAAACTGGGTGTATTAGGAAGGCTGATGTTAAAATATAAAGAATTAGAATTTGATGCAAAAACTTTGTGACAGTGTTATTAACTGAATCGCAAGCTGGCCTAAGAAGACAGAGGACTGCCATATACACTGGTGTTCAGAGAAAGTGCATCACCTAGGAATTTCACATTTCGAACCCTTTTTCGTAATGGTATGTTACATTAATGACTAGAATCACAAATAGAAATATAAACAAAAGATATTTATTAATAGTTAAGGCAAAGCTAAGTAATATTTGACAGGTGCTCTCAAAATATTCCAAAATGAGCATTTTAAACCTTTATACAACAGTTTTGATAAGCACGACAATTATGGCTGAAATTTTATCAGAAGCCCTCATTTGCTTCACTTTATCATTTTAAATGGAAAACAAAATGACAAGTTCACCAGCGCAAACTAATATTTAGTTTAACTGCATCTGGCCCTGGTGACAGCAGCACACCGTCGAGCATTGACAAGATCAATTTCTGAAGATAATCAACTGACAGTTCGTGGTTCCAAACACGAATTATGACTTCCTGAAGTTCACGAAAGTTCTTTGGTTTCTTTCTGGCAACTGCAGATTCCACACGATGCCAACAGTTCTCGATAGGATTCAGGTCCGGGCTGTTTCCTGGCCAGCTAAGAGTTGTAATGGACCGTTCTTCCAACCATTTTTTTCACCCGTAACAAATGTAAACACATTACTGTCGAACCTCTAATGCAGAAATGAAGCTAAAATAACTACAAAAGTGCCTATTTACACTTTTCGCCCGATGACAAGGAGCAGAGTCGTCCTGAAAGATGCAGTTACTTGGCAGGTTGAAATAGTCTGTAATGGTTGGCAGCAATTTGCCTTTAATATAGCCAGGTATCCATTGACATTTACGGAACCTTTTATAAACTGCAGGTGACCTACTCCGCGATACGAAATGCGCCCCCATATCATTTGGCTGGTAGGGAATTTTACTGTAGACACCATACAGTCTGGATGGTATTCTTCACCACGTCTACGGCGGAGAATCGTTTGTCTCCCATCAGAGCCATGCAGGTTGAATTTCTTCTCATCCGAGAAAATAACTGACTTCCATTGCTTATTTGACATGCTCCTTACATCAAATTAATCGGGCCTTTTCCATTTTTTGTGTGAGGTCCACTACTAGCTACAAGTCCAATTTTTAAAGAGGCGTCTTCTGACTGTTACTGCACTTGCTACCATTCCTGTACGTTCTTCCCATTCTCTTTTCAGCTCAGACGAAGAAGCTTTACGGTTTTTAGGGCATAAGCACTTCAAAATGCGGTCCTATTTTGGCGTAGAGACTCGTTTGCGTCCGGTTCCTTTTTTCCTATCAGCAGAACCAGTATTCTTGAGTTTGTAGAGATAAATCTACTCACTGTCGACTGATTACAAGACACTCTACAAGCAATATGACGGGAAGAACATCCTCACGTAAAGCAACAATGGCACTCTTTTTTCATGGCGTCAACTGCACGCAACTCGCCATCCTGATGCAAGCAAGGTGCCTGTAACTCTTGCAGAGCGTGCTTATATAGTTGAAAGTAACAGCGATGCAATATTACGTCATCACCTACGCGTGTCAATCTTATCTGATGCAATCTGTAAGAAATATTGCCATATACTTAAGCTATTCGGACGACAATTACAATTTTAAGGGGTGATTCTTGGAACACCAGGGTAAGTTAGTCTTCAGGGTGAACCAGTGTAACATGTGGGGTCCCCTCCTATTTATAATTACAGTACTTACAACGCGAGAAAGCATTTCGTTTTCAAACTTAATACCTGGCAAAGTCAAAATACTCTAATAAGCTTGACGCAGAAACAATTTTGCCTAATATCCCTATCCTATCGAATTGAATTTAAACAAAAATCCATAATCACATTACTTTTAATTAAATATATATTTTTAACTGTTTCAAGAATTATATTTTAATATTACTATGTACTTAATGTGACGTATTAGCTCACAATTTGGAAGCGGAAATGATTTTTCTCTCTCTAATATAAAAATATTTCATGTACTGTACTGTACGTTGCTTTTCTTTCGATGTAGGCGAAAATTCTGAATGTTTCAGCACAACTTTCCAGTTGCACTGAAGCATTACAAACTCGATTGACTATTTCACAGAATACATAACATATAAGATTTAATACATTAATTTGAATAGAACTGGTAGAAAACTGACAATATCGTTACGGAGTATCTGAAAAGCCATTCTCCTATGCTCCAAGTTTTTTTTTTTTTTTCCTGATGAAGAACGTACAGGATATAAGTAAAATAAAACGCGCCTAGACCTATCTTAAATTACACAATTGAGTAAGGAGGTACTAGGTCAGCCCAAATCCTGATTTTATTCCGGTTGAACACCTTTGGGATGTTTGGAGAAGCAACTGAAGTCAAACCCAGGGTTGTTGTGCAGGAATTTGCAGTCCCCGAAGCAAGAAAATAAATTGTGTCGCCCGAGGGAGTCATCTTAAATTGGCCCACGCTACGGCTGCGACCGGACCTAGTGCTCACCTGACACTTTGTTAATGAATCACTGTCATTGAACAATGAGTGCTGCCACAAAACTCCACTGCTGCAGTTGGTACGTGGCGGTTACCGTAAATATTAAACTTTGCTTTCCCGAGCCCACTCTCTTTCTCTGAGGAATCCAATTAATGTTGGCGGTATTATGCATGCACATAGAACTCAACGCATCCATCGTGATTATACTTTGTCCAGATATTGCGAGTTACTTTAAATTCTGATACATTACTAATTTATTAAAAAACAGAACTACAAATCGTTAGTAATAACACTAAAAGAAGCGCAATCGTTTATCATGGCTGCTTTCAGTGCTAACGCTGTCGTGCCATTTATTTCCTAGACAGCCGGAACAAAGGACGAAAGCTGCAGTCACAGTTGACGTTGCATTGGACCTTACCAAACGTCCTGGGCTAATGACGTCAGGAACGCTGGGCCCGCCTACAATCCGACGAACATTAGCTGTGGCAACATCTATAAAACTTACTGGTCGCCTAGTGCCACGCTTATTCTAAAGATTCGTTTAGTTATGTCAGTTCATCGTTACGCTACGTTATGGTTATGTGAAGTTGGTTATTTATAGGTGTACACTGTATTATACCACAAGGTAAATAAGTTATTGTGTACGGTTGAGGTTCGACTAAGTATACGACAGTTCGTTTCTGAAGAAGGCACAAACGGACTTTTCCACGTTGTTCGGTTTAGTGCAGAAGCGCTATGTGTAAAACAACGACATGCTGTAACATTCCGTGCTTGGAAGATGTCGATGTATTGACGGCACTGAAACAGTTATCTGCCCTTAAAATGAAATTCCAAAGTAGTCAATATCTATCGGTAAGTTTGTATTCAAGTTTATTTTTCGTTCTTTTGTCGTTACAAAAAGTCACGATAAGGAAATGTCGGCCCTAGTTCACACGCGGAATAAATCGATATTTTAATACCACAGAAAAGGTCTTGCTACGTTCATCCAAAAGAATTGGGTATTTGAATTCATAATAGATAGATAAAAGATACCGTGAATTTCTGTTCATACTGTGTACAGTCGAATTAGGGAGGTTTATAACTTCATCGTAACTGTTCCATTGCAGCCGATATCAGCGCAACAATG
Organism: Mastigoproctus giganteus; assembly: GCF_048544385.1. Classification (NCBI taxonomy): domain Eukaryota; kingdom Metazoa; phylum Arthropoda; class Arachnida; order Uropygi; family Thelyphonidae; genus Mastigoproctus; species Mastigoproctus giganteus. The sequence continues at coordinate 31,094,870 of NC_143588.1, read as the reverse complement.
GTCCGTGTTTTCTTTGTGGCAGCGCACAGGCTCGATCTTGCTACATGCGTGCCGCTACCAGCATACGTTTTATGTACAGTATTATTGAAATCGGCGCTGCTATCGAGAGATAAATTTTTCGGGAGAAAAGTTTTCAAGCGAGATGAGAGGGATAAATTGTGTGCGAATAAGGGAAATTAAAAAAAAATTTTTTCTGTTTATATTCCGGGACGACCACATGGTCAGAGAAATTACATTTCTATATACCATGAAGACAATAACCGCATCTTTTTTTTTTTTTTTTTTTTTACTCATGTTCAGAGCATTGTTTACTATCGCTATAAAAATAGTTTTTTAAAAAATTATTTAATAATATTAAGAAAAAGTTAGGTAAAAATGACTATTATATAAAAGTGGTAGTCTATCTTACATGAATTTTTCGGAAGGCATTGGTACATGATCGGTACTCATGTATAACCAATAACTAGTGATATACACGTTTAGAAGTGAATGAAAAGAAACAATGACATCGGCCAGCGAGATTAACTGAATCTCAACCTAACTGAGATTAAAGAGTGTTTAGAAAAGCATGGAGAGTTGATATCGTAACAAATTCAGCTGGTTTCATCTCAAGAAGGCTTCACATAGCCGATATACTGTTACTTGGGCCGAATTTTTTAAGATTTTTTTGTGTTTAAAAATATCCAGCGAACTTTAACAACCACTTAAAATTAGGAGTATTCTATTAAGTATATATATATATATATATATATATATTAAAAGAAAACAGCCGAAAAACTATAAGTCAGGCTTACGAGTACCTAATCACTTAGTGTACCAAAAAAAAAAAAAAAAGTTACTACTTCCCTATCAAATTCTTAATCATTAAAAGGGAATAACTGGAAACGTACGGCTATCAAGTGCGTATATACATTTCAAATCAATATACATATGAGATATACATTTGAGGCAACCAGACAGGAAGGATATGCATAATGATCGAGGTCAACGGACCCTATGGATGAAGTTTTAAAGTATACTTTTATCACCTTGGCCTAATAAATTCAGGTCGCAGAGCGACATTTGGCAGAGTGAATTGTGGTAATTAGTTACCAAGTTCCCGGATGCTACCGATGACGTCCTCTGCCCGAAGGACCTTATTTTCAGTCTCGTTAGAACACTAATAATACGATGCAAACTTTAAAACTTACTTCTGAATCTAACCTTTATTATATTATTTTCACGTAGCTTTGGTCTCAATAATAATACTGTATATAATTAACACTGAAGTTTAGCATTAGCTCAAAACAGCAATTACAGGGCGGTATAGCCATACATGTAAAAATTATCAAATTGCATTTTTACCCAAGTCCATCCCACTGACACTTTATCTAGCAACGAAGGCAGATGGAAATGTTTTTGTAATTACTTCGTTACGATATTAATCATTACTACTTCTCTTCTGAAACAGTTTTGGCGAAATATTCGCCACGGGCATTCTAGTGGCTTAACATCAAAGAGGCTGGTTGTTTATAGTTTTGGGTGCATCAACAACTTAGGTCATATTGTGTAAATACTAATACTTACGGTCGAGACAAGCGATGGCTAACCTTTTCCGCTCTGCATGCCAGGCGAAACAAAAATTTGGGAGCAATAAAAAAAAAAAAAAAAAAAAGGCTGTTACAATACTTGAACGTTTCTAATGAGAACTTCGTTGCTGTACAGTTCGACATACAGTTACTCCAGATTTAGCGGATAGACTGCAAAACAAATATGTCTGAAAAATTTTTTATTTATAAAAAAAGCTCCTTTTTATTAAGTAAACTATGGGTGGCGGCGCGGGTGGGAGATATATTTTACGTATGCGCGTGCTGCTCGTGCCATTTGTTTGCCAACCCTGGTCCAGTTAAACGTATTTGAAGAAAATGTCACAGTTACTGTAATTTTATTTTCTAGCAATCTTTCTGATAGCGAATACGTTTTCACTGTCATCCTCAACACACACATACTAGTTTAATTCCCCAAGACCTATATTGTTATAAATGTGTTTTTCATATACAGTATATGTACTCCCACAACCGTAGGAGTTCAGAAGTTTACAAATACAGTGTTTTATATCTGTTAAACAGTGTTCGCTGTTATAAAGGTCCAGGTATATAAATGTTTGGCTTCGCTTGAAAAGTTCTGTAGCTAGGTACAACAGCAACAGAATTCCTCAACTCTGAATTAGTCAAGCAGGATTTCTGTTAGCCTAGTTGACCAGCCAAGCAAAAATAATTATATACAGGGAAGGGAGTAATTGTTACTCTCACACCACTAATAACAGCACACCTTGCTTTGTTTCACAGATTACCTACATTCTTCTGTCACTATGTAGATCCATTGTGTTCAGTATAACAGTATTTTCTTTTATATTTTCAAGTGTGTTTTTAAAGATATTTCAGCGACATACTTCTGCTGCTGATGAGACGTTATCAAATGTGGACAATTCTTGCTCAGTTGGTAATATCTGCTTGAGAGTGATGGTAAAGAGTGTTCTTTGCAACAGCTGTATCTATTTGTTATTAATGTTTGGTTTATGACAAGGATTTAGCAATTGTTAGCTTTTGCACACAAGGGCCCCTTGTTAAATGCAAATTTGAAATAATGTCATTTCATACCTACATACCAAATCTTACAATCCACATTTTTTTATATATATGCTGTTCAGTTCAGTCTCCTAAAAACAAAAGAACACAACAATTACTGTAACTATGGATCATGGGGGGGGCCCTATTAGGCATTGCAGACAGGGGGGATTTGTTTACACGTGCATTCTCAAAGTAAACAAATTCCAACCATCACAAATTCCAACTATATACAGTATGGTATTGTGTGTGGATGTGTCATTGCCTCTCTGTACGTTGTATTTTTGATTATATATTTTTCTGGGTGTATTTTTTCTTTAAGCTGCAAAGGTTTATAAAAGTTTAATTAACTGATAAAATTTTTTTTGTTAAATTTTAGTCTGATGCATTAATTTGCTTTCATCATCATCTCATGGCCTGTATAAATAATAAAAGTTTATCAGAATAGCCAATCAGATGCAGAGAAACTTAAGCTTTTGCTTTATTTGCCAAAACACAAAAATCTCCCTTTCCCGTCAGGCTCTCATACAGCACCCTTGCCAGTAAGTACCCACCAAACTGTCACTGAACTTCTCCAAGCTCATAAAGGGCCTTATATACTCTCAATCATTTAAAATAAAATAAATAAATTTTCTGTTTATACTCCGGGACGACCAAACGGTCAGAGGAGTTCACAAGACAGAGAGAATACAAGAAACAGCACCGTATTCAGTAGTCACGGGCTTGAACCCCGGTCACTCAAGGCACGTGTACTTATGCACCCGCGCGCCTGACCACTAGGCTACGGCGGCCTCTATAAATAATAAATTTTCTGTTTATACTCCGGGACGACCAAACGATCAGAGGAGTTCACAGGATAAACAGAATACAAGAAACAGCACCGTATTCAATAGTCACAGGCTTGAACCCCGGTCACTCAAGGCACGTGTACTTATGCACCCGCGCGCCTGACCACTAGGCTACGGCGGCCTCTATAAATAATAAATTTTCTGTTTATACTCCGGGACGACCAAACGGTCAGAGGAGTTCACAGGATAAACAGAATACAAGAAACAGCACCGTATTCAATAGTCACAGGCTTGAACCCCGGTCACTCAAGGCACGTGTACTTATGCACCCGCGCGCCTGACCACTAGGCTACGGCGGCCTCTATAAATAATAAATTTTCTGTTTATACTCCGGGACGACCAAACGGTCAGAGGAGTTCACAGGATAAACAGAATACAAGAAACAGCACCGTATTCAATAGTCACAGGCTTGAACCCCGGTCACTCAAGGCACGTGTACTTATGCACCCGCGCGCCTGACCACTAGGCTACGGCGGCCTTTAGTCATTTGTCATAAAGAAATGTTACAGACAAAAATACACAATTATCAATAGATATAGAGGCTGACAGTTTAAAATTAAGGTGGATATTGGAAGTATACAAAGGAGGGCTTACCCCATATCTATTTTATTGACTATTCGTTTTTAACTTAGATAAAACCTCCAGGAAATAACTTAGGCAAAGTTTTAACCCTAAATATGCCTTAAATTCTAATGCTGATAATTAAATAATTTTGCTAAATAATTCCATTTAAAAATAACCCTTTTACATATTCATATTGAAAATATGCTATTTATTGAGGCACATATAATTAAAAATAAGACGCTTTTTTATACAAAATATTCTATAAAAACTTTTTATGATCATATGGAGATGGTTTAATTTGTGTGGAGTGCCAAAATCCTACTTAAAAAAAAAATAATAAAAACCCTTCTATTTTCATGTCCTTCATATCAGTAGAGTGCAGGGGCTGGCACTCTATTACACTTGTGCCAAAGGTAATACCATAAACACTACAAGATGATTCATTTAATTATCCCAGCAAGGTATTCCACATGAGAGTAACCACAAACACAGACAGTTGACTGTATTTAAAGCAAGGCTCTGTAAAGACATTTTACCCTCCCCAACCCAGATATACCCATTTTTGTAAAATAACAGCAGGTAGATTCCTTACACAACCTCCAACTCCCTAATTTCAGAAATTTGCTACTCACTAATTGTGGCTCCTGCTGGAGATTACTAGATCAGAGTGAATACAGCATATAAGCATATCCATAAGTGTAAATGTGGCACTACCCCCTGAAAGTATTGTGGTATAGTGGTTTCACCACACATCATTCATTTGGAGAAATCTGGGTCAAATTCTGTCAGTGACAGATGGAATCCTGCAGGCATCTTTAACTGAGGATATGGTTAGCTGATTTCAGACAAAGGATGTAAGCCCCCCACATTGTTCCTGTTTTTTTCAGCATGCACTAACATGTAAACTGGCTCACAAATATATACACTATACAGACAAAATATACACAGCTTGTCTATTAATACAGTACTATGAGAACTGGTTCATTATAACCATTGCAGTCAATGTGCCAAGAAGCCTCTAAAATACCCACACTGGCCAAAAAAAACATGAACCTTTATTCAGTATCAAATGCGGCCACCTTTGTTTCAAATAACATCAAGCGTGCAATTCAGCACAGAGTGTTTTAATTAAATTGTAACTATTCTTCCAGCAAATATCACACAGCTGCAACAAAGTTGAAGTAAGAAGATTTCATTGGGATTCAGATGTTATTTGCCACACACTAGGTATCCTATTTTTCCCATACAGACCTACTTACAGTACAATGGCTTCACTCTTGAAGTATTGTTTTTCTGCCACATTTACACCTTTGAGATGTGGAAGAAACCACTTACTTTCCAGTCATTGCATACCTTTGAGAAACAAGTTATGTCTTTCATTTCTTGAATTGCGGCTCCTGCTAAAAGTGCACCCACAATTCAAAGTCTGATAGATACATTTCCTCCATTCCGGCAGAAGTCGAACAGCATGTGCAGTCTTTATATTCAATGAGGCAACACATTATCACTCCACGTCACAGTTTTCTTTACATCTGTTTGCATTTGTGTATGAATGTCTTAATACAAAAGCTTGTATTTTTTTTTGCTGGTAGTGTGTATAACTTCAATTTTTTTAAGGAATCTAAAGTTATTAAATAATAATATGCATATGAACTAAGAATTTTTTTTATTATAGGCTGCAAGGAATACTGGAAGCAAAACAGAATTAGCACCTGTGCTTCACCCCAGACAAGATGCTACTGTAGACAAACAGCTCAGCAAAAGGAAAGCCCATTTTGCTAAATATGCTTTCAGCAATTGCTATAGAAGGAAAGAAGTCGGTGTTTCTCAAAGAGAAAAACCATTACGGTCTTCAAGTGGCGACCTCAAAGGTTCAGACAAAATTATCTCTGATGATCTCACACTCTTACAACTCTTGGCTTTGGTAAGTTGGTTTGTGAAAATAGATGGTTATTTATTACTCATTAATTAAGGTTATAACTGACAGGATATGGAATAGCCGTTAAAAATAAAGTAACTGAATTTTTAAATGTTTGCAGATGATTAATTTGCATACAATTATAATTTTAACTTTCTGTTTTATAGAATGCACTTGAACTTACTGCACCAGCGAGTGATGTCCTTCTGAAAAACAGAATAAACAGCTGGATTCAGTTATCAGGACATGAAGGTAAGACACTAAATAGTATTTCATAATTATGTTTATTAATAGTAAAGACTAACTGTTTTTTTTTACAATGGATTACAAAGTATAAAAAAAAAAAATTCTACCATTTCTTTACATGAATTATAATAATTATAAAAGGTTTAAGAGTGTGTTTTTCTTAATTTTTTTTATTTGTTCATAGTTACTGGAATATTGTGGAGGGGTATTAAATACACAATAGCATACCAAGGATCTGGAATGGGGGATAAATCCATGTGTAGGAGTATAACAGTTAAAAACCATTACAAATTTATTTATTTTTTTGAGAGAGATGTGTTCAACCCTCTTTCCCCACCAGCTATGCTACTGTGTTTAGTTGTATGAATTATTGATTTCAGTAAGAGAGGGAATTAAAGACATTTTTTTAAATTTAAATTTTTTGTATTTGTTAGCATACACTGTTATATCCAATAGAAGATTACATGGAGAATTTACTTTTACAGGTTCATTTGCTCCTGCAGGTCCAGGAACTGTTTGGAAGAAACGCAATTCAGACTTAACCGAGGTCACTGCATATAAAGCACTTATGAAAGACATCATAGTGGATATGGTGCCGCAGTTTTATAGAGATGTTGAATATAGTGGAGAACGTATCCTTTTTTACAGTTGTATACTGTTGACAAATAATGTTATGTATAATGAGGGGGGAAATAGCCTATTGTTATATTAGAAATATTCAATTTCTTACTGACTAATTTTTTAATAAGCAATCGAGTAAATTTTTAATTTACTAAAGTAATTAATCAGAAAATATTATAATGTAGTTCACTTGAGCTGGTGCCTCCCAAAAACACAGAAATAATTACCATGTGCAATTTTTTTTTTTTTTAAATCTTTGTTACTTAAAGTTGTACATGTGCAAAAAATTTAGGGTAAGACAGAAGTCACATCTGTCATATGGATTAACCTGAATATAGTAATATCTTGAAATAGAATGTATGCTAGTGGTGTTTTCCTTGACCTAGTCTTTCCAGACTTCATTGAGATGCAAGATTTACTGTATAACTTCCACAATCCTGCCATCATGGACATCAAAATGGGAACAAGGTGGGTTACTCATTATTAAACTGGTTTTGATGTTTCTTTTATGTATTCCCAATAACTTCAAACTGAAGTGTTTAAACAAATTTTGTTTGTAACTAATTTTTTAAACTGAATTACTGTTGTAATTAGTGATATTTGTTTCGATATTCAGTAAGACAGTTGTAACTACCACCTTTTTGAATAGCCATTCATTAAACTAGTAAAAAGAACTTAGAATATAGTGCTAAGCTCCAGACTATTCTTTAATGGGGAAAGGAGCAAAAACTTTTCTAGTTAATAGATCTGAAATTCAATCTTGACTTTTATTTCACACAGCAAAATTGAAGGAAAAACTCCTTTTCCCTTATTCTTAACTCCAACAATACTAAATTCTATACAACAGCAGTTTAATGCTAGAATAGCCTCTAATTTTTCTTGGAATAAATACCACACCTGTAACTTCCTAAGTGTCTAAAAAGATTGCTTTTTCTCTTGTGAACCCGGCATGGTTTTTTTTTTTTTTTTTTTTATTATTTTGGTTAACTTATATTAACCTTGTAGAAAATAAGTGTGTGCATGCACATGTGCGCACACACTACAACACTTTGTCTTTTTCTCTAAGATATCTGCACAGATTTTACCTGTACACTAAGAAATGAAATTCCTCTGTAATTGCATAGTTATATATTAGTATAGTTAATTTCTTACTCCAGTCTTATGGCACTCCATACTTGATATTTTCTATGGGCTCTACCTCAGTAATAGAGAAATGGTTAAATATTAGTGGGAAAAAAAAAAAAAAAGCTCAAAACTTATGATAGATATTATAGTTTGCAATAATTAAACTTCAACAATTAACAGTTATAACAATATTTGCAGGTACTGTGAACAAGTTTCAAGTGCCTGAGAACAGGTAGGTGTTTCGAACTGGGGTGAGAAGGTTACTATTTTCACCCAGTTCAGGACAATTGCCTGTTCCTGACACTTGAAAATATAACATTTGCAGTACCTGAACGTGTTGTTATAATTTTTTTAACTGCTAATGAAAAGTGTAATGTATAGTCTCGTCTCAGACTATTTTATTGTTTTACTTGCTGTTGAACATTGGCTCTCTCTCACTCACACAGTAGTTAAAGAAGATTCTACACATTTAGTTATCAAGTTTTACAGAAATTTTCCCAATAAATTCTTTTTACAAAGGAAAGCAGAGACATTCAGATGTTTTGTAGTTAAAAGTAGTGCTCATTATGCCTGATTTTTGCCCCAAATATAACCATTTAAAATAGCATACCATTAAAAATACAACCTATATAATAATTTTATCCAAGTAGTTTATTTTTAAAATAATTTTTATTAATATTCTTACCTTTTAGGACTTTTCTTGAAGATGAAGTTCAAAATAACAAAGGAAGAGCTGATTTATATCAGAAAATGATGAAAGTTGATCCAAATGCTCCTACTGAGAATGAGAAAGAGGCTGGTGCCATTACTAAGCTCCGCTACATGCAGGTAATTTCTAAGGAACTGTCATTATTCTTGTAGTACTTTTTATTTTTAGTAAAAAATAACATTTTATTACTCTAATTCTAAAAACAAAGAAAAGTAAACTGGGACACAGATAGGAAAACAGTTCTTAAAACTGATTTTGCTCATGTTTTTTATGGTAGAAAGAAAACAAAGCGACAGCAAATAGTATTTATTTATTTGTATTCCTTTATAGGGGGATTTTTAAATAAATTTTTCTCTGACAACTCACCTTAAGTTTCAAGCATATCATTACATAAGAAAAATGTATTGCTATTTTGATAAACATTACATAAAAATTGTCACCCATCCATCTGCCTCATCAACATACAAGTAGCCTCAGAAGTCCAGGGCCACTTCCAGCTTTTCAGGCCACTTGTCATAATAAAATAAATGAAAATATATTGAAAAAAAAAATAGAGAATACAGAAAAATACAAAGGTGAGAACATCCAAATGTATTCTTTTATTTAACAAATGCCTTAGTATTTTTCTATGTAAATACACTAATTACTTGAACAAAAATCTATTAGAAAAAATTGAGTCCTCCTTTGAGCTTGAGGTCCAGGCCTGAGTGTCTCCTCACTGCCCCTTGCATACAAGTGTATACTTAAGTGACAAAGGGTATAATATATCTTATATGAAAATATTAGATTTACTTGAGAGTAACTGTTTATGTTGAAGAGGCAGATGGATGATGGGCAATCTTTATATTTATCTTTTTAATAAAATATTACATATGCTAGAGGAATGTTTTAAGCAGTTTTTTGCTTAAAACATTTAATAGAAAATTTAATAGAAAAATTTTAATTTATTTGGTGATTTCAAATTAATAGTTTTCTGTATATTTTCAGTTTAGAGAAACAATGAGTTCTACTTCACAATTAGGATTTAGGATAGAAGGATTTAAGGTAAGCTTTCATCCCCTTCATTTGTTTTTTATTAGTTGAAGAATTGTAAGAACGATATATATGTTATTTCTCTAAGAATCACTATTAAAAAAGAATCTTTTAAGTAGATTTCGCTGTCCTGAAAAATTAGATTTCAGAAATTCCAGTAGTGTGCATTCATGTATACCTTACTCCAACAAAAATATTACTAAACAGTTTGGCAACAAGAGTTGAAATGAGAGGTTCAATGTTTAGTTAAATCTCCCAGTTCTCCCCATTACATGTTTACAAAATGGAAACACCTTACCAAACCAAATCAATTAATAAAAATAATAAATAAATTTCTGTTTATATTTGAGATGAAAGTTAAAATTTTTTATAAGAAATTTATTTCAAAATTAGCCAGCAATGACTGAAGTTAATATGTATTGAATACCACATTAAGATTTTCTCAGGATTAAATTCTGAAAGTTTCCATAACTGGCTCAAGCGAGATGAAATTTAGCAATTATTACAAATAAGATTGGAGTTATCTAAAACTAATATGTTAATTAAATGAATAAATACATGAAAATAAATGTTTGTGTATTTATTTGTTAATTAGCAGGCGAAGGAAAAGAAAGCCAACAGGAGAACCACGGGAAACTTCAGGAAAACTTACTGGACAAAATTGTTTCCCACTACCATAGTTTCACACTGCATTCTCAGTAAACAGATAGTGCGTGTTATTGGTAATGGCAGTAGAAGCCTATAATGATGAAATGATTAGTTTTTTTTCACATTATTTCAGCTTATTGAAGTTCATGAGTGTAATGCCTTTGTGGCTGAAATTTACTTAAGGGTACACCCTCCAGAGTGCCTTCCTTAGGGTGTTTATCCCCCTTCCCACTGTTTTAACCCAATAGCAAAACGACTTATACTGCCAGTACCGATAACATGCACCATCTGTTTGCCAAGAATGCAGTGAGAAACTGCGGTAGTGGGAAACGATTTTGCCTGGTAAGTTTTCCCGTGGTTCTCGTGTTGGCTTTCTTTACCTTAGCCAATTAGCATATTAAATATTATTAAAATTACTTAGAGGCAACCTAAACAAACAAATTAACACACCTCAATTTAAGAAGTAAAAGGCTTACATAAACAAGATAACTGCTATATGAATACAACTGGGAAGAATGTGAAGGAACTAATAGAAATGGGCCACCCACCTTATGAGATGAGAAAGACTGCAGTCCAGGTGATTTACAGTTGACAGCAAGTTTCTAAACCAATAGCAAACATGCAGATGGCCAAGCTTGATTATGATGTCTGCAAATTACATGAAAAAGATAGATGTTCAGAGTGATCATCACTGACTGTTGACTCACTAATATGGATGCTGAGTTAGTGCCTCCAAATAGTGAATGTGGATTTAAGATGGTTAAAATTAAACAAATGGATATGGAGTTTACATTTTTAACTTGTTCTGCATTTGTTATAGCAAATTCCAGAGCCCAGTTAAATTTACCATAACAGTAAAACTTTCCAAAATCTTGTTTGAAAGATGAATTAAATGTCTTCTTTTCTCTGTATGCTATTTTTTTTTTTTTGAACGTTTATAAAAAGACCACCATGTAGATTATGAAATTCAATATTCATATACAAATCTCTATTTATAGCAACCTACAAAATTTTTTAACAGTTATGATTTGTGATATGAGTACATATTTATCTTTTATCAAATGGACCAGCAAGTTTGATATAACTCAAAATTATATATATATTTTTTTCTGCAGCCAGAAGGTAAATCTCCCACAAAGGATTTGAAACTGGTTAAGTTGAGAGAAGAAGTTTTAAATACAATTAAGCAGTTCTTGAATGGTCATGAAAATATGTATGTTCAGTTGCTTGATCGCTTAAAACAGCTAAGAGTCAAATTGGAAGAATCAAAGTTCTTCAAATATCATGAGGTATGTATTGTGGATTAAGTTCATATAATCATTTTATAAATTTAGAATGAGGGTAGCTTTTTTGGCTATAATTAGGAAACTAAGTTTATGTGATAAGTAGAGATCCCTTACTTTTAATTTTTCAGTAACAACAAAATTTTCAATTTACTGTTTTCTAATGCATAACAAGATTAGAAATTGAAAGAGAAGAAATTATTTTCAATAACCACTCCTATAAAATGGATTTTCTTATAAATTGATCAAATGCTATATTATTTTGATAATACAAAATAAACTATTTATGCATATTTATAGAAGTCACAGAAATACATTACGGGCTACATAAACAACTTTCCATGATGATCAATGTTCCGAGTTATTTTTGACTAAAAAACAAACAACGCCAGTAATATAAGGTTGTGATGTGAGCCTATAGGCCTTTTTTAAAAAACTAGATTTTATTGGTCTGCCCTGAGCTGTAATTATATGCATAGTTCATGGTAATGCTATGAACTATGCAATTCATATCCAGTAGATATGAATAAAGCTTTCTTGCAGTGTTATCTTGATGGCTTTTTTTCCCTGTAACATGCCAGTAGTTTTCCTGTGGGATTTTATTCTGAGGTTTTCCTGGCCTTGCAAATCATTGGAGATGATTCTTCACTGATAAAGATAAATTTGGTACAAAATAATCATTAATATACCGGAAACTGCATAAAATGATTGTGTAAGTTGCCTCATATCTATCAAAAGGTAGAATTATGATGAAAATTTTGTTTCCTAAAAGCAGTCTCTGATAAGAGGCAGAAGTCTATTTATTTTAGACTTTTTTTGTAGCTACCATTAACAGTACCATTTACAAGGTGTATTCTGCATACTCCTTTGCTTGTTCTGCATATCCAATTGAGTGAGTGCAATAAGGCTGTCTCAATGAATGGCATTGTTTTTGAATTTTCCTAAATTCTAAATTTGTTAGTTAATGCAAGATCCTTAGAGCAGTCAACATTAACTTTTATTTGCATACAAAGAATTGTTTACAATTGTTTGACGTTGGTTTTATAATACATCAGCATCTCAGGCCACATTGCACTAGTGTGTTAAGTCTATAGAAATATGTGCTCACAGACCGATCTACATGTTGTGCAAGCTAAAAAAATTCAACTCATAGGAAAAAACCACTCTTTGTTCCTGAAAAAGAAATGTCTATTGTTTTAATGGCGAACCATGAAAATACTCACAGATTGGTAGATAACCACCAATTGCTTCTTCAACATAAATTTTAGAAAAAGCACATTTCAATTATTGATTTATTCGCACTTTAGTAACACAACCAGTATTACTAAAGCATAAAGGTGTCTGCTATTATTTGATAGCATTCAATAATCCTTTACAGTATTTTAATCTTAAATGCATTTAAACTTATTAGTATTATTCTGTTTTTAAAAATCAAATTGTATTATGTAGGTTATTGGCAGCAGTCTACTTATGATTCATGATGGCAGAAAAGCTGGAGTTTGGATGATTGACTTTGCTAAAACTGTTCCTCTTTCTAGTGGAGTAAATATTGATCACAGAAGCCAGTGGCACAATGGAAATCACGAAGATGGATATTTATATGGGCTGGATAATCTTATTTCGGTAAGTTTACTAAAGAAAAATTACATTTTTTAAATTAGTCAAATACTCACCTTGGAATTAGAACTGACACAATGATTTTTGAAAATGTTTATTTCTGCTTTGAAATTATTGTATGTAGTATAGCATTTTGAATCCTCCTTCCTTTTTTGTAACTTTTTCTCATTATGATAAGCACATGACTAGTAAGGGGTCTTATTGTTAATCCATGTAAATTTGGTGCAGAAATAAATTTAAAAAATTTTGTGGTGTCAGCTTTTTTCTATTCCAGAGAATGAGCATCAATTCTTACAATGATCCTTTGAAGATGTATATATAAAAATAAGTACCATAACTAGTTTTGAATAAAGCTCAATTCTAAGTTAACTTTTTTTTTTTTTTTTTAATACAGTAAGAAAGAAATGTTTTATCTAAACAAATTGACATGTCAACTGAAATAATAAGGAATACTATTTAGGGGAACTTTGCTCTTAGGGATGAAATAATTTCATTGATATGTAAACAAATGTTCAATTTCTGAGAAAATCAGCACCTAACTTCATCTCATCTGTATTTATCTAAATATTTGTTTTTAAATGCACAGTTTAATAATATGCTGATTTTTACTTATCAGGTGTACGAAGACTTGGGAAAGCTGTTGAATCCAGATAGAGGGCTCTGACAGAGAGAAATTGATTTTTCAGTTCCTATATTCATTTTAGTCATCCTTAAAAGGACCAATGGAAGAAATTATAGAATATCCCAACAGGACTTGTGTTGTGGTACTCTCTCCAGAAGAAAATTCCAGTTTGTAGATACCTTAAAGCCTATTAAAAATAAAGGCAGAGTGACACTTTATCAAATGTGCACTTACTGTGACATTAAACAATATACAGTATCTTGATGCAGAAGTTCTGTATATTTATTAATTTATTTAAAGTAATGAAAATCAAATAACTGTAACATTTGTCAATGCATAGTTTCCTGCTGTGGGAACACAATGTAAGTTATTGTATTATAAAAAAAGGGAGGTTTTTAAATCTCACCTGCTATGTACATATAATTTATTATTATTTTCTGTTAATAAAATACATTCACTGAATCGTAGAATGATTTTTATTGAAATGTATAAAGAATTAGGGTTAACCAAATATGATAGAATTACACTATTCATATCCCGTAACAAGTTAAAATGCTACACAATAATTGCAGTATGGAAAAGTCTGTTACATCAGCCATCACTTTATAATTGCAATATTGATAATTTCACTTCACACTGCTCAGATGACTTGCACAGTTTCTCCTTAGTGTTAAAGGCTTTTTGCTGTAATGACTGCTGCAGAGTACCCATTCAGTTTATCAGCTGTGTTATATAAGACTTTCCACATCAATTACGAAAGGGTCTGATCCAATTTGTTCCTTGTTTTTTTTTTTTTTTTTTTTTTGTTCATATGTGAAAAACTTATTTCCATTCTTTGCCCTTTTTGCCAGTGATTTCTCATAATCAGGCTTTGCCAGCCTAACCTTTGCTGTGGTACTATAACAGATCCACTTATAGCGATATTGGCTTTAGTACTTTTCATCACTCTGTAACTTAACCATGTCATCTTTTTCGGCTCTATTCAACTGGCCAGCTCATACATCAATTTCAACATCTTCATTATGCCATGTTTTCTTGAGTATATTAAGACAATAACAGAATAAAAATTAAGAAACTACACATGATTTCTGTGTCTACTCCTATAATGCTGTTCTACAGTTCTCTTGTGTTTGTCCTCCCTGTGTTATTTGTCTAGTTAATAGCAGCCAGGCCTTAAAATTGTCATGTCTCCTTTCTGCTAAAACCTATTCCTTTGCTTTTACAATCACAACCACCTCTCTGCCATCATAACTTTAAGAACGCTGATGTCAGCTCTATGTTGCCATCTGATTTATGATAATCAGGGATAGAATATTCCTTTCCCTAACGTGCTGATACAGATAATCTATTCAATATAAAAATTTGGTCCCCCAAAGTGAGTTTCCCCTTCCACTAGTTCCAATCAATAAAGGCAACTTGAAACTATCATAACAAAGCATTCACACACTAATCAGTTTGAATTGATGGAGAGATTCTTTGCATACCCAAGAATACTCAACAGTATTCCAGCCTGCAGCATACCTCCACTTTCAACTTTGCTTCCTCACACCATAAACATGTGCTGGCAGGCTTAAGTTGAGAAGCTTTTGTATTGCTCAGGCATGACAAAATTTGGGGGGGGGGAGATCCTGCTTCTGATAAGCAAAACCCCCAACCTTTTTACCTACCCTAAGTACAATATACATTCCATAATGAAATTTATCTCCTATTTGATTATGGAATGAACATAAAAATACAAAATCTGTCTAAATAACTAATGTACTATAATTCAGGAGTACTATCAATAAATGAGTGCATTTTTAATTCCTGGTTAGGACAACTAAACAGTAACATTAAAAGGCTAACAGAAACCCAGACTGATTTTGTATTGTTTACAAATCGGAGACACCCTTTAAGCTTATTTCCTTAAGAATACAGAAACATGCTTAGATGTGCCAAAGGAAGATCATTCCAATTGCAAAATCCAATGATTTTGCAGCTTCATACAAGAATTCTTGAAATATGTGCAGGCATTACTTCAACTCAGATAAACACATACCTATACTAGTCCTATCCTTTTTTGATAAAAGGATAAGTAGGGTGAACATACTTTTTCTAAGATTGTCCTGATTTTGTGTATAATGTCATGGTGTCCTTAAAGAGTGCAAGGGTGTTATATGCTTATTTGCTCATGCATCACTTACAGCAGGTCTCAAAGTATGCAAACTCAGAATTTGCGACCCTACTCATATATGACTTCCCCCCCCCCCCCCCCCCCCCCCAAAATCATACATGTTTCTTACTTGTAGTTATGGCTTGTCTGTTTTATGATGGTGGTCAGCAAAGCATGGGAGGGGAAATGAAGGAATGAAAGGGGAAGTTGACAAATGGCAAATGTGTAGCCATAAGAATTCCATATTTAAACTAGATACCTTATCTAATTTAAATAAGGACAATAAAGTGTCTTTAGCCCAAACACAAGCTCACCTAAAGGTACATCTAGCTGAGTGGTCAGAAGCAAGAGTGCAGTCATACATGTTCTTTGAGTGGACTGATTCAAGCCTGTGTGACTACTGCCTATGGTTAACAATTATATTCATGCTTTATTGTAAACTCTTCTGACCTAGTGGTTGTATTGGAGTATAACAAAGAACATTCTTCATGAGGATGGACTTGCTTTGATTGTATCTTATTTAAAATTTACAAATAAAGTTTATATGCACACATTCATGGTTTACAAGAGTCCAACCTAGTGTTACTACGGTACAAGAGTTTTCTATAGTGGAACCCTAACTTATGCAGGATAATAGGAACCTTACCCTTGCATACTTTGTGACCCTACTGTTTTCAATATAACTATAGGTATAGTGAGGTAGATATATTGTAAATATATCTGCATAGCCATCACATCATCTTTCTTGGTGGTAGATATGCTGTGTATATATACTACCAATAAAGATGATGGTTGTTCCAACTGCTGGTGCTTTTAATAGGCTATTTAGATGGAATATAAGGATTTACTAATATAGTAAACTCCCATCATAACACAACTACTTATAGCACTATCTTGCATTTTTAATGCTCTTATTCTGGTCCCACAGTGCATCTGTGGGACCAGAATAGCAAAGCACCATACAGTTTTTAATGGTTCCAGTACCTCCGGCTTAAATGTTTTTCCACATATTTTTTTTAAAGGTCCAAATAAAGGATTAAACCTGGATATAACCCTCCTCCCTCTTGATTTTTGGATTTGGGAAAGGGATGATAGACTAAATTCTATAAATTGTTAATTGTGCAGTTTGTTTACTCCACAGAAATTGTTCCTGGTGCAGGTGACATTTATTTATTATTTAACTAAATTACTTTTTATATTATTCAATATTATTTATCTGGCGTAGCCAGGTGGGCAGGAGCAGCAGTGCGTAGAACATGCTTCTTGATTAGACCAGGGTTTGAGCCAGTGAGCCACCAAATATGGAGGATGCGGAAAGGTCAGGGAATGACCACCGCATATCCCCGGAGCAATATGGCCTTAGTTGCTAATGCTCCTAAAAACCAAATAACAACAACATTATTTATCTGCTTTCCTTGCCTTGCTGATACAGAAATTAAATTTTTTTGTGTGTATGTGAAATTTTAAATTTCATTAATGACAAAGCATTATTATGTTAATACTGCCTTTATTATGTTTATATAGTAATAAACAAATACGTTTAGTTTAAATAAAATCTATTTAAGAGATTAAGTATGCAGGTTTTTAACTCTATAATCACTGCCTTATGGAAAAGTGGGAAAAAAAAGTAAAATATCATTATTATCCATCAAAAATTGATGAAAAAATGAAAAGCCTTCCATTTAATGCACTTTGGGGCCATTCTCTTTGAGAGTGGCAGAGAAAGAGATTACTGTGTAGCAACCCTGTGTTGCTATATTCATTAGTGCTTATTGTCTTTCCTATAAATTGTATAGTTTTTGATGCACTGCTGGCTTCAGGCATGTCTCTTGTAGACAGACAGGCAGGCAGGCCATACTCAGTTTGGAAAAAATAGATGTCATGAATATTTTTATTTTTGTGTAAACCTTGGAAGTTAAAACACATACATATGTCCATTATTTTATCTTATTTGAATTGTCAGTTTGCTTTTCTCTCTCCCTATCTCTAGGAACTATAGTTTTCCAGTGTTTCTTTCCTCTAAAAAAAACTTAGAACATGATTGTTGTTTGTTATTTGGATTTTAGGAGCATTAGCAACTAAGGCCATATTGCTCCGGGATATGCGGTGGTCATTCCCTGACCTGTCCGCATCCTCCGTATTTGGTGGTGACAGGCTCGAACCCCGGTCTAATCAAGAAGCGTGTGCTATGCACTGCTGCTCCTTCCCACCTGGCCTTAGAACATGAAATCTGTTTATTTTCTGTTTTTGATTTCCATTTGATCTTCTGAGTTGGGTTCTGCTTTTAATGTTTTCTCTCTCTACCATCAATTAGAGGGGAACAGTCTTATTTGGGATCATGATGGTTGTGTTAATTTCTTGTTCTTGTTCAAAACCCAACAGGAGGATTCTTTTGGTGGAAATGATTTTTCTTTTTGTGTTTTGGTTGAACGGCTTTTGCAGATAATTAGAACATAACATGGTTTGCCTATGCTGGCTGGTTGTACTATTTTCTGGGGTTGATAAATTGTATACCATTCAGTTTTGTATTTTTAAGTTTCCTTTTCTGTTTTCCAAATTTCACACAATAAGAAGAAATCTGTATTGCTTCCCTTAGAGTTAGAACCTTTGGATTGTGCAGCATGACAGTGTATTCTTCACTGTCATGCTGCACAATCCAAGCGTGTGCTATGCACTGCTGCTCCTTCCCACCTGGCCTTAGAACATGAAATCTGTTTATTTTCTGTTTTTGATTTCCATTTGATCTTCTGAGTTGGGTTCTGCTTTTAATGTTTTCTCTCTCTACCATCAATTAGAGGGGAACAGTCTTATTTGGGATCATGATGGTTGTGTTAATTTCTTGTTCAAAACCCAACAGGAGGATTCTTTTGGTGGAAATGATTTTTCTTTTTGTGTTTTGGTTGAACAGCTTTTGCAGATAATTAGAACATAACATGGTTTGCCTATGCTGGCTGGTTGTACTATTTTCTGGGGTTGATAAATTGTATACCATTCAGTTTTGTATTTTTAAGTTTCCTTTTCTGTTTTCCAAATTTCACACAATAAGAAGAAATCTGTATTGCTTCCCTTAGAGTTAGAACCTTTGGATTGTGCAGCATGACAGTGTATTCTTCACTGTCATGCTCTTTTGAGACATATAGTACAAGCTGTGAACAAATGTTACCAGCAACCTTCCTTGTCAGGTTGCTGGTATGGATTCTGGCATTGTCAGACTGAAGGAAAAATTTTCCTTTCTTCTCTGGCCTCACTCTCAATATGTTTCCACATAGCAAGCAGAACTGATTGTGTCCCCATTACAGGAAATCCATAAGGATAATGCCTATCTTGTCTCCCAGAAAACAGAACATTTTTCCCATGGATGACCAAACCCACTTATAACAGCTTATTGAGTTGGGTATGTAAGGTCAGTTCAAATATCCAGCTTTAATAGTTGCTGGTGGTTGTGGTGAGTTCAAAGTTGGTATGAGATTGTATTTTGATATTTCTTTCCTTCTGTATCAAAATATGTTTTCATCACAAGTGCTCCCTATTCTTTTAGTCTGTTGTGAATTTTCTCCTCTGTAATGTTTAGTAGATCCCATGTGACATATTCGAATTGCACTGGGGGTTAGTTACTGGTACCTTTCCAAAGTCTCTGGTTCGCAGTAAATTTTCCATCAGTGTAGAATTTGTTGCTTCAACTAAAATATCTTCCAACCTGAGATGTCTAGATGTGTGGAGTTACTACTATTCCTTTTATGTCTTTCTGAATGAATAATGGGGCTACTATTCCTATAATTTACTGATTAATATAGCATGAGGGTCACTCAATTTTTATTGAATACCATTGTATATGCCAATTTAAACTGTGTTTACATATTTCAAGTCTTTTTTAAATATGTGCATTTATTTTTACCCTTATTCAGCACACTTTATATATATTTTCTTCACTGCTGAACCACAGTATGCTCCTCTCTTATAAGAAGTTACTGCCAGCTTCCCAAGAGCAACTTCTTGATGGCTGCAATGACGATGTTACTATCATCAACAGTGTTTCCCACAAAGACAATCCTTCATAGGACCAAACAGGTGAAAGTTTGATGGCAAAAGGTCATGGGGTTGGGGGGGGGTTATAAATTTGTGACAGAACAGTCAATCTGAATTTCACATTAGCCTTCCTTGTCAGGTTGCTGGTATGGATTCTGGCATTGTCAGACTGAAGGAAAATTTTCCTTTCTTCTCTGGCCTCACTCTCAATATGTTTCCACATAGCAAGCAGAACTGATTGTGTCCCCATTACAGGAAATCCATAAGGATAATGCCTATCTTGTCTCCCAGAAAACAGAACATTTTTCCCATGGATGACCAAACCCAGAATTTTTTTGTTAACAGAAAATCAGTTTGTCACCACTGTAGACTGTTGCTTTGACTCCAGTTCATAGTGGAAGTGGAGATAGTCTTTTACAGAATAAGCTACTAGCATAAAGTTTTCAATGGAAAACACAAAATATAGCAAAAGTTGCAGATTTATATTTCAACAAGGGTATTTAAAAGTTTATAAAGTTATAAACTCTTAAATATCCTTGTTAAAAGTGTACACACACCTGTAACACGTCATCAACTTTCCTGGGCATGCCTCTCCAGCAACAGAAGCTGAAACTGTTAACTATGGGTTAAATTAAATTACTCAGAATGATGAATAAAATATTTGCTTGAAACTCAGGGCACTATACAATAGTTATTTTGAGTCTTACTAGTCCCTCATCAGCCGATGGGCAGCCACAATTTGATGTGCATGATCTGTGAATAATGTATCAAATTCGAGTGAGTAGCCCTAGGAAGTGTATGGAAGAGAAACTGATGATGTTAGCAGAAAAATGCCAAAAGTTTGCATTCATCAACGAAGGAACCAAAGATGGAAAATGAATGTAGAGATGCATGGTTTCCTAAATAAAGTCTTTTCAAACAGCATCAAGGTGTTGTATGACTAATGCAAAGAATTAATTTAGTGTTATATTGCAAATAAACAGCACTTTTTCTAAATGACTATATAATGTTATTTGTTCATAACACATTGCCATTCCACCCCAATTGCCATGTTACAACAATCATTTGAAAGTAATACCTCTATTTATTTTTTATTTTATTTTTTTTGATACCACTGCAGGCATGCCAATTTGAACTATATGTTATGTACCCAGAGCCTTTAAGTACTACATTTATTTTTCCACATAATTGCCACCACTTTGTATACATTTTCTCCCCCACTGAACCAGTGCCTGCATTCTCCACCCAATGTAAAAGTTTCTGTTAGCCTCCAAGTGCCACTTCTTGATGGTTGCATTTACTGCATTATCATCAGTGAAGCATTCCCCATGAAGACCCTTCAAACAGTGAAAGTCCAATGGCACAAGATCAGGACTATAGCTATGTGCTATCAAGACTATTCTGTTAACCTACATGGTAGGACAGCATGGATGGCGTAATATAGCAGAATGCTCCACCTGATTCTGCAATGGTTTCCTTTGTCAGGAAGCAAATATGGGTTCTGGCATTGCCACGCTGAAGGAATTCTTCTATGGCCACACTCTTGCAATTTGTCTTCAAGCTTCTTCAGTGTCTCATAGGCCTGAAAAATGGAAAGCTAGATTTTCCCAGCATATAGCTCAGCCTTGAATTTCTTGATCAGCAAATCTCTGATTTGCTGACCAAGAAATTTGTGTCACCACTCCATACATTGCCACTTTGACTCTAGTACACTAGGTTTCATCTTCAGTAACAGTGCTGTCAAAAAAGAGCCACCCATGGTTTCATGTTGCTCCAGAAGATCAGCATAAGCCTGCACTTTCTCTGCCCCGTGTGATCTGCTGTTAACATTTATGGTATACAATTTACTGTATCCCAAATTGCCCCAATTTTTTTTTCCAGTGCATTTTGCACACACATAATGGATTTTGATGCACTCATACAAATCAGTTTATGCTGTCTCTCCTCATTTCCTGCCACTGCTGTAGTGCAAGGTTAGTTTATCATTGGTGAGCTCTTCAAACCACTACCATCATCACTGACAGCTAACCCACCACCTAACTGTGTCGCACTGATTGTCATGTTCCCATAAGTTTTCCTTAAATATTGCTGAATTTCAATGGGTGAAATGATCTCTGCATTCAGAACTCAATAACACACTGCTGTTTCATATACTACAACAGCAATGCCACCTGGCATGCAGTGTTGAAATTTGCAGGATATTGGTGGTAATGTTTCAGTTTTCACCTAATATCAATCTATTTTGTATGCAGCATCACAACTTGAAAAAAAAAAGAAAAAAAATTTGGAGGAATCAGTTTTGGAGTGGCCATTTTTTTTATTTTTTATAAGGTATAGTGGTGCAACTTGCTATTTCATTTCTGTTTTTTGTCTTTTATCTGCATCGTTGTTATATTCTCTAGATGATTCACATTTGTCCCTTTTAACACTGGGGGTTTGTCTTTACCAGCCAGGTTCCTGGCTCTGCTAAGAGGATGCAGGAGCAGTGCCACTAGGTGACCATGTGGTTGATATAGTTAGGTTTGTAATGTTAATAGTAAGTGCACTAATGTGTTTTTTTTGTTTTTTTTTAATGAAAATCCCAAAGAAGATACTTGTTGACAGACTTTAATTTCTGTAGATTGTAATTTTCAGGAAATATGTGTGAAGGGAGGTTGTTCCAGAAAACGTTTGAAGGAATAAATGAAGAAGAAAAGTTGGTTCTGTAAGTTTGAAGCTGGACAGTAACAGGATGCCAACTGGTTGCAGCATATGTTCAGATTGATTCGGAAAAGAGAGAGAGAGAGAGAGAGAGAGAGAGAGAGAGAGAGAGAGAGAGAGAGAAAGAGAGGGCAGGAGGGAGGGAAGTATAGTAGCCAATTCAAAGAGAATAGTGCCCATGGAAGTATCTATAGAAATGGCATGCAGCAGTATGTCGATGAGACAAGACTGGAGAGACTATGTAAGAGATGGGAAACCTAACTGACCTATTTTGAATGGAGCCTAGAAGACAGAAAAGTTATGGGGCACTGGCCAAGATGGGAGAACAATATTCCATGATAGGACCGATTTGAGAATTGCACAGAGTGAGTAGCTGTTTGGAAGAAAAGTGATGTCAAGAGCTAAAGAAAAAACCCAGTTTTTTAGATGCAGAGGAAACAATATTTGTGATGTACTTATGGCAAGAGAGAGATTGGAAGTCAAAGTAATATTATCCTTTTCTTCCTTTCTTCATCCTTTGCATTTCTTACTTGGAAACCTTTAAAATAGAGAACCACTTAAAACTACACATATTGCACTGACCAGTGTTAATGCGTGAAGACTGTCTTGTGCTCCTCAAAGCAGTTTTCTACATATTTGGAACTGTAGATAGTTGTATTGTCATCTTAAATGTACTGCTGTCCATCAGGTGAACCAAAACTGCGTGCCATATCTGATTAGCAACAGTGTTCAGATAGCTCTGGCATTAATGCTCTCTAGAGGGTCAGGGGACGGCACAAAAACATGTCACAATACCATTACTATTATTCAGCAGCCTGTACTGTCAATACTAACCACAATAGGATGATTCGATGATTCCAGTGCCTTGGTTTCTGCCACATGTGCTCTCCTCCTTCAATACTGAAAAGTATAAATTGGGACCCATCAGACCATGTAACTTGCCTCTGATCCTGCAACCATCCTATGCATTCCTGATACAAATGCAGCTTTGTATCAGGAATGAAGCCACTGCCCTTGAACACTAGTTGGTGTTCAAGGTCAGTGACTTTTATAAAGGTCTACTGCCGCAGTGCATTCTTTGTGAGGTTTTACATATGGTGTAGATACCAACATCTTGTAATTTTCCTGCATTAAATGCAGAGGTTAATTGTTATTTGGTGACAATTACACTTGATAAGCTTCAGACATTGAGTACTTTGCTCCATCACCTTACATTTTTTGACTACAGTTGCAACAGAAGATTTCTAGGCATTTTTCCATTCGTTCAAGTCTCTAATGACATTAACATTTAACAAGTGTAGCTGCCTTCTTTGCTGAAGTCCACATGAATGTTCAACTTCTTTGAAAGTACAAGAGATACAGTCCATTCCTCACTGCTGGCGAATTAATTTGGGAAATGGTCAGGTCACAAGGCTTTATAGATCTTTTCTGTAGACATCACAGCCCACGTGACCTCTTTCATTTACATATATTATTGCATATAGCCAAAGAGGCAGTGTACATAAAAAAGAAAAGGGGGAGTTTCTTCAAAAAGTATCTTATATTTCAGCATATAAAATACAAATTTCATTGTAAAATACAGGAAAATTCCAATACTCACTATGCTTTCTTCAAGTTTTTTTTTTTTATTTGAGCAAAATATATATAAAAAAAATTGATACTTGGTTTTGCTTTCATTGAAGTTTTTATTATACAACAATTATTTTATGTATTATCTATTTTTATATGTATATATAATACAAAATGAAGCATAAATTAAATAAAAACTAATTTTTCTAAAACCACACACACAAATCAAAACTAGTCCACATATGGTGTGTTGACAGTTAACAAACTTCTCAACTGTGAATATGAGGTAGCACTACCAAATATACAATTATACGAGCAATCTTTTAAGATAAAAAAAAATTATATTAAAAAAAAAACTAAGAAAAATGAATTAACAGGAGATTTATATCTGAATAATGATTTTTTAAATATTCCAATATAAAAGTATTAAAAACTTTTTTTTTTTTAAGTTTTTTTGCAATAGATTTTATTCAACTATGATATAATGTTTATGGCACATCAAGCATAAATATACAAAACTTTCTTCTGAAAACTTTCGAAAGTTTTCAGAGGCATTCTTCTGAAAACAATTGGGTACATATGCATTAATGAAATACTACTGCTAGTCTAAGTACGTCAAGAGGCAAACGCTGCCTGTTGGCATATATAGACAAGAAGCACACTCTGCACCACTGTTTTACAGCAACTTCTTTGGCTAAAATTACTGATGTAACATCAACATAAACCCATCCTTATTCCTTGTGAAAGACTATTACTGTGAAATCATACAAAGTCTTAAAATCTGAAGTCTGTCTAATTAATATGGATTTCCTTATTAACTTTATCTGTGCAGAAACTGGTTTAAAATACTGCATTTGTATCAAGTATTAATATGTTATCAAGTCTATTTAATAGCTCCCCAAATGATAAACTAAATGAATTTATATCAAATCTACCTGTGTTTTTACTGCAATGTAGTGAAAAATTAACCACTATCATTTTCATTCTTTTGTCCAATCTGCTTCACTTATCGGTGGCTTTATTCTTGTATTTCATTGTGCTTATTCCATTACGGTACTTGTCCTACATCTGAACAACAGATAAATCAACCTGCAAAATAAATGCAATACTTCTTGGATGAATGATGGATGAGCAATGGCTCAGTTTTTTTTTTGAAGTAACATTCTCTTCATTTAAACTTGGCTTATTTATAAAGTACTTTTTCATTCAAGGCACTATCATCTGATCTCAATTCTTCACAGTTTCTTACTAAGTCAAGCGACATTTACCATGATCACAACACTAAGTATCCAAATGAATTTCAGGATTAGCTGAAGCTATTTTCAGTAATGTCTTCTTTACTCGTAATGATGTGAGACGGGCTGATGGATTCTGATGCCAACACTCTTTCATCACCTTAGTTATCAATGTTAATGTCTGAAAAATAAAATTTAGAAACTTCAATGTTATTTAAACATATAATTCATAAATAAAAAGTAATATAAAAATTTAGTTTACAGCAGGAGTGCTCAATTTAACAGTTAATATGGGCCAGAATGCAGTACAATCAACATAATGAAACTATGTGGGTTGTACTGCAATGTGCTCAAAATAATTCATTAATACATTAAACTCTTTAAAATCTGGTACCCTCAGGGAATCAGAGATGTGATTTTGATATTTTCCAATTTTTGAAAGGCTGAGCAGTTTTGGAGAAACTGCTAACAAATAAACCTGTTTGCATTTTTAAACATTTATATGATGTCTGAAAGATAGTAACACTAATGGTTAAAAATACATATAATAGTCAATATGATAACTATAAATAAATGGCAATAAACAAAGTGTTTTTATGTATTATAATACCAATTTTAAATGCCTGCCAAGTACAGCATCAGAGGAAGACTTTTGCCTATAAGTAAGTGGAGATGGGAGAGAATTGTGGTTAATGCACAAATACCTTTCATCTGTTTTTGGTGGGAGTTTTAATTTGAATGAGTTTGTTATAAGCCTGTTCTTTCTCCATATTTGTGCTCATACAAGACTGCAGGTTTTTTGGATTATGCTCTTAAAATCCATGTAGGGAATTAGAGAAGAAAAAAACTGAGACAGATGATCAATTCAATTAGTTGTGTGGTCTGCTTTTTCATTTCCCAGAACACCATGCACCAAAATGGATCAATCGTCTGTCTCAGTCTTCTTCCCCTGGAATGTAGCATACTGATGGCTGAGATGTATGCAATCCAGCTAGCCTTGATAAAAATCTGTAGTCTTTCCTCATGGCCTGACATAAATTATACAGATTACCTCAGATTGACTGCAGATAGTCTGAATTGATTCTAGATGAGTCAGAGAACATGTTGTGACAAGTTGCAACTGTACTATGCTGCAATTTCAAAATAGTCCCTGAACTTTTTGATGACACCTTGTATTATGTTGAAATGGCTTTTTGTTTCCAATTATTTTGTGATCCTAAGTAGTTAGTTAAACAGGTCAGGCAAGATCTCCCCTTAATGAATCCATGCTGTGACTGCCACATAACTGTGTTACTGTGAAGTTCTTTAACCAATCTGTAGGATCACCCACTGAACTAAAGATGCTCTCATAATTATGGATAAAGATGTGTTTACCACTTTTGCTACTTTTTTTTATTTTTAGCATCAATTTTTTTCCAGCTTCCCCAGTTATTATAAAATCATTTAATTCCCAGTTAGGTATAATTTTTGTATCCCCCATCTCTAAAACTTCTTCATGTGTGAATGCAGATGTAAAATATTCATTCTATTTGTCAGCAATGTGAACACGATTGTCAATAGTCATGCCATTCATATCCAGTGGATGGATATGAACCTATCCATCTGCTGTATATGAATTCTTTTAATGGGAAATTCATAAGAAAAGAATTTATAGTTTCTATTCTTTCTTTGATAAAAACTTTTCATAATCAGTTTTAGCAACCTAACTCCCCTTAGTAATTTGCTTGCAGAATATTTTATAGTTACTGTAAGCTTCTGTGTCCCTTGATAATTTATAATCATTCCATAAATTTTGCTTCTCTGCCATTAGTCTCATGGGTTCATCAGACATCCATTTAGGTCTAATGCCTATTTAATTCTTTGTACTTTCCTCATAAAAAGCTTAGTAGTATCTACGCTCACCTAAATGAACATGTCTAAGACAGGCACATTATAGCCATAGCAGCTAATGCACCAATAAACAACCATACCACACCACATGTCTAAGACATTTATGGAAAACAAATGGGGTACATGCCACAGAGCCACCCATAAATCATTTATACTGTTAAAAAAAAAAAAAAAAAAAAATTTTAAATCGTCGAAGACATTTTATGGTCTATCAGCTGCTGTTTGAAAAATTACAGCAACAAAGCTCTCAACAGAATCTTTCAACTATTTACTATATTAAACAAAATTTTCCCATTTCTTCAAACAGGCCTCTGGGGTTGGGTAAATTCATATTGTGATTTTTAAACGTTTCTCACCAACCACGTATTAAAATAAGACACGGAAACTGGAATATATTAGAGGAGGCAGCAAAGGAAGTAAACAAACCCTTAGCCATAATTATGAAAACTTCCTTGGACCCAGGGGAGGTCCCCATGGACTGCAGATATGCAAATGTGACCCCCAATTTACAAGGAGAATCAAAGGGTGACGCAAATAATTACAGACGTGTTAGTTTAGCTTCTGTTCTGGGGAAATTAATGGAGGCACTCATTAAAGAAGCACTGCAGGATCTAGACAAGACTTCAGTTATAGTTTGGACACAACATGGGTTTGTTAAGGGAAGTCTTGTCTGACCAATTTTATTGGATACTATGATGTGGTCACAAAGGAACTGGATGCAAAAAATAATTTTGATATCACATACTTGGATCTTAGGAAAGCTTTTGATACTGTTGCACATGGAAGACTACTGTACAAATTGGAGCAGTATGGCATTAAGGGTAAATTTCTGCTATGGATGAAGGGATGGTTGAGTGGGAGAAGACAGAGTGGTAATCAATGGACACTGTTGTTAATGGATTATGTTATTGGTGGAGTCCCATAGGATACAGTGTTGGGTCCATTGTCATTTTCTGTATTTATTAATGATACTGATGAAGGTATATCACGCTTAATGTCTAAGTTTGCAGATGATACAAAGGTTGGCAGTGTTGTTAATGACATTAATAACAGTAAGCTACTGCAACAGGATTTAGAAATGTTGAGCAGACGGGCTGAGAGGTGGCTACTGAAGTTTAACATTAACAAATGTAAAATACTGCATATGGGTAGCAGTAACCCCAGAGTAATGTATCAACTGTGTAGTACTACACTCAGGGTGGTAGAGAATGAAAAGGACCTGGAGTAATTGTGCAGGCAGATATGAAGTTTTCTGAGCAGTGCAGGCAGTCTGCAAGAGTAGCTTATGGTGTCTTCTCAATGATATACAGGAATTTTTCTAGCAGGGATAAGGAGGTGGTTATCCCCTTGTATAATGCAATGGTCAGGCCACACCTTGAGTACTGTATACAGGTCTAGAGGCCTCATTTTAGGAAGGATGTAGAGCTGCAGGAACGAGTACGGAAAAGGGCAACAAGATTAGTGAATGGAACAAGTGGTTGCTCTTACGAAGAAAGGCTTAAGTTTTGCAAATTAGTGTCTAGAGACTAGGCACCTACAAGGTGAACTGATTGAGGTGTTTAGGTCTTGAATGGTTTGAGCAAACTCAGTGCTGATGGGATTCTTCCTCTTGCCCAGATTAATCGCCCGAGGGGACATAAATTCAAATTGAGGAAAGACAGTTGTAGAATAGATGTGTAGAAATTTGCCTTTAGCCAGCAGGTGATTTATTTCTGAAACAAACTTCCATCTGTCATTGTGGAAGTTAACAGCTTAAATAAATTCAAGGCAGAACTAGACAAACAGTTGGAGAGAATGGATGGGTGAAATGGGAAGAGGGTTTTTATTTTTATTTTTTGCTAATGATGTATAAGCTTGCTTTCTTGTATCATATGCCTCTACTAATGCTAATACTAATGTGAATTTAAAGGTACAATGTGTGTGCATGAACACAAGTATGATGCCTTAGGACATTGGCCAGAATTAACACAGTTCGTTATAATAGTGTGATGTAAATATATGAAATTAGAGCATGTATGTATGATATTCAAGAAGCATAAGTAAAATAAATTTTTTATTTAAACATGATGTTTACTTCACTGAATATTTAAATATTATAAAAAAGCTTACAGGATCAGAAGACCATCTATTAGGAATGCTGGGCCTTTGATTATCAATGCACACAACTTTTTTCATATCTTCAAAACTGGGATCATTGGGAACCAAATCATGAAATGGTGGCCTATATTCTTCTGCTATACCTTTGTTAAAAAATTAGATATATTTAGATCATAATGTATTACACACACACACACACACACACACACACACACACACACACACACACACACACACACACACACACACACACACACACACACACTTTTAGCTAGAAAGAAAGAATAAATTAATTTAGCTAAGAACCAAGCAGCTAGATATATGTACATTAGAGCAAAATAAAGCACACATGCCCTTTTAATTTTTCTCCTTTAGGAGACAAACGAATATTAAAATCTATGTTTATATATAAAAATATAATTTCAATTACAAACAGAATACATAGAATGACATGTTGTTAAGGGCTAATACCATTCAATATATCTAATTTTGGAATGTGTTCTATCAGTTATAGCTGGATCAGGTGATTGGATACACTGTCAGCCAGAAATCACAAAACATGAACGCATTATATACACATACAATTTTTGATAGTTTACTGGAAAAAAAAAAAAAAAAAAAACATCTGGCCCAGTAGACAACTAACTAATCAAAGCCACTATATACAAACATAACAGCCATCTATAAACTATACTAGTGTATGAGGAATACGGGGTGAACAAGCAAATGACAAAACAAAGTATACAAAGGACAGCAAATACCTTGAATTCCCTCACGTACTCTGATAAATTAAAAGGTATAAAATAAGAATCAGAAAGACAAAAGCTAGTGAAAGAAGTGTCAGTTATTAACAATTATACTGTGGCTAAATGGGAGCATAACTACCCAGCCATACGGTGGGAATACTGGTATTTTGATAACTAAGCACTCATCTGAAAAATAAATCAGCTCAGATGGTCTTTATTCATTTTGGTTGGCTTGCATATAGTTAACTAATAAGCACTTTCCACTGAGCATATTATAAAAAGCCTTCACTGTATGAAAGAGCATACCTATATTTTGTTCCACAGGCAGCAATTAAAGTGAAAATTTATTTAGAAATGGATTAGACAAATTACTGGAGGGGATGGACAGATAATGTGAGTCTTTTTTTTTTTTTTTTTGCTAACGCTTTTTTCAGCTAGCTTCTTTTGCATCATTTGTCACTACTAATACTAATTAATTAACTGTTAACAGGAGAGACTGTTTCTACACAGATGGGATACACTTAAATAGAAAGGGTGCAAGAATACTTGCTGATGCTATCGAGGCAGTGTTAGGTGGGTCAGAAACTGCTAGCTTGGGGGCGATACAAGGACCAATAGATTAATAGTAGCCACAGGCAGAGGTGAAAGTGATTCTTGCACTACTTCTATTGGAATGGGCAGGAGCCTGGAAAACAAGATGTAGGGTATTTCAGAGACTGCTGGGAGTCATTGCAGTACAAGTAAACACATGGGTTGTGTTAGGGTAACTAAGAATAGCAACAGGTGTATGTATACTTGCGTATACACCAATGCTAGGAGTTTGGTAAATAAATTTGAGGAATTGCTCAAAACATCAAAGTCAGATATTGTTGGGATATCAGAGACATGGTGTCACACAGATATAAGGAATGCAGAAGTGGAATTTGGGGAGTACAATGTGTATAGGAAGGATAGACATGATAGGAAGGGAGGAGGGGTTATACTATTAGTTAAGAAACACAAATTCCAAGGAAGTGAAGCCAGCTGACATCACTAGACAGTGCAGTGTCGAGTCAGTTAGGTGTGACATAAGCATTGGGAGATCAAAATTGAGAGTAGGAGTGTGTTATAGGCCTAATGACTCTGATGAGTATAATAAGAAACTGTGCAGGGAAATAGAGGGCCAGTAAATCAGAGAGTCTTATAAGGGTGATTTTAATTTCCCGGATATTGACTAGAATTTGTGGGTTTACTTGTTGAGTGTGAGTGACCAACTCACAACACTAGCCTTGCTAGTGTTGTGAGTTGGTCACTCACACACTAGCAAGGCTTTTGTGGATTTACTGGATGATTGTTTTCAACATCAGCATGTTCGGGAGGCAACTAGAGGGAATAATACTCTTGATTTGATTATCAGTAGTGATTTTTCATGCATTAAAAATCTGCAGATAAAGGAACCACTAGGTGGCAGTGATCAGTGTGCTAAAGTGGGGTTACTCAAAGAGGTAACTACCATCAGGGGTAAAGGGAAGGGTTTTTGCTTTCATAAAGGCAACTACTGTGGTCTGAGACAGTATTTAAGTTCTATATGGTGGGACCAACTGATGATGTCATCAACAGCAAATTCAAAATGGAAGGCATTCAAAGAATTTATCTTGAAAGCTACTAGGCTTTACATACCAACTAAGAAATATTATTCAAGGTTTAGGCCTAAATGGATGTCAGATGAACTAATGAGGCATATGGCAGAGAAGAAAAATGCATGGGATACACAAATTAATGGGTGACATGGAAGCCTATAATAGATATAAGCTGGTCTGTAAGCAAGTCACAAAGCAGATTAGGCAGGCAAAGGCAGATGAGACATCTTTGGCAAAGGATTAAAGGAGGCAGCAAAGGAAGTAAGTAAATCCTTAGCCATAATTATGAGAGCTTCCTTGGACTCAGGGGAGGTACCCATAGACTGGAGATGTGAAAATGTGACCCCAATTCACAAAGGAGGATCAAAGGGTGACACAAGTAATTACAGACTTGTTAGTTTAACTTCTGTTCCAGGAAAATTAATGGAGGCACTGGTTAAAGAAGCACTGCAGGATCATCTAGACAAGACTTCAGTTACAGCTTGGACACAGCATGGTTTTAAGGGAAAGTCTTGTCTGACAAATTTGATAGGATATTATGATGTGGTCACAAAGGAACTGGATGCAGGGAATAACTTTGATATCATATATTTGGATTTAGAAAGGCTTTTGATACTGTTGCACATGGAAGACTGCTGCACAAATTGGAGCAGTGTGGCACTGGAGGAAAAATTGCTGCTATGAATAAAGGGATGGTTGAGTGGGAGAAGACAGAGTAGAAATCAATGGACATTTATCATTGTGGACTAATGTTATTAGTGGAGTCCTTCAGGGTTCAGTGTTGGGTCCATTGTTGTTTTCTGTATTTATAAATGATATTGATGACGGTATATCAAGCTTAATGTCCAAGTTTGCAGATGATACGAAGGTTGGCAGGGTTGTTAAGGACACTAATGACAGTACGCTGCTGCAACAGAATGTAGAAAAGTTGAGCAGATGGGCTGAGAGGTGGCAAATGAAGTTTAACATTGACAAATGTAAAGTACTACATATGAGAAGCAGTAACCCCAGAGTAATGTATCAACTCTGTGGTACTACACTGACAGTGGTAGAGAATGAAAAGGACCTGGGGGGTAATTGTGCAGGCAGATATGAAGTTCTCTGAGCAGTGCAAATGGGCTGCAAGAGTAGCTCATGGTGTCTTATCAATTATATACAGGAAGTTTTCTAGCAGGGATAAGGAGGTGATTATTCCCTTGTATAAGGCAATGGTCAGGCCACACCTTGAGTACTGTATATAGGTCAGGAAGCCTCATTTTAAGAAGGATGTAGAGCTGTTGGAACGAGTACAGAGAAGGGCAACAAGATTAGTGAATGAAACAAAGGGTTGCTCTTATGAAGAAAGGCTTAAGTTTTGCAAATTACAGTGTTTGAAGACTAGGCACCTGCAAGATGATCTGATCGAGATGTATAAAGCCTTGAATGGTTTGAGCATGCTCAATGCTGATGGGATTCTTTCTCTTACTCAGAATAATCACCTGAGATGGCATAAATTCAAATTGAGGAAAGACAGTTGTAGGATAGATGTGCGGAAGTTTGCCTTTAGCCAGCAGACAGCTTGTTGGTGAAACAGACTTTGTTGTGGAAGTTGATAGCCTAAATAAATTTAAGGCTGAGCTGGACAGGTATTTGGAACGAACGGAGAAATTAAATTCTTCTGTGGTTATTATTTTTATTTTATGTAATTTGGTTAGTTTTCTTCTATTATCATATTCTATATTTAGTATAATTAATTTGATAGTACTGCATAAATGCTTTTTTTTTTTTTTTTTTGGCTGATGCTGCATAAGCTTGCTTTCTTGCATCATATGCCTCTATTAATGCTAAATGGTAAAATTTCATCTTTGCAATTTTTATTATTATGTGGTCTCTTGTATATTTTTCAGTCTATGAGACTCCTATTTTTGGAGTATAAAGTGGTGTTTGTTGTTGTTGTTGTTGTTTGGTTTTTAGGAGCATTAGCAACTAAGGCCATATTGCTCCGGGATATGCGGTGGTCAGTCCCTGACCTTTCCGCATCCTCCGTATTTGGTGGTGACGGGCTCGAACCCCGGTCTAATCAAGAAGCGTGTGCTATGCACTGCTGCTTCTTCCCACCTGGCTACGGAGGCGCCGTGGTGTTTGATGTCTGCTACTATTCTACTTTGATTTGTAGATGGGGTGATTTTAATATGCTAATATTAATACATTTCATATTTCTGGATATTTCTTACACTGAATACCTTTAATTAGCTTTTGGGCATATATTACTTGGTATATTCCTAGCAGTGAGGGAGAGCTGGATGATGCCATTTAGTTTCTTGATTTTTTTTTTTTATTTTCTCTTAATATTTTCACAATTTCGAAGTTTCTGTTCATATTTAAATTTTACTCTAGTTCTGTGTATATCCTTCTCTTTTATGCTGTTTCTCTTCTTTGGTCTTTATTTTTATTTAAATAATTAATGTGCATGGCTAAACTCGAGAGAGAGAGAGAGAGAGAGAGAGAGAGAGAGAGAGAGAGAGAGAGAGAGAGAGAGAGAGAGAGAGAGAGAGAGAGAGACTAGGCATAATCACTTGGTTTCTTTGCCCTTGTGTTCTTCTTTTCTTCTTCATTTCTTATAATGATCAGAAGGCAAGTGCTTTGATACTATTGCATATATAGTGCACTTTCAGAAATTGAGAAAACTAAGACTTCAAGAGACTTTCTATAGTGGGAATGCTCCAGAACTGCATCCAAGAACTGTCTGGCATAATTACTTAATTTACGCTTAAATTCTTCTGTGGTTATTATTTTTATTTTCTGTAATTTGGTTAGTTTTTTCCTATTGTCATATTCTATATTTAGTATAATTAATTTGATAGTACTGCATAAATGCTTAAGCAAACTGTGCCTTTATCATTTATCTCATCAGAATGGCTGGTTTCTGATTTATGGTAGAACTGTATATATGTTGTATTTTATTTTGATTGTTAATTTCATTTATATTATTGCACACATCAAGCAGCTATATAACTCATTGTTTCATAAAATGTAGACCATTTGATTTTTAAATCCTTGTAGAGCAAGATATATAATATAAAAATACTCTTTAGTAGTTGGGATAGTATAACATTTAACCCAATTATTTGGAAAATAGGACACTTTAAAGCAATGATACAAGTAATATAAACTGACAAATGCTTTTTATTCTTGTATGGCTGTATATAACATTGTCAAGTCAAAATTTCCAGGTAATTAATATAAAATCACTGAAGTTACATAATAATAATAATTATTATTATATATATGATATAAATAGTGATTCAGTATAAACAAGAGAATAACATACATACAGATAATAACCAATGTATAAAACATTAAAAGTTAAGTTCGGTTGGTCATATAATAATTAATGGGTGATGATTTATACAGATAAGAATAACACTGAATGCAAGCTGTCAGTGGCCACAGAGTTATAATGTACAAAATTACATGAAAACTGGTTGAAGACTACCTGAGGTCACGACATGACAATCTAGCCAATTACACTAATTATCAATGGGTGACCATACACCTCTGCTGTTTACCCAGTCCTTGAAAAAGGTTTCAATTTCTGTGAAACTTAAATATGATACGTAACAGATGGCTCATCCTCCTGGAAATAACACTGTGTCAACTGAACATCACTTAGTATAGCTGCTACCAATTAGCATGTCATTTCATGCATTAATAAAAGTTATTAGCAAAACAGATCTTGGTTTCTGCTGTGAGAGGATCATTCTGTATATCCTACAATACAGATTATATTTACAGTCCATATATAGTTGGCATCACATTGGGCTTAAAGATTTTTAAAAAGGCAGTACCCGGGATAGAAGGTGTGACTGCATGAGAATGGTCTGCTGATAGTTTTTATTGCTGATAAATTTGCAAATACCACAGTCAAACTTCTGGATTATAAGAAAAACCTGTTTTGGAAAAAAGAATTCTCTAAACTGCAGAAAAAGTCTAAGAACTTCATTGCAGATCCTAACATTTGGGAGCAATACTCATGGTGAGTCCATCAGTCTGATCTCAGGTCACAACCAGTACTAATACGCAGAATCTTTGTAGAGAAAAGATTTTTTTTTTCTCCATATTAATGTGAGAAAAAGAATTTTTTTTTCACTAGGAGTTTCACTCGTATGTCCACAGTATATTATAAGTTGTGTGTTTGCTGGACAAAAAACCCATTTCCAGAGGGAACCACTTTACACTTTCACAAAACCAACTAACTCGGCCACAGTGTGAAAATAGTCTATAAAAGTTACTCCCATTTTTGATGGGATTCAAATCCAAGCCACTCCCACACTGTGTAAGGAGAGTGATTATAACCACTAATATGAGTGATCATAGGATCATAAAAGGCAATATACCAAAGTTGGAAGTAAGATAACATAAAATTCTTGCCAGGGCTGATGAATGAGAAAATGAAAAAGTCTACCTGAAAACAGTGTGTGTGGCTTTTTATCAACCAGACTTTAGCAAAAATAATGATAATTTTAAGGAAATAAATTAAAGTCGTCAGCTATATATATATAAGATAGTATGAATCTGAGCTGTAATACTCAATATGTTCTACGTTGATAATAATATTAGTAAAATACTAAGAGGAGTATACCTCAATATAGTACGTAGAACACTTCCGTATGATACCCTCCAGAATTTAAAACGGAAAAAACGCAAAAATCGACAACTTACCAGTACATTAGAGTAAATTATAAATAATTAAATAATCAATTTAACACAATTCAAATCAATTTAAAACAATTAAAAATCAAATTAACGCAAATAAAAGAATCTAACGAAAATATTCAAAATGATTTTCCTTCCTGAAGCTGACAACGCTTTTCGACTGTATGTCGTGATCACAGGAATGAAAATTACCGAATCGGGTTAAACCTGAAACTTAAATAGTGATTATTTGTCTTCTATATGCTCGTAAAGGTCCACGCATCGGAGATCAAATATGGCCGCCGAACATTAACAGAATTCTCGTGTAATTTAATTTCAATGGTTTCTGCAATTAATAGTCACGTATAATTACGTTGAACGTTAAGTATTTTGGCCTCGTTAAATAAAAAAGTATGTTTTTCGTTAATGGCATGAAAGGCTAATTCTGACGCTGCTGAACGAGAAGCACGAACCGAGGCTTCATGTTGATTTACACGAATATTAAGAGAAAATCGCGTCGAACCTTGGTAAGACGAGTCGCAATCACCGCAAGAAATGTTGTATACCAGATCATTAATTTGTGTTGCAAATGCGGAAAGAACCGAGCGATTGTTCAGTATAGTGTGTAACTTCCGTATTGGCCTAGCTACAATTTTAAATTCGGTATCTTTAAAGAATCTTTTAAACTGTTTGTGCCACTGTTCAACATATGGGACAGAAATAAAGTATTTTTTGATATTACTATTGTTGATTCGTGTAGTATTTTGTATCCTATCCTTAGCCTGTACTCTAATTCGGTTTATTGTGGTAATGGAATAACCCTGTTTAAGAATCTGCTAGTTAATATTTGTATTTCTGATTCTAAAGCAGATTCTGTTGTTTGAATATTTATAGGCATTTAGAAATTGATTAAAGATAATCGATCTTTTGTAGGTGAACGGGTGATAGCTATTATAATGTAGAAGCATATCGGTGTTTGTAGGTTTTCGATAGATGCTAAATTGTATTTTATTCGAGTCCCGGGTAAGCATGAAAGTTAGAAAGTTTAATGACTTTGTATCCGTATCCTCCCTTTCCAATGTAAATTTGAGTCTAGAATGAATATTATTAAACGAATGTAAAATGTCTTGGATAGTACTACTATCGGTAATAACTAGAACATCGTCTAAATACCTCCCATAGTATGTGATACGGGATCGAAAAGGTGTCAAATGTATCTGCTCAATCGTTGAGAGGTAGATCTCTGACATTAAGCCACTCAGGCTCAAACCCATTGGTAATCCAAAAATTTGTTTGTATACCTTGTCTCGAAAGGTGATGTAGTTAGCCTCAACTAACAGTTTAATTAAGTGAAAAATTTCCTTTGTTGCTAGCTTCGTATAATTAATCGGTGTCGAGTTTTTATTTAACATATCCCAAATAATATCTAATGTGTATTCAACGTTTACATTCGTATATAATGAGGTAACATCTAGTGACAATAAATTGTCATTGTCGCCGAGTCTACAGTCTTTAAGATTATTAAATAATGTATCGTAGTTCTTAATCCCAAATTGTATTACCTGTCTAAAGGGTTTTAGAATGTTATATACATGTGTGGCTAAGGATGAAAATGCCGAGTTCCTGTAGGAAACAATAGGTCGAATAGGAAATCCAGTCTTGTGTAATTTTACCTGACCGAAAAGTGCAGGAATATTATACGTTCTGGACTTCAATTCCTTCAACTGAACCATAGTAATGTAGTCGTTTTTTCGATACGTGGTTAACGTTTTATTGTATTGATTGACCAAATTGGTAAACAGTGCCGGATCTACTTCACGATAAGTGGAGGTATCTGACACAACTGAATCTAACTTATTAATATAATCATGTTTATCTAGTATTACCACTGTATCTCCTTTATCTGCCCTCTGCATGATAATGTCGTTATTACCCCGAAGTTCTCGTAAAGCTGAACTGTCATGTGTATTCAATTTAGGAAGTCACGTTTCTTTTATGTTATTCACTACTTGGTTAACTTGTTGAATAAATACATCTTTTTCTGGAACATTACGAAGTCCAAATTCAATATCAATTACGCATTGTTTTTTAGGCAGTTTACGAGGTGGTAAATTATAATTTAGTCCTTTGGATAAAAGTGAAATCTGGTCCTGCGATAGTGTACACGAGGAAAGATTTGTAACCTGTTGATATGTCGGTTCGTTGGATACTGGGTGAGGGGGTGTTCGTGAACTAGCTGACATTCTGTGGTAGTACGTTGTGTGTCTGTGGGGGGGGGGGGATGTCACCCAACTCATATGAACTTGGCCGCAAGCCCGCGACAATGTGTTAGAATTCGCATGAACGTGTCTTGAACTATCCGATAATGTTTGCAACTTATTAACGTGTCTGTTTTTTTTATTTCTGAGGCCTGTGCTTCCCGTTGCAAATCTATGGAGGTCTTCAATACAGACCAATTGTTTTGATTTTTTAACTTATCGCGAAGCTTCCTAACCTGGGAAAGGTATTTTTGTTTATTCGAATGTCGAGATTTTAAGGCAAGCTTAACAATATTACGCGATGTCGCCAATGTTAGTTGTTTTATGCCTGAAATTTTTGATTTAAATTCACCCTGGCACCCTGGAACGATGTTGTTTTGAAGGCAATATTTTAGGAAAGAAATATGGTAACTTTGGGCCGAGTACCTTAGTGTAGATTTAATGTAATTTTGCATCACGCCATTCAAAAAATCTCCCATAATTGTGTGTATCGATTGTATACTACTGGAGAGACAGGAAGTGAATGAAATAGTCAATAAGAGTTTAAAAATTAATTAGATAGTATGAATCACAGGTTCATTAAGCACAGGCTTTCGAAATAAAAAAACAGACACGTTAATAAGTTGCAAACATTATCGGATAGTTCAAGACACGTTCATGCGAATTCTAACACATTGTCGCGGGCTTGCGGCCAAGTTCATATGAGTTGGGTGACATCCCCCCCCACAGACACACAACGTACTACCACAGAATGTCAGCTAGTTCACGAACACCCCCTCACCCAGTATCCAACGAACCGACATATCAACAGGTTACAAATCTTTCCTCGTGTACACTATCGCAGGACCAGATTTCACTTTTATCCAAAGGACTAAATTATAATTTACCACCTCGTAAACTGCCTAAAAAACAATGCGTAATTGATATTGAATTTGGACTTCGTAATGTTCCAGAAAAAGATGTATTTATTCAACAAGTTAACCAAGTAGTGAATAACATAAAAGAAACGTGACTTCCTAAATTGAATACACATGACAGTTCAGCTTTACGAGAACTTCGGGGTAATAACGACATTATCATGCAGAGGGCAGATAAAGGAGATACAGTGGTAATACTAGATAAACATGATTATATTAATAAGTTAGATTCAGTTGTGTCAGATACCTCCACTTATCGTGAAGTAGATCCGGCACTGTTTACCAATTTGGTCAATCAATACAATAAAATGTTAACCACGTATCGAAAAAACGACTACATTACTATGGTTCAGTTGAAGGAATTGAAGTCCAGAACGTATAATATTCCTGCACTTTTCGGTCAGGTAAAATTACACAAGACTGGATTTCCTATTCGACCTATTGTTTCCTACAGGAACTCGGCATTTTCATCCTTAGCCACACATGTATATAACATTATAAAACCCTTTAGACAGGTAATACAATTTGGGATTAAGAACTACGATACATTATTTAATAATCTTAAAGACTAGACTCGGCGACAATGACAATTTATTGTCACTAGATGTTACCTCATTATATACGAATGTAAACGTTGAATACACATTAGATATTATTTGGGATATGTTAAATAAAAACTCGACACCGATTAATTATACGAAGCTACCAATTAAGGAAATTTTTCACTTAATTAAACTGATTGATTTTTTTTTTTTTTTTTTTGATTTGGTAGTTGTTGGCACATAGGCTTCTGTGGCCATATTGCACCTCCCAAGGTTTTTGCAGTACTTTGATCCAAGCCAGAGGCGGGAATCGAACCCGCGACCTTTGGGTTGCCGGGCAGGTACTTTACCCACTCGGCTAGCTCGGTCGGCTTTAATTAAACTGTTAGTTGAGGCTAACTACATCACCTTTCGAGACAAGGTATACAAACAAATTTTTGGATTACCAATGGGTTTGAGCTTGAGTGGCTTAATGTCAGAGATCTACCTCTCTCAACGAATAATATGGGAGGTATTTAGACGATTTTCTAGTTATTACCGATGGTAGTACTATCCAAGACATTTTACATTCGTTTAATAATATTCATTCTAGACTCAAATTTACATTGGAAAGGGAGGATACGGATACAAAGTCATTAAACTTTCTAAATTTCACGCTTACCTGGGACTCAAATAAAATACAATTTAGCATCTATCGAAAACCTACAAACACCGGTATGCTTCTACATTATGATAGCTATCACCCGTTCACCTACAAAAGATCGATTATCTTTAATCATTTTTCTAAATGCCTATAAATATTCAACGACGGAATCTGCTTTAAACTCAGAAATACAAATATTAACTAGCAGATTCTTAAACAGGGTTATTTCATTACCACAATAAACCGAATTAGGATACAGGCTAAGGATAGGATACAAAATACTACACGGATCAACAATAGTAATATCAAAAAATACTTTATTTCTGTCCCATATGTTGAACAGTGGCACAAACAGCTTAACAGATTCTTTGAAGATACCGAATTTAAAATTTTAGCTAGGCCAATACGGAAGTTACACATTATACTGAACAATCGCTCGGTTCTTTCCGCGTTCGCAACACAAATTAATGATCTGGTATACAACATTTCTTGTGGTGATTGTGACTCGTCTTACCAAGGTTCGACGCGATTTTCTCTTAATATTCGGTAAATCAACATGAAGCCTCGGTTCGTGCTTCTCGTTCAGCAGCATCAGAATTAGCCTTTCATGCCATTAACGAAAAACATACTTTTTTATTTAACGAGGCCAAAATACTTAACGTTCAACGTAATTATACGTGACTATTAATTGCAGAAACCATTGAAATTAAATTACACGAGAATTCTGTTAATGTTCGGCGGCCATATTTGATCTCCGATGCGTGGACCTTTACGAGCATATAGAAGACAAATAATCACTATTTAAGTTTCAGGTTTAACACGATTCGGTAATTTTCATTCCTGTGATCACGACATACAGTCGAAAAGCGTTGTCAGCTTCAGGAAGGAAAATCGTTTTGAATATTTTCGTTAGATTCTTTTAATTGCGTTAATTTGATTTTTAATTGTTTTAAATTGATTTGAATTGTGTTAAATTGATTATTTAATTATTTATAATTTACTCTAATGTACCGGGGTAAGTTGTCGATTTTTTCGTTTTTTTCGTTTTAAATTCTGGAGGGTTACATACGGAAGTGTTCTATGTACTATACTGATATATATATATATTTATTAAGTACTACAGTATAAGGAATGCCTGAAAGTAATTTCAGAAGTGAAAAACTCCAAAATGCCTAAACTCCAGATGTTTTAAAAATGAAGACAGCACGGCTGCCAACTTCTGACTTTCAAAAAGAAGATGGAGTAATTATAAGGAAGAAAACAGGAGATTTTTTAAAGAAGAGGGCTTTTAAAGTCCACACACTGCACTAGAGATTAAATTCCACTGATAACATACACATTTTATATTAAAATACGAACATATGATTGTTTACCAGTACCGTATGCTTTCAAACATTAACTGTTGGATATTCTGCCGACTTCAGAAAAGTAGAATCAAAGTTCTGTTTATAATATTGGCCCTGCTTACACTTTTTCAGTCAAGAGCATTTCCAAAGCTTCGCTAGAATGAGAAGACCTGAGAACTCAGTTTTTGTTTTACTTCACCTGGCTGAATGTTCTCTCATTCAGCCAGGTGAAGGAATTGTTGAAATGCAAACATGAGTTGGGATAATTTGTCATATTTCAAGTTTCCTTCAGTTATATGACCAAGAACCACATTATATCAATTCTTTCTCCTTTCATAATAACTTCTAGCAAATACATCAGAAATGATATTGAAAAAAATCTATTGCTTTACTATTTCTTTATCTTCAATGTTACCTGTCCACAAAAAAATTCAAATCTGAAAATAATGCAGTGCCAAATGATTAAATCTGTGCTATCTCCACTCTTATAAGAACATGATTTTTTTAATTGGAAACTTATGCACCATGTAGCAATAAAATACTTCCTCACTAAACAAAATAACGAATCCTTTTCTAGTAACCTTGGCAGAAGAAATGACTATGATAAAGCCAGAATCATCCTTCTAGTTTTGTCTGCTGTGGTAATCAACTTCCAAAATGGAAGTGAAAGATTTAAACACTGTTGGTTTTTAAATTTGTAACATTCTTCTTCAACCCAAATGTTGGCATAACATTTAAAAGAAACAAGTAAATAGCTTTATTCAAGCCAGAAGAGGAGAACATAAACAGACCTTCTGCACAAGTGAGGATAGCAAGAAGCCACCTTTATTTTCAATGTATTATAAACACAACTGTGAAAAATACATTTTTTATACTAAAAACATATTGTTAATTAATTTTTTAAAATAAAACTGCC
This sequence comes from Mastigoproctus giganteus, assembly GCF_048544385.1. Classification (NCBI taxonomy): domain Eukaryota; kingdom Metazoa; phylum Arthropoda; class Arachnida; order Uropygi; family Thelyphonidae; genus Mastigoproctus; species Mastigoproctus giganteus. The sequence goes on along the minus strand of NC_143588.1, from coordinate 31,051,701 downwards.
CTCAAAACGCACTTAACACTAAACTCCCCTCCGAAACACTTTACACATACTTTTCATTACATATTTTTTAATAACCTAGAATTATCAGCTTGCTTGGCCTGTTCAAGAATGCTTTCATTTTTTGCAATTCAGAAGTTATTTTTCTCGAGTTCATCAATTTGTCTTCTTTCAAAACTTTTGGATCATGAACATAAGTCAGTGCTCCTCACTAGTGATAACTTGCTGTACTTTTCAATTTGGTAACTGAAAATTGCTCATATGGATTTTTTAACCTCTTTAACTCTTGACTGGGCACGTTAAAAGCATAACATTAACTGGCACAATGGACTTTTCCATCACTGTTATGCTTTGTAATAAATGCATGAAATAATTCAAAACTGTTAATTTTTTAAAATAAACTCTCCCTTCAGAAGCACTTTTACACAAACACTTTTGATAACACATTTTCTAAGAACTGGATTTGAGAATTATCTTCGTTGTTAGCAAGCAAAACTTGAAAGAAACAATCAAAAAACACAAACAGTTACTACAATCATAAACCTCTGATGCTAGCAAGCATTTCCAATTGCCGGCTTCATATCAGTTACACTAGTGCTCATCTTTCGTTGGATGCTACAGCATACAATAAAAATGAGTAAACTGATGTACAAGATACATCAGTTTACAAGAACTGGCTTTGTGAAGCCTAACAAAAAACTTTCCTTCTATTATTTTTTATGGTCAAACTTCTTCAACAACAAAAGAATGATACATATCGAAAGTCAAACCAATAATTCAGGAATGCTAAAGTTCACAATGATGTCATTTTAAGATATTTTTTATTTTCAAAAATGAGTTTCTGAGGTGGCCTCATTTTTTTAAAAAATTTATTTATTGTGGGATGCAGTCAATTTAAAATGCTGTTTTACTTCACCTTCAGCATGGGCCATATAAAAATTATTCTCGGGCCTTATCTGGCCTGCAGGCCATAGATTGGACATCAGTGATTTTAAACAACATTTTGGGGGAAGGGAAATAAGTAAAAATGTGGCACCATTGCATTTTTTACCTTTTTCTTTTGTATCATGTTTTAATGTTTATTTGGTATATAAGACACCACAATTTTAGGGCAACTTTTTGTCAGATAAAAGGTGTGTGGTATACACCGGAAAATATGGTATTCAGTATTCTATATAAAACTAATACAATTTCCACTATAAAAATCACCTTTTAGAGGGATAAATAGCTTAGTTACATAGTGAACATTTAAACTCTCGAGATCTAGGACTGAAACAACAAAAACAGTATGTTATTGGGTTCACATTACGATATTTTCATGATACAATGGTGTCTCTGGAACAAATTAATATCATAAAGTGGGCGTCCATTGTACTTGGATTTGAGGAATGTTTTCAATACTCTTGCACATAAGACTTCTGTACACATTAGAGCAGGGTGGCATTAAGGGCGAGTTACTGTTATAGATAAAGGGATGGTTGAGTGGAAGAAGGCAGTAGTCATTAATGGACACTGCTCTTCGTGGATTCTCATCAATCTTATTACCTTTCTCCTGTTCCAGGAGCTCTACATCTTTCTCGTACCAAGAGACTAAGTGAGGTGTCAGTTCTGCATATTGCAGCATCTGAACTGAGGTGTTTGAGACTTTGAATGGATTGAGCAAGCTCAATGCTGATGGGATTCTTCTTCTTGCTCAGATTACGCACCTGAGGAGGCATAAATTCAAATTGAGGAAAGACAGTTGTAGAATAGATGTGGAACTTTACCTTTAGCCAGCAGATGGTTGATTGCTGAAACAAACTTCCATCTATTGCTGTGGAAGCTGATAGCATAAAATAAATTCACAGAAGAACTGGACAAACTTTTGGAGGGGATGAATAGGTGAAATGGGGAGGGTTTTTTTTATTTTATTTGGCTGATGTTGTCTCTTGCTTTCTTGCATCATTTGCCACTACTAATACTAAAATACTATACTAAACTTTTTGTAACTAAGTATATTATGATGAAACAGAGGAGACAAATCAAATAAAAAAGGCAGATCTCCATTGCAAATCTGGAGATTTGGCAGATATTAGCATTAGCAGAGGCATATGATGCAAGAAAGCAAGCTTATACAGCATCACCCAAAAAAAAAAAAAGTTCTGAATTGAATTTATTTAAACTGTCAACTTCTACAACAGATGAAGGTTTGTTCTAACAATCAACCACCTACTGGCTAAAGGCAAATTTCTGCACATTTATTCTACAACTATCTTACCTCAATTTGAATTTATGTCCCCTCGGGTGATTAATCTCTGCAAGAGGAAGAATCCCATGCTCAAACCATTCAAGGCCTTATACACCACAATCAGATAACCTCACAGGTGCCTAGTCCCAGACACTGTAATTTGCAGAACTTAAGCCTTTCTTCATAAGAGCAACCCTTTGTTCCATTCACTAATCTTGTTGCCATTCTGTATACTCGTTCCAGCAGCGCTACATCCTTCCTAAAATGAAGCCTCCAGACCTGAATATATTGTACTCAAGGTGTGGCCTGACCATGCCTTATACAAGGGGATATCACCTGCCTCTTCCTGCTAAAAAAATTATTCCTGCATAGTACTGACAAGACACTGAGTCACACTTGCAGTCTGTCTGCACTGCTCAGAAAACTACATATCTGACACCACAATTACTCCCAGGTCCTTTTCATTCTCTACTACCCTGAGTGTAGTACCACACATTTGATATTTTACTCTGGGGTTAATGCTACTCATACAGTAGTCTTCCATTTGTTAATGTTAAACTTCATTTATCAGCTCTCGGCCCATCTGCTGAACTTTTCTAGATCCTGTTGCAGTAGCATAGTGTCATTAACACCTGTGCCAACCTTCGTATCGTCTGCAAACTTGAACATTAAGCCTGATATACCTTCACCAATATTATTAATAAATATAGAAAACAACGCTGAATCCAATACTGAACCCTGGGAGACTCCACTGATAACATTAGTCCATGAAGAGCAATGTCCATTAATTACCACTTTTTCTTCTCATACTCAACCATCCCTTTATCCATAGCAGCAATTTGCCCTTAATGCCATACTGCTCCAATTTGTACAATGGTCTTCGACGTGCAACAGCATCAAAAGTTTTCCTAAGATCCAAGTATACGATATCAAAATTATTCTTTGCATCTGGTTCCTTTGTGACCACATCATAGTAGCCAATCAAATTGGTCAGACAAGACTTGCCCTTAGAATCCCATGCTGTGTCCAAACTATAACTGAAGTCTTGTCTAGATCCTGCAGTGCTTCTTTAATGAGTGCCTCCATTAATTTTCCCAGAACAGAAGTTAAACTAACAGGTCTGTAATTATTTGCATCACCCTTTGATTCTCCTTAAATTGGGGTCACATTTACACAGCTCCAGTCCATGGGGACCTCGCCTGAGTCCAAGGAAGCTTTCATAATTATGGCTAAGGGTTTGCTTACTTCCTTTGCTGCCTCCTTTAATATAACTGGATAGATCCTATCCACCCCAGGTGCCTTTCTTATGTTTATCTTCAACAATTTCTCTTCCACTTTGCTCTCGGTTATTACAAAACCATTTAGCTCACTACCAGAGTTTAATACACCTCTCACATTCTCCTTGAATAACTCCTCATTTGTAAATGTAGTTGCAAAATACTCATTCAGTTTGTCAAATACCTGAACAGGATCATCAACAGTTGAACCATCAATATCAAGTGGACCAATCTGATTCATCTCCTTCCTTTTAGAGTTTACATAAGTAAAGCACTCTTTGCTGTTTTTCTTTTCATCCTTTGCCAAAGATTTCTCGTAATCTGCCTTTGCCTGCCTAACCTTCTTTGTGACTTCATTACAGGCTAGCTTATATCTGCCATAGGCATCTGTGTCACCTGTTAATTTATGTATCCCATGCATATATTCTCTGTCACGTGTCTCATTAGTTATCTGACATCCATTTAGGCCTAAACTTTGAACTATATTTCTTAGTTGGTATGAAAAGCCAAGATTAATTCTCTGAATGCTTCCCATTTAGAATTGGCTGTTGGCAACATCATCAGTTGATCCCACTGTATAGAATTTAAAAACTGGTGAGATTGCCGTAGTCACCTTTATGAAAGCAAAAACCTTTCCCTTTTACCCCTGATGGTAGTTACATCTTTAAGTAAATCCCACATCAGCATACTGTGATCACCGCCACCTAGTGGTTCCTTTATCTAGATTCTTAATGCATAAAGAATGAGACAATATAGTGCACCTTCTGTCACCACATAAAGTTATTACAAGCTGAAATGGTATAAATTTCGAGAAAGAATATAAAGTCTGTTTAATGAAGTGATGATGGAAGTTGTATATCATATATAAAAATACAAATGGAAAAACCTCGAAGAAGTGGAATAATAAATTTAACTGAATATACCATTTCTTTAGATACAAGTCAAAATAGTGTGTGAAAGAAGCTCAGAGTGTTTCCCTAACCATTAAATCCATCAAGTGGCTGAATTAAGTGGTCATAGAGAATTGAATGGCTCCTAACAAATCAGGTGGTGATTTTTTAAGAGTCAATCAATTCTGTTGTGAATTTTCTTACCACGATAAACCAGTAAAGAAACACATTCCTCACCAGCAAAGCACTCAAAGTTATAGAAATTAATGAAAAATGCACAGACACAAATACAAACAGTGCTTTTAGTGAGAATAAAGTATATAATTATTCTACTTCACACTTCCTATATTAAAGGTAGCCATGTAATTACTAAAATATAAATTGACTAAATGATAGTAAAATTTGTAAGAAAGAAGAACCAAAAGATGTAAAATTTTGAAATATGATAAAATATAACAGATGAAAATAACTAACAAGAAGGGAAAAAAAAAAAAAAAAAAAGTGTGGAAAATAATGAAATCTGAAACACTGAGGGCACAATTATATGCAATCTTCAAAAATACAAGACCATACTAGACTGGGAAAAAACCTGAACAATGACATCATGTGCACAGGTTAACAGAATGACAGTTTGAAGAAATTTGTATATAAAATAAAAATAAAAAAGAAATAAAGAATAATAAGATCAGGTTTAATTTTTTTGTTTGGTTGGTATTGGCAAGAATTTTATGTCTCCTGTCTTATGGTTTATTCTCATAATTCAGGTCCACCTTCTCCATAGTCAGTTGTGTTCACCATTATTTTAAATTGAAGTAACTGGTTTATACTGTCTCACTGTCATTTTGGATTCTGAAATTTCTTCCAGTCATTTTTCATACTTTACTTTATATATAACAGACTTATTTTATTTCCTTAAAATTGGTATTACTGTTGCCAAACTGCAAGTTGATAAACAAGAGGACACATGCTTTTGGTTTCTTTTTCCCCCATTTGGTCAGCACAGGCAAGAACTTTGCACATTAGTCACAAAATGTTGAGTTGTTGGGCCATTTGAATGGTACCATATTTGTTAATTTATAAGTGCACTTTTTTTTACTTATAAATACCTTAAAAAATCTCCCTGTATCTTAGAAGCGGAGGATATTTGTTTGTTTTTTTTGGAGCATTAGCAACTAAGGCCATATTGCTCCGGGAATATGCGGTGGTCATTCCCTGACCTTTCCGCATCCTCCATATTTGGTGGTGACAGGCTCGAACCCCGGTCTAATCAAGAAGCGTGTGCTACGCACTGTTGCTCCTTCCCACCTAGCTATGGAGGCGCGCATCTTAGAAGCTGAAAGTGGCAACACAGCACATGTGCAAAACCGAGAGTTAACGTATAATAGTTAACAGATAGTTAATTACTATATTTTAGTACACTTTTCAGTAATTACCAGGCTGTTGTTGGAATAAAAAGTGAATTTCAGTTATACATTTAAGCACTAAATCAATGGCAGGTGCATCAAGAAGGCAAAATTAATTACTGAATTTAAGCTAAATGTAGTACAATATGCCAAAGAACACTGCAGCAGAATGAAATTTCGGACCACCACCCACTGAGATGATTTGTCAATGGAGGAAGCACAAGAAGCTGATAAAACAAAGCAAAACTTGTGTAGTTGGATAATGGAACTTCAAGACGTGGGTACTGCAGTGAGTACTAAAATGATAACAGCAGAAGCACAGAAACGAGCAGCTGATATTGGGATACATGACTTTAAAGGAATTGAATCTTGGTGTTATCACTTCATGAAAAGAAATGGGTTAAGTTTACGCACGAGAACTAGAATAACCCAGAGAATGCCTGCTGAGTACGAACAGAAAATATCGGATTTCCATAAATTTGTCCTTAATGCTAGAAAACGAAGCAACTATGAACTTAGCCAAATCAGGAATATGGATGAAATTCCATTGACTTTTGATGTGCCATCCAATAAAACTGTAAATCTCAAGGGCAAAAATCTATAACTATTAAAACCACTAAACATGAAAAGACACGCTACACCGCAGTTTTTACTTGTTGTGCTGATGGGAACCAAACTTCTGCCAATATAAATTTTTAAACGTTACCAAAAGATAAACTGCCAAATGGAATTCACATACTTATACAACTGAAGGGATGGAGAATGTATCAAGGAGTGGTTTGTAAAAGTTTGGTCCAAGCATACTGGTGGACTACTACGTAAAAATGCACTACTAGTACGGGATCAGTTTAGAGCATATAGGACTGAAAACATCAAGCAACTGGCTGTGTTCATCATTGAAATGATGAACACAGAACTGGTGGTAATTCCAGGTGGCTTAACTTCTCAGTTACAGACCATTAGATGTCAGCATCAATAAGCCAGCCATTCAAGAATAACATGTGGGAGCAATGGATGATAGAGGGGAACCATGATACAACACCTATGGGAAGGATGAAAGATCCATCAATAGCACAAGTGTGTGAATGGGTGCTGAAGTCATAGCATGACATTAAGACTGAAATTGTGGTAAAGTCTTTTAAAAAATGTAGTATAAATAATGCAATGGATGGCACTGAAGTTGAATAATAAATGCTAAAATAATAAGAGTAATAATCCTATACCTTTATTGGTTTTTGGGTTTTATTTTTATAGAATTTTAAATTTCCATTGTACAAAGTTCAATAGCAAAGCTTAATTATGCGGTACTCACCTTAGATGATCTGCAGTGGTTACTTGAGGAGGGTTGGAAGAATAATTTTGGGGTTTAAATAATTTAGAGTTTACATGGGTTAATCAGTAAGGATACGGGATTAAATTAAAACGGAATTAAAATGGAATTAAAATATGAGCAAGGAAGTAGAAGTGCACGACTCCGTCCTTAGTTGTCATTGAAGAATTAATTGCATTAAGAACTCTAAAATATGTGAAAACCGGTTTTTTATATTTTGTAAACTAAATTATCTAAACCCCAAAATTATTATTCCAACCCTCCTCAAGTAACCACTGCAGATCATCTAAGGTGAGTACCGCATAATTAAGCTTTGCTATTGAACTTAGTCCAATTACAGCGGTATTTAAGATATTCTATAACTTATATAATTTCCATTGTATTAACAATACATTTTTTTCAAAATGTATTTTTTTTTTTCTTAAATTTACCGTTCCAAAATTAGAGTGCATCTTCCATGCCACAGCATCTTATAAGCCAACAAATATGGTAAGTTAAGGTAGAAGGGTGAAGTTTTTCCAATAACCAATTACTATGCCTGTTGTTGGGTTTTAGGTGCATTAGGAACTTAGGGCATATTGTGCATTATGCCCTAAGTTCCTGATGTACAAGTGTGTTTATGCATGTTGTGTGGACTAAAAAACATGAATTAACTCATGGCTGATCCTTTCGGTTGAATCTACTAGCTGACTGGTTCTGGGCAAGCCATCCCAGGATCTTCCTTTCAGAATTTCAGCAGGCTGAAGACCATGGCAAGCAATTCTTATGGCCTTAGCCTGGTACCCAAGCTGTGAGATTTGGATCTTAGTTACAGTAATCTGGAAGACCAGCTTCATCACTGGGATGTTCCTTCATCACGTACAGGTGCTCACATTGAGGGGGTTTGTTAAGGTGACTGTATGTAATGAGGACATTGCTATTTCAATAATTATGATCTGCCTTTATATGAAAGTAATCAATAAATACAATTCTGCACAATTTTAAAGAACAGTAACATGCTACTCATTTTTTAACTTTCATATTTCCATTTACATTCATTATTTTATTTTTTACACTGCTATGAATAATAAAAGATTTTAATGGCTGAAAATTTGCTATTAATATTTCACTTTCTGCCCCTTTAAGTAAGTACTACTCAAGAATATTTATATATAATTATTTCCTCATTACTTACCTCCACTGAGACACCTACAGCATACCTCCCAGAGCACAAGACCCAGTGCATAAATATCCACACGGCGATAAGATTCAAATATCAGATTATTTAATGTCTCATCCAACAGCTCAGGAGCCATATAACGTTTGGTGCCTACTCTATAATTCTGTCCAATGTTCATTTCACCCGTTGTCTGTGTATGGGTCACGGCTAATCCAAAGTCAGCTATGGCACATGTTCCATTATCTTTTACGAGTATATTTTTAGTCTATATTATAACATTAAAAAGCAAAAAGAAAAATAAGATAAATGGCTGTTAAGTAGTAATCAATCACTATATATTTTGCTTATTGAAGGGAAATTTCAATATAATGAATCTGTAAGGGTGAAGAAAATATATTTGTTATAATGAAATTTTACTACAGTTAAATACAGAAAAAAAAGAAAAAAGCTATATCAACAAATATGTTGCATATTTCAAAATATGTTGTAACAAAACTTACTCGTTAAATGCAATTTTATATTTTTTAATGAAAAATTCAAAAATTTGTGTTTTATACTGGTTATTTTCAATGAACCAAAACTTTTGTTAACTGCCTGGAAAAAAAAAAACAAAAACATTATAAACATGAAACTACAGTTTATTCCATTTCCAAAATTATAAAACTATAATAAGTGCAACCATCGGATGATACAATGTACACATGCACTTCTCACAGAAAATTGTAAATAAACATAATTTCAATGGTACTTAATCTACCAATACATTTCACTAAATATGTGACTACATAAGCAACCCCTGTCACTTCTAAAATTACTCCAGTAAGATTTTAGGAAAGCAGACATATCAAAAAACAATCCTGAACAGGCAGGGTGTCACCGACATTCTCTCAGATATGATAGACAAGCTGTACTTGCTACCTGAGAGTCTAAAACGCTGATGGAACTGATATTTGGGTGACATTCAAGTCAAGTGGACCCAATTTCGGCAAAGTCCTGACGGTCTCTGACAGCCATATCCTCTGCTTGCACCTTCACGATGGTGGGACTGTTAGTAATCCTGGGTATAACCTCCATGCACAAGCACATGGTGGGTGACCACCCAGGTGTAAACCAATCAACGTAAGCAGGGGTCGAGGTGTGGCACCCACACCGCATGGAGGAATGCTGCCCCTCTGTGTTACCAGGCGGTATTAAGTGGTAGATGACTCTTCTCATCATCTGGTGCAATACCACCACTTTGCTTATTGGAGGCTAGAAGTGGTGGAACCCATGTTTAGTCTCCAGAGCTAAGTTCCAGTCAACCCTCCCCCATCTCTTCCATCATGCAGTATGATTGATGACTTTTGAAGTTATGATGAACAATGTGGCGAGATCCAATCTTCCTTACATTTCAAGGGTACATCTCTAAATCGGTGTTTGCAGGCCGGCCACTAGTTAGTACACTGGACCGAACCTATTGGTAGCTCCCCAGGAGGCTTCCGAATCAGATAGTGTACAATCTTGCTACCTCTACTCTGCCAGATAGTGACTGGAGGGATTCCTAGTAGTGTGTATGTGGGGGACATTGTCGAGGCCACGTTATGTCAAGGATCTGGGTATATTCTTACCATGTTACGCCACATATCCAAAAATTTCATTACTTCTTACAGCATGTCCCACACACATTTTCTTACTATTGAATACACCATGAATTGCCAAATTAATAGAGTAAGCTTATCTGCGAAAAGATCTAAACCTCCTAAACACTTCCTAATCCATTTCACAAATATATGTGGTCTCAATTCTAATTTCAATGATGTCCATTTCCACTTGCAGTCTGCCAAACCCCATGTACTTTTTCTGACAGAATCTCAGTTATTAGTTGATTCAACTACTGCTCATCTCAGTTGCCTAAATTATTCGCTGTATGATTCCTTTCGCCTCAAAGGTGGTACTCTTGCTTATGTCCATTCTTATATTTCCTGTCAGAGACTTGGTAATTTGGAATCTCCTCTTTTCGATCTTCTCTGGCTTAAAATCTCTCTACCTCATTGTGTCAAATTCATCTGTTGTCTCTACCGTTCTCCAAACTCCACTAATCACTCGGAGCTCTTTGACTTCCTCTCTTTGCAACTTGACTTTCTCCAGTCCAACTTTCCTAACAATGAGGTAATTTTCCTTGGTGATTTTAATGTTCACAACTCCAGCTGGCTTCCGTTTTCTAGTCACACCGACCTGGCTAGTCAAGATACCGAGGCTTTTGCAATTACTAATGACCTTGCACAGATTGTTCATTTACCTACAAGAATACTGGACAATCCTAACCATACAGCCAACATGCTTGATCTTTTTCTCACAAACAACCCTTCTAAGTACACAGTCGAAGTGAGAGGTCCTTTAGGCACCTCAGATCACAACTTGCTGATTGTCTGTTCTCCAATGGAGACTTTATCTCATGGCTATTCCCCACCTCTTATTGTTTGGCATTACAAGAATGCAAAATGGGATGACCTGCGAGATTTCTTTTCTTCTTTTCCTTGGTCGGATTACTGTTTCAAAACTTCTGATGTCAACGTTTGCTCAGATCGTGTCAGTGAAATTATTCTTGCAGGAATGGAATCCTTTATCCCACACTCCACTTTAAAATCTCGTCCTTTATCTAAACCTTGGTGTTCCAATAAATGTGCTAGGGCTGCTCAAGAGAAGAACGTTGCATATCGTAACTGGCTTGTTTCTAATTCTTCAGTGTCATCTTCTGCCTACACCAAAGCTCGCAACAATTGTAAAGCAGTTATTAATCAGTCCAAACTAGTTTGAACAGGCTAAGAGCGGAAAACTTGTTTCTTGCCCTAATGGTAGCCGAGCATTCTGGTCTCTTGCCAAAGCTATTGGCGGCAACTTTTGCCCATCTCTGCTCCCACCTTTGTCCAAACCAGATGGTTCTGTTGTCACTTCAACCAAGGCTAAAGCTGACCTGCTAGCATCCCATTTTTCTTCCAGCTCATGTATTAATGATCTTGGTAAAACACCTCCCACTATTCCCAACACGCTCCATTCAATGCCTCCTGTGGTCTTCTGTCAAAAGGATGTCAGAAGGATTTTGACGAATCTTGATGCTAAGAAAGCTCTAGGTCCCGATGGTATTCCTCCACTTATTCTCAAAACCTGTGCTCCTGAACTTACTCCTGTTCTTTGCCGCTTTTTTCACTTTCTTATTCCAAAGGATCCCAAACATCCAATTATTGTCCCATTGCAATTACTTCTACTCTTTCTAAAGTAATGGAGAAATCAATTAATCACCAACCCTTAAAACTACCTAGAAACCTTGCGTCTGACCAACGATCGCCAGTATGGATTCCGTCAGTATCGATCCACTGGTGATATTCTGGCTTATGTTACCCATTTATGAATTAATTAAATGGAAAAGTTCGGTGAAACACAAGCAGTTGCTCTTGACATCTCAAAGGCTTTTGATCCTGTTTGGCATAAAGGTCTTCTAAACAAGCTTCCATCTTATGGTTTGCCAACTGTTTTTTGTAATTGGTTATCTAGTTTTCTCTCTGTCTTCTAACTTCTCCACTAATGCCGGTGTCCTCCAAGGTTCAGTTCTTTACACCACTCTTATCCTCTTGTATATTAATGACCTTCTTCCATTGACTGGAAATACTATCCATAGTTTTGCCGATGATAGCACATTGCATTCAACTTTCCATTTTGAGAAACCTTGCCCTGCTCAATCAGCTTCAACTTTTCGAAAATCTGCTACCAATTCTTTAAATGCCGATCTCCAGTGGGGCAAAGGCAACTTAGTTGATTTCAATCCTTCTAAAACTCAGTCTTGTCTTATATATAGCAAAAAGGATTCTTCTGCTCCTATGCTTATCTTTGGTGACACTCCGATTTCTAGGCAAAATGATATATCTCTTTTGGGGATTACCTTGGCTTCTAATCACTCTTGGCACAAGCACATTACAAATATTGCTTCCTCTGCATCTAAAAAAAACTTGGTTTTCTCTTTTGCTCTCGGCATTACTTTTCTTCCAAACAGCTGTTCACTCTGTACAAATCACAAATCTGTCCTACCATGGAATATTGTTCCCACATCTGGGGTGGTGTCCCCAAAACCTCTCTCAGGCTTCTTGATTCCGTCCAGAAGAGGGCAGTTAGATTAATTAATGATTCATCTCAAACAGTCTCTCCACTTGCTGTCTCATAGACATACGGTTTCTGCTGCATGCCTCTTCTACAGATACTTCCATGGGCACTGTTCTTCTGAATTGGCTTCTATAATTCCTGCTCTCTCTTTCAAAACAGTCCGAACACGTGCCACCACCAGCCAACATCCATTTACTGTCCAATTTCAAACTCACAGAACCAACTTTTCATCTTCCTCGTTTATTCATTCAACTGCCGTTTTCTGGAACAACCTTCCTTCGTACGTATTTCCTGAAAATTACAGTCTACAGAAGTTCAAGTCCAGTGTCAACAAATATCTTCTTTTGTCTTCTCAACCTCCAACCCAAGCACGGTACAAAGTACTATAGGTTCTAATACCTCTTGTGTTAGGGGTTTACATTAGGAAAAAAAAAAAAAAAAAAGAAGGAATTAACTGCTCATTTAGTAAATCATTGCAGCACTGCCAGACGCTAAAAGATCAAATATCAATAAGTTTGTTATATCATTTTACATTTTTACAGCAATCAACCACCCAATGGGTAAAGGCAAACTTCGGCACATCTTTTCTGCAACAATCCTTTCTTAATTTGATTTATGCCCCATCCTGTTTGTAGTCTGAGCAAAAGGAAGAATCCCATCAACTTTGAGCTTGCTCAATCCATTCAAAGCCTTAAATGCCTTAATTAAATTACCACACAGATGCCTAGTCTCCAGATGGGTACAGAGAAGGTCAATCTCATTGACCTTCTCTGTACCCATCCCAGCATCTTTACATCCTACCTAAAATGAGGAGTCCAGACCTGTATGTAGTACTCAAGATCCAGCCTAACCATTGACTTGTACAATAAGATAATCAACTCCTTATCCATCACTAGCAAAATTCCTGTATATCATTGACAAAACCCCATTATCTGTCCTGGCACACTGTCTGCAGAGAACTTCATATTTTACTGCACAATTAACCCCGGGTCATTTTCATTTTCAACTAATCTGAGTGTTGTACCACACAGCTGGTATGTTAACCTTGAGTTACAGCTACCCTTTTACAGTAAATTGCATTTGTCATTGTTAGATTTTAACTACTATTTCTCAGTCCATCTGCCTAATTATTCTAGATCTTGTTGCAGTATCATTCTAGTTCTTGTTGCAATATCATTCTAGATCTTGTTCTCTGAATCCTTCCCATTTAGAACATTGAATTAACCACTCTGCCATTAACAATCATTAACTATTCTGCCAACTTTTGTATCATCTGCAAACTTAGACAATAAGCCTGATATACCTTTATCAATATCATTAATAAATAAGAAAGCAACAATGGATCCCCAATAGGAAGTCTAGGGCAATCCAATAATAACATTAGTTCATGAAGAGCAGTGACCATTAATAACCATTCTCTGTCTTCTACTCAACCATCCTTTTATCGTTAGCAGAAACTTGCCTTTAATGCCACACTGGCCACACTGCTCCAATTTGTACAGTGGTCTTTTATGTGCAACATTACTGAAAGCTTTCCTGAAATCTGATATATATTAAAATTATTTTTTTCCACTAGTTCCTTTATTACTGCACCACAGTATCCAATACTGTCAGACAAGATCACCCCCTTAACAAATTCATGCTGTGCCTGCAGTATAACTGCATTCCTTTCTAGAGGGTTCTGGATTACTTCTCTAACCAGTGACTCCATTATTTGGCCTGGAACAGAAGTTAAGCTAACAGGACTGTAATTACTCATGTCACCTTTTGATCTCCCTTTGTGAACAGGGATATATTTGCACATCAAGTCCACAGGGACCTCTCCTGAATCCAAAGATGCTCTCATAATTATGACTAAAGATTTGCTTACCTCCTTTGCTGCCTCCCTTAATATAACTGGATTGAGTCCATCCATCCCAAGCACCTTTTTTATGTTTAGCTTCAACAATTTCTCTTCTGCTTTCCTCTCAGTAATGAAAACAATCATTTAGCTCCCTGTTAGAGTTTGATAAACTTCTGGCATCCCCTTCCCTAAAGAATTCCTCATGTGCGAATAGTTAAACATCAGTTAAACCATTAACATCACAGGGACCAATATCATTCAACTCCTTCCTTATACTGTTAATATAAGTAAAAAAGTCTTTGTTGATTTTCTTTACATTCTTTGCCGGAGACTTCTCTTAATCTGACTTAGCTGACCTATCTAGTTTATGTCAACCATAATCTTCTGTATCAGGATAATTTACATGCATTCCACGCATATTTTTTCTCTGCCACAAGTCTCGTCAGTTCGCCTGACATTCTTTTAGGTGTAAGCTTTGAACAGTATTTTTCTGTTAGTATAAAAAGCCTAGTTGCTTCTGCGATTACTTCCCTGAATGCTTCCCATTTAGAAGTTTCTGTTGGTAATATAATCAGCTGGTCCTAATGCATAAAATTTAAAAACTGTCTGAGACCACTGTAGTCACCCATACAAAAGCCCTTCCCTTTACTCTTGACAGTAGTTATGTCTCTAAGTAAATCCCACATCAGTACACTGTGATCACTGTCACCCAGTGGGTCTTTTACCCGCAGATTCTTAATGCATGATGAGTCACTACTAATAATCAGATCAAGAGTACTGCTTCCTATTTTTGTTTCTTTAATATGCTGCTGAAGAAAGTCATCATAAAAAAAAAAAAATCCACAAATGTCTTGATAGTGTGGGAGTGACCAATTCACAAGTTCCAGTCAGTATCTAGAAACTTAAAATCCCCCAATATGTAACAGTGATTTATTGGCCCACTATTTCTCTGATTTTAAACTCAAACCATGGGCCTCTTCATTGTCTGTTTATACTGCTTAGACAACTTCGGGGTCTGCTGACGAGGCTAGTGGGAGTTAGACTTGTTCAAAGCCGCTAAGTGGATTTTCTTATTTATTGATTTGAAATTATTGTTTTTCTAAAACTTTTGATTTAAATTTAGCAGTATAGAATTATTTTGTGATTTTCTGATTAATCTGGTGTATTTATTCTTTACTCGGCCTCGTAATTGCATAAAAGTATCGGTAAAGGTATCAAATTCACGTGTTACAAGTTAGCATTAGTAGAGGCATCTGATGCAAGAAGTTGCAGCTCCGCTGAACGAGAAGTTTTTTTAGCCATATTTAGGTGCTTTATTGGCCAACTGTTACATCAAATTATTTTCTATAAGTAGCTTATAGATCTAGTCAGGATCCTTAGTTTATTCTGAATTGAGACAGTGAGATTTGGAAGTTAATTAATACTTAAGTGTCCGTAGATTTACCATTCGTAACTTGCTACCATTATTATACGACACAACGTTATATCCCGAACTAGATAGCTAAAGCTTAGTATAGTACAGTATATAATATAGTCAATTAATCAGTAAAATCTATTAATTTTGTTAAACTTCGTTGTCAATTAAATTGTACTTTTAACTAAATACATATAACGACTTAAATACAAACATAACATAATTAATTAATACATAACTTGATACGGCAGTTATATAAACGGAACTCGTGGATAATACTTGATACTGAAAAATATATATACTGTTATAACTGTGTTGGGATACAAGTTTAGGGTTATAATTTTGTACTGAAATTGAAATTTTATTGAAATTAAATAGAAATCATGCTCAGACCAGAGCAGCAAAGCAAAAGGCTCAAGCTAATGGGAATGCTGTGGCTCAGTGAAGAACTGAGGGGGGGGACAGTTGCCCTCTGAATCACAGCCTTTTAAAATGCCCTGTTTGCATGATGTTTGTGGAGCAATCGGGTACGGGACATGACATTGCCACGAGGGATGTCTTTGTGTGTGCCCGATGCAAGGAGTGTAACGAAATCAGGCAACAACTCAGCATCACTATGGGCCTATACGAGAACTTGAAGGACAGGGTGGATGCCCTCAAAGGATTTAAATTGAGGGGCCCATCAAGCTATCAGCTGCCCACATAAATGCCAGAGCTTGCACTTGGTCATCACGTGACACAGCAGCAACCCCCAAGGCAGAATGCACTGGTCCCACAGGAACTCGTAGTTGTTGGTGACTACTGTCAGGGAAACGGGGAACATGCTTTGTAAAAAGGATAGTTAGAACAGGACCAGGGTATATGTCTGCCAGGGTCAAAGGTTGATGACGTTGTAGAGCAGATATCATCTTTTAAGGCCACAAAAGGTAATATAGTTGTACACGTTAGCACAAATGATATTAAGAGTAGGAGACCGGCAGGATTACTTAACAAGTACAGGGCACTGCTGAAAAAAAGCCGTGAATTAGGGTTGAATTTGAAAGTGTCTGCAATTCTGCTCAGACACGATAGGAGGGAGTATATGATGAGAGCCTTGTCAATCAATTCGGCCCTGGAAAGATTGTGCAAGGCTCAAGGGGTAGAATTTTTTTCAGCCTGGTTTGTACTTGTTAACAAGAGAGACTGCTTCTACAGGGATGGGATACACTTAGCATTAGCATTAGTAGAGGCATTTGTTGCAAGAAAGCAAGCTTATGCAGCATCAGCCAAAAAAAAAAAATAAATAAATAAAAAAATAAAAAATAACCACTTCCACTTCACCCCTCTGTTCGTTCGAAATACCTGTCCAGCTGAGCCTTATTTAGGCTAGTTGATAGCCTAAACTTATTTAGGCTATCAACTTCCACGACAAGGGATGGAAGTCTGTTCCACTAACCAACCACCCGCTGGCTAAAGGCAAATTTCCTCACGTCTATCCTACATCTGTCCTTCCTCAATTTGAATTTATGCCCTCTCAGATGATTATTCTGATCAAGAGGAAGAATCCCATCAGCATTGAGCATGCTCAAACCATTCAAGCCTTTATACACCTCTATCAGATCACCTCACTGGTGCCTAGTTTCCAGACACTGTAATTTGCAAAACTTAAGCCTTTCTTCGTAAGAGCACCCCTTTGTTCCATTCACTAATCTTGTTGCCCTTCTCTGTACTCGTTCCAGCAGCTCTACAGCCTTCTTAAAATGAGGCCTCCAGACCTGTATACAGTACTCTAGGTGTGGCCTGACCATTGCCTTATACAAGGGAATAATCACCTACTTATCCCTGCTAGAAAAATTCCTATATATCATCGACAATAAAATACACCATGAGCTACTCTTGCAGCCCATCTGCACTGCTCAGAAAACTTCATATCTGCCTGCACAACCACCCCCAAGGTCCCTTTCATTCTCTACCACTGTCAGTGTAGTACCACAGAGTTGATACGTTGCTCTGGAGTTGCTGTTTCTCATATGTAGTACTTTACATTTGTCAATGTTAAACTTGATTTGCCACCTCTCAGCCCATCTGCTCAACCTTTCCAGATCCTGTTGCAGTAGCATAGTGTCAGTAGTGTCCTTGACAACTCTGCCAACCTTTGTATCGTCTGCAAACTTGGACATTAAGCTTGATATACCATCATCAATATCATTTATAAATACAGAAAACAATAATGGACTCAATACTGAACCCTGAGGGACTTCACTAATAACATTAGTCCACAATGAGCAGTGTCCATTGATTACCACTCTGTCTTCTTCCCCCTCAACCACCCCTTTATCCATAGCAGCAGTCTTCCATGTGCAACAGTATTAAAAGCCTTTCTAAGATCCAAGTATATAATATCAAAGTTATTCCCTGCGTCCAGTTCTTTTGTGACTGCATCATAGTATCCAATCAAATTGGTCAGGCAAGCCTTCCCCTTAACAAAACCATGCTGTGTCTGAGCTATAACTGAAGTCTTGTCTAGATGATCCTGCAGTGCTTCTTTAACCAGTGCCTCCATTAATTATCCGGGAACAGAAGTTAAACTAACAGGTCTATAATTACTTGTGTCGCCCTTTGATCCTCCTTAGTGAATTTGGGGTCACATTTGCACATCTCCAGTCCATGGGTACTTCCCCTGAGTCCAAGGAAGCTCTCATAATTATGGTTAAGGGTTTGCTTACTTCCGTTGCTGCCTCCTTTAATATAACTGGATAGATCCCATCCACCACAGGTGCCTTTCTTGTATTTATCTTCAACAATTTCTCCTCCACTTTACTCTCAGTTATTACAAGATTCTCTAGATTACTGCCAGAGTTGAAAAAGCCTCTGGCATTCCCCTCGCTGAATAACTCCTATTGCGTGAATGTTGATGCAGAATATTCATTTAGTTTGTTAGCTACCTGAGCAGGATCATCAACAGTTGACCCATCGATATCAAGTGGACCAATCTGATTCATCCCCTTCCTTCTAGAGTTTACATAAGTAAAGAACTCTTTGCTGTTTTTCTTTGCATCCTTTGCCAAAGATTTCTCGTAATCTGCCTTCGCCTGCCTAACCTCCTTTGTAACATGGTTACAGATCAACTTGTATCTATCATAGGCTTCTGTGTCACGTGTTAATTTGTATGTATCCCATGCATTTTTCTTCTCTGCCATACGTCTCATTAGTTCATATGACATGCACTTAGGCCTAAACCTTGAACAATATTTCTTAGTTGGTATGTAAAGCCTAGTAGCTTCCAAGATAAGTTCTTTGAATGCTTCCCATTTTGAATTTGCTGTTGGTAACATCATCAGTTGGTCCCACTGTATAGAATTTAAATACTGTCTCAGTCCATCGTAGTCACCTTTACGAAAGCAATAACCCTTCCCTTTACCCCTAATGGTAGTTATCTCTTTGAGTAAATCCCACTTCAGCACACTGTGATCACTGTCACCTAGTGGTTCAATTACCTGCATATTCTTAATGCATGATGAATCACTACTGATAAACAAATCAAGAGTATTACTCCCTCTAGTTGCGTCCCGAACATGCTGATGCAGAAAACAATCATCCAATAAATCCCCAAAAACCTTGCTAGTGTGTGAGTGACCAGCCCCCAAATTCCAGTCAATATCTGGGAAATTAAAATCCCCCATTATAAGACTCTCTGAATTACTGGCCCACTCTATTTCCATGTACAGTTTCTTATTATACTCATCAGAGTCATTAGGCCTATAGCACACTCCTACTCTCAATTTTGATCTCCCAATGCTTATGTCACACCAAACTGACTCGACACTGCACTGTCCAGCAATGTCGACTGGCTTCACTTCCTTGGATTTTATGTATTTCTTAACTAATAGCATAACCCCTCCTCCCTTCCTATCCTGTCTATCCTTTCTGTAGACACTGTACTCCCCAAATTCCAGTTCTGCATTCCTTATATCTGTGTGACACCACGTCTCTGAAATCCCCACAATATCTGCCTTTGATGTTTTGAGCAATACCTCAAATTCATCAAATTTATTTACTAAACTCCTAGCATTGGTGTACACGCAAGTATACATGCACCTGTTCTTTTTCTTAGCTACCCTAAAACAACCCATGTGTTTACTTATACCCAGTGATTCCCAGCAGTCTCTGAAATATCCTGCATCTTATTTTCCAGGCTGCGGCTCATTCCAATAGAAGCAGTGCAAGAATCACTTTCACCTCTGCCAATGGCTACTGTTAATCTATTAGTCCTTGTATCCCCCCAATCTAGCAGTTTTCCGACCCACCTAATACTGCCTCGATAACATCAGCAAACATTCTTGCACCCTTTCTATTTAAGTGTATCCCATCCCTGTAGAAGCAGTCTCTCCTGTTAACAAGTACAGACCAGGCTGAAAAAAATTCTACCCCTTGAGCCTTGCACAATCTTTCCAGGGCCGAATTGATCGACAGGGCTCTCATCATATACTCCCTCCTATTGTGTCTGGTCAGAATTGCAGACACTTTCAAATTCAACCCTAATTCATAGCTTTTTTTCAACAGCGACCTGTACTTGTTAAGTAATTCAGCCGGTCTCCTACTCTTAATATCATTAGTGCCAACGTGTACAACTATATCACCTTTTGTGCCCTTAAAAGATAATATCTGCTCTACAATGTCATCAACCTTTGCCCCTGGCAGACATATACCCTGGTCCTGTTCCACCTATCCTTTTTACAGAGCATGTTCCCCGTTTCCCTGACAATAGAGTCACCAACAACTACTAGTTCCTTTGGGACCAGCACATTCTGCCTTGGGGACTGCCGCTGTGTTGCGTGATGACTAAGTGCAAGCTCTGGCATTGGTGTGGGCAGCTGAGAGCTTGATGGGCCCTCACTTTTAATCCTTCAAGGGCATCCACCCTGTCCTTCAAGCTCTCATATCGGCCCATAACAACGCTGAGTTGTCGCCTGATTTCCTTACACTCCTTGCATCGCGCACACACAAACACATCCCCCATGGCAGTATCATGTCCCGTACCCGACTGTTCCACAAACATCAAGCAAGTAGTGCATTTTAATAGGCTGTGATTCAGAGGGCAACTGCCCACCCCCCTCAGTTCTCCCCTGAGCCACAGCAATCCCATTAGCTTGAGCCTTTTGCTTTGCTGCTCTGGTCTGAGTCATGATTTCGATTTAATTTCAATAAAATTTCAATTTCAGTACAAATTTAAAACCCTAAACTTATATCCCAACACAGATATAACGCTATATTTATGTTTCAGTATTGAGTGTTATCTACGAAATCCCTTGATATAACTTCCGTATCAAGTTAAGTATTAATTATTTATTTTTTACTAATTATTTGTTACATAACCCAGGTCGTTATATGTATAGTTAAAAGTACAATTTAATTGACAATGAAGTTCAACAAGATTAATTAACTGATTAATTGACAATATTATGTACTATACTATACTATATTAAGCTTATGCTATCTATTTCGAGATATTTTGTATTGCGTAACAATGGCAGCAATTTACAAACGGTAAACACATGGATTTGATACCCTTTCCGATCTAAGTAATACCAACAAAATCTCTATTTAAGTTACTTTAAACTAAGTATTGTAAATAGGAATATAAAGCTACTCTAGAAAATAAGTTAATATGTCAATTTAAGCTAATAAAACAAAAAATAAATCAGAAAAACTTCTCTGTTCCAGGAGCGGCAAAAATCTACGTCTGCACAGGCTACTCTAAATAGAAAGGGTGCAAGAATATTTGCTGATGCTATCAAGGCAGTGTTAGGTGGGTCGGAAAACTACTAGCTTGGGGGGATACAAGTACTAATAGATTAACAGTAGCCACTGGCAGAGTTGAAAGCGATTCTTGCACCGCTTCTATTGGAATGAGCAGAAGCCTGGAAAACAAGATGCAGGATATTTCAGAGACTGCTGGGAGTCATTGTGGTACAAGTAAACACATGCACTGTGTTAGGGTAGCTAAGAATAGGAACAGATGCATGTATACTTGTGTGTACACCAATGCTAGGAGTTTTGGCAAATAAATTTGATGAATTTGAGGTATTGCTCAAAGCATCAAAGGCGGATATTGTTGGGATAGACAGGACAGGAAGGGAGGAAGGGTTATGCAATTAGTTAAGAAGCACTAATAGCATAACCATGGTGATGACTCCCAGTAAAATCCAAGGAAGTGAAGCCAGTCGACATCGCTGGACAGTGCAGTGTCGAGTCAGTTTGGTGTGACATAAGCATTGGGAGATCAAAATTGAGAGTAGGAGTGTGCTATAGGCTAAATGACTCTGATGAGTATAATAAGAAACTGTACAGGGAAATAGAGTGGGCCAATAAATCAGAGAGGCTTATAATGGGGTATTTTAATTTTCCAGATATTGACTGGAATTTGGTCACTCACACACTAGCAAGGCTTTTGTGCATTTATTGGATGATTGTTTTCTACATCAGCATGTTCGGGAGGCAACTAGAGGGACAATACTCTTGATCTGATTATCAGTAGTGATTCTTCATGCATTAAAAATCTGCAGATAAACAAACCACTAGGTGGCAGTGATCACAGTGTGCTGAAGTGGGATTTACACAAAGAGGTAACTACCATCAGGGGTAAAGGGTTTTTGCTTTCGTAACGGCGACTACGATGGTCTGAGACAATATTTAAATACTATGCAGTGGGACCAACTGTTACCAACAGCAAATTCAAAATGGGAAGCATTCAAAGAAATTATCTTGGAAGCTACTAGGCTTTACATACCAACTAAGAATTATTGTTCAAGATTTAGGCCTAAATGGATGTCAGATGAACTAATGAGATATATGGCAGAGAATAAAAATGCATGGGATACATATAAATTAACAGAAGCCTATGATAGATATAAGTTGATCCGCAACCAAGTTAGAAAGGAGGTTAGGCAGGCGAAGGCAGATTATGAGAAATTTTTGGCAAAGGATGCAAAGAAAAACAGCAAAGAGTTCTTTACTTATGTAAACTCTAGAAGGAAGTGGATGAATCAGATTGAACCACTTGATATTGATGGTTCAACTGTTGATGATCCTGCTCAGGTAGCTAACAAACTAAATGAATATTTTGCATAGACATTCACACGTGAAGAGTTATTCAGTGAGGGGGAATGACAGAGGTCTTTTCAACTCTGGCAGTAAGCTAGATAATCTGGTAATAACTGAGAGTAAAGTGGAGGAGAAATTGTTGAAGGAGAAATTAAAGGAGGCAGCAAAGGAAGTAAGCAAACCCTTAGCCATAATTATGAGAGCTTCCTTTTACTCAGGGGAGGTACCCATAGACTGGAGGTGTGCAAATGTGACCCCAATTCACAAAGAAGGATCAAAGGCTGACACAAGTAATTATAGACCTGTGAGTTTAACTTCTGTTCCAGGAAAATTAATGGAGGCACTGATTAAAGAAGCACTGCAGGATCATCTAGATAAGACTTCAGTTATAGTTCGGACACAGCATGGTTTTGTTAAGGGAAAGACTTGCCTGACCAATTTGATTGGATACTATGATACAGTCACAAAAGATGCAGGGAATAACTTTGATATTATATACTTGGATCTTAGAAAGGCTTTTGATACTGTTGCAGATGGAAGACTGCTGCACAAATTAGAGCAGTGTGGCATTGGAGGCAAATTGTTGCTATTGATAAAGGGGTGGTTGAGGGGGAGAAGACAGAGTGGTAATCAATGGACACTGCTCATCGTGGACTAATGTTATTAGTGAAGTCCCTCAGGATTTAGTGTTGGGTCCATTATTGTTTTCTGTATTTATAAATAACATTGATGACGGTATATCAAGTTTAATGTCCAAGTTTGCAGACGATACAAAGGTTGGCAGAATTGTTAAGGACACTACTGATGCTATGCTGCTGCAACAGGAACTGGAAAGGTTGAGCAGATGGGCTGAGAGGTGGCAAATGAAGTTTAACATTGACAAATGTAAAGTACTACATATGGGAAACAGCAACCCCAGAGCAGCATATCAACTCTGTGGTACTACACTGACAGTGGTAGAGAATGAAAACAACCTGGGGGTAATTGCGCAGGCAGATATGAATTTCTCTGAGCAGTGCGGCATTGGAGGCAAATTGCTGCTATTGATAAAGGGGTGGTTGAGGGGGAGAAGACAGAGTGGTAATCAATGGACACTGCTCATCGTGGACTAATGTTATTAGTGAAGTCCCTCAGGATTTAGTGTTGGGCCCATTATTGTTTTCTGTATTTATAAATAACATTGATGACGGTATATCAAGTTTAATGTCCAAGTTTGCAGACGATACAAAGGTTGGCAGAATTGTTAAGGACACTACTGATGCTATGCTGCTGCAACAGGAACTGGAAAGGTTGAGCAGATGGGCTGAGAGGTGGCAAATGAAGTTTAACATTGACAAATGTAAAGTACTACATATGGGAAACAGCAACCCCAGAGCAGCATATCAACTCTGTGGTACTACACTGACAGTGGTAGAGAATGAAAACAACCTGGGGGTAATTGCGCAGGCAGATATGAATTTCTCTGAGCAGTGCAGACAGGCAGCAAGAGTAGCTCATGGTGTCTTGTCAATGATATACAGGAATTTTTCTAGCAGGGATAAGGAGGTGATTATCCCCTTGTATAAGGCAATGGTCATGTCACACCTTGAGTACTGTATACAGGTCTGGAGGCCTCATTTTAAGAAGGATGTAGAGATGTTGGAATGAATACAAAGAAGGGCAACAAGATTAGTGAATGGAACAAAGGGTTGCTCTTACGAAGAAAGAGCTTAAGTTTTGCAAATTACAGTGTCTGGAGACTAGCCACCAGCGAGGTGATCTGATAAGAGGTGTATAAAGGCTTGAATGGTTTGAGCATGCTCAATGCTGATGGAATTCTTCCTCTCACTCAGAATAATCACCTGAGAGAGCATAAATTCAAATTGAGGAAAGATAGATGTGTGATAGATGTGCGGAAATTTGCCTTTAGCCAGTGGGTAGTTGGTTGGTGAAACAGACTTCCATCCCTTGTTGTGGAAGTTGATAGCCTAAATAAATTTAAGGCTCAGCTGGACAGGTATTTGGTAAATCAAACGAACAGAGGGGTGAAGTGGAAGTGTTTTTTTTTTTGGCTGATGCTGCATAAGCTTGCTTTCTTGCATCATATGCCACTACTAATGCTAACGTCATCTCTAACTGTATCATAACTCCTAAATTCTTCTCTTCTTTTTCAATTGTTCTTAGTTGAATCACGGTTGCTATTCTCCAAGTGACCTTGCATTTATATTATAAGAGCATCCTTAGGTCCAGAGGAAGTTCCTACATATTGAAGAAGTGCAATCTCTCCCCTATTCACAAAGAGAGGGGAGGATCAAAGGGAGTAAGTAATTACAAAACTACAAATTTGAATTTTGTGTGAGAGGAAAATAATGGAATGAATGGTTAAAACTAATGCAGGATCATCTTGATAGGAATGCAGCTATATGGCAATCACAGAATGGATTTGTTAAGGGAAGATCATCTGTGACCAATCTCATGAACTACTATTAGTTAGATGCAAAGGAACTGAATGCAAAAGTCTGAAATCACATACTTAGATTTCAGTAAAGCATTTGATACTGTTCTACATGAATGGCTACCATACAAATTTGAGCAATGTGGCATTAGGGGAAAATTCTTGCTATGAGTTGATGGATGGTTGATTGACAGGAGGCAAAGAATGATTATTAGTGACCACTGCTCTTCGTGGACTAATGTTACATGTGGAGTTCCTCAGGATTTGGTGCTGAGCCCCTTACACGTTTCAGTATTTATTAATAATACTGATGAAGGCATATCAATTTTAATGTCTTAAGTTTGCTGATGATATAAAGTTTGGTAGTGTAGTTAATGGCAATAATCAGGATATGCTACTTCAGTAAAACTTCAACAAATTAGGCAGATAGACTGTTGTTGTTGTAATTTGGTTTTTAGGAGCATTAGCAACTAAGGCCATATTGCTCCGGGGATATGCAGTGATCATTCCCTGACCTTTCCGCATCTCCGTATTTGGTGGTCACAGGCTCGAACCCTGGTCTAATCAAGAAGCATGTGCTACGCACTGCTGCTCCTGCCCACCTGGCTATGGAGGTGCCTCACAGATAGTCTGAAAAGTGGCAATTGGGGTGTGACGTCGGTAAATGCAAGGTAATGTATTTGGGGTTGCCACAATTCCCAAATAACATATCAGTTGGCTGGTAACTACTCATGGTAAGGGAGAACAAAAAAGACCCAGGGGTAATGGTACAGTCCGGCATGAAGGTCTCTGAGCAGTGTAGACAGAATGCTAGGATAGCTCATGGGATTCTGTCGATGATACATGGGAATCTGGTAGGGACAAGGAGGTGATCATCTCACTTAAAGGTGATGGTTTGGATGCATCTTGAGTACCATATGCGCAGATCTGGAAGCCTCATTTTAGAAAGGATGTAGATCTGTTGAGAAATAGGTGCAGAAAAAAACAAGACTTTACTATTTCAACAAAAAATACTAAAAGGAAAACCTTACTATTTCTTGCACAGACACAAGGGAATATAAATTTAACTTGGAAAAAGGATGGCTGCAGGATAGATGTGAGAAAATTTGCTTTCAATCAGAAGCAGTTGATTGTTGGAATATACTTTCATTTCAAGTAGTAGAAGTGGGTAATCTGAATAAATATAAAGAAGGAATGAACAAATTATTAAAAAATGTGGGCAAATGAAGTGGGTCTTTTTTTTTTTTTTTTTTTTTTGATTGATTCTGTATACGGTTGCTGCCCGCCATCATATTGCCACTATTAATAATAATAATTAATTATATAGTGCACTTTCTTTGACTAACTGGTATTTTGGCTAGCACAAAAATATAAATAATAAAATAATAACAAATTATTTTATTATTTATTTTATTTATAAATTATTTTACTGTCAGTGTTACTCTGACTGTTACTGTCAGACTTTTACTCTAACTGTCAGTAAAATATTTTACAATATATTACAAATGTTTTACTCTGATGTGTAAATTATTTTACACATCAGAGTAAAACTGAAAAAAAAAAAAAAAAAAAGATTTTTTAATTGGGAATCCCCCCCCCCATAAAAATATGGTTAAAAATAAACTTGCTACTTTTTTTTTGAAGCAATAATATCTTTTACAGTTATTTATGTATTAACTATTTTGATTTCATCCATTTCAGGATCTGAATTCCAGATAATTTCTTTAATTCTGACTTTTGTTAAGTCAATAGCAGTAGATGTCTCTCTTCATGTTGTCATCTTTTAAAACTGTTTACTCAGAATCTGAAGACACAAATGAGATGGCAGCCTATACTGGACAAACTTCAAGACAATTCACAGAGAAACAGACACATTTGAAATGTACTCAAAACAACCTTGATAATTTATAGTTCTATGTACACTGATGAGCCAAAACATTATGACCACCTACCTAATATGATGTTGGTCCTTCACGTACAGCCAAAACATCTCATACACGGTGAGACATGAACGCTACAAGATTTCTAAATGTGTCTTGTGGTTTCTGGTACCAACATGTAACCAGCAAATCCTTTAACTCCTTTAAGGTCCGTGGTTGAGAGTCCACAGATCGGAGTTGCTGTTCCAACACAAACCACAGATGCTTGATGTCTGGGGAATTTGCATGCCAGGGCAATACCCGGAAGTCTTCCTCATGTTTGGCAAACCAGTCAAACAATCTGGGCAGTGTGGTATGGCACATCATCCTGCTGAAAGACAGCACTGCCAGAGGGTGGGGGGAAGACAATTGCCATGGAGAGTACCTGGTCAGCAACGATGTTTAGGTTGGTGGTAGACAGAGTGCCCAGCACATGGATGACCGGACCTAGGGTATTCCAGCAGAACATTGCCCAAAACACGACACCACTGGCTTGTTTTTGTCCCATGGTGCATCTAGGCACCATCACTTCCCCAGATAAACGATGCATACGTACCCAGCCGTCCACATGGTGTAACAGGAAACATGACTCATTGGACCAGACGACCTTCTTCCAACCACTCAAGGTCCAGTTTTGATGCTCATATGCCTGTTGTAAGCGCTGTCACCAGTGAATTATGGTTAGCATGGGCACTCGGAGCGGCCTGCAGCTACGCAGCCCCATTTTCAGCAGGGTTCGATGTACTGTGTGTTGTGACACATTACTCCCGTCACCAGCATTCCAATTACCGCGAGTTGCACCACAGTTGCCCTTCTGTTGCCACATAGCATCTGGGAGATGCCTTTGCTCACCTTGAGCATCGACAAGCTGTGGTCGTCCGTCAAACACCTCGCTGGTGGGTTCTCCCCCTCTGACCACTTTCAATAGGTACTAACCACGGCTGACCATGAGTACCCCACCAGCTGTGCTGTTTCGGATATGCTCTGACCCAGTCATCTGGCCATTACAATTTGGCCTCCGTCAAACTCGTTTAAGTCCACTGCCTTTCCCATTTGAAGAACAAGAGTTCTTCAAATGAATGAAGCTTAGTATCAGGTATTTTTTATAACATGAAGCATGCCATAAGTTCACCTGCAGTTGCTTCGATTTGCATAATGACTCACTGATCATAATGTTTTGGCTCAATGATGTATATACTTGTGAAAAAAAGTTAAGGATTTGGTGTTAACAATTGGTAATTGTGAAGACTAGCTGATCCCGCAACCTGCAAATTGTGAAGAATACATCTGTATACACACATTTAAATATGATAATAAACAAACACTAAAAAGACACCAAATTAAATATCACGGTTGTGAATATTATTATTTATCTGGTAATAATAGTCATACATTTAAAGAAAATTTTAAAATTTCCCCTTGATTTCAACAAGCTTTCTTGCAATTACTTTTTTTTAAACTTTTTATGACATATTCACCTTTATAGGATGGACCAATTCAATTCATGTCACATATACAGTAAATCTGAATATATTTAAATTCAATTTAGTTATAAAAATGTACTGAGAAGAACTGAAGGTACACTGGTGCTAAGTGTAGTTGGCTGCTCTTGCCCTCCCCCTCTTGGCTGAAATGTTTTGTTTTGTGTAGTGTGTAATTCTGATTAAAAATGGTTAGCATGATGTTACTGCAACCTAATCATCTGCAGAATTGAATAACTATTCTCTTCTAGCTTTCAGCTTCATAATATATAATCTACTTTCATTGTTCTGTCTAAAAATATATACTACAATGGTCATTTAGCGATTACTACTACTACTACTGAATTGTAGTTTTTTTTCAAAATTTGCTATTTTTTCATAGTCAGCTACTTAGTATCATTTGTTTTTCCAAAAGAGTTGATCTTTTTTCAGAGAAATTAAATCATACAACATCTTGTTCATTTCCTTCCTGTTTCAAAGAGCTACTCTGTTCCACCCTAAGCTGAGACCAAAGAAAGGCTATCTTAACCAGTTTTACGAAATTATACCTGTTTTACGAAATAATCCAACACACAAAAATATTCAATGATATTATACAAAACTGAATCTATATGTTATAGAAATTTGGATCTACAAGGTGTGACTATTAAATAACAAGACTGCACTTGCAGCCACTACACACCAAGCCCCACCTATGAAACAAAGACACAGCAATTGACATTGAACCTTCCCCTAGTTGTCTGCCAAGTTGCATTCCAACACGCTCATTCGTTTTGCAGTAAGACAGGTTTCATTAACTTGTATTTTTGCAGTTTGCCAGAAAAATGACAGACAAGAGTCAAACAATGAATCAAGCAGCTCAAATTTTTAACAAAACTAAAGAAAACACCAACTGAAAGTCATAAGTTACATCAAATTTATGGGGAAGATACTATGTCAAGAGCTCACACGTTTGAATGACAAAATATTTTTAGAAGGAAGAGAGATAGAGAATGTGGAAGACTATGAATTGATGAAAAGTGATGCAAATGTGGAGTGGGTAAGGCCATTGATTACAAGTGATCATCATTTAAGCATCAGAATAGCTGCATCAAAACCCAATATGGATAAAGAAACAGACAAATTTTAACTGTAAATTTAGGCATGAGAAATGCATGTGTCAAAAACGAAAATCCAGACTTTCTGAGTACTGTAATTATTTGTGAAAAGTTAGCAGTTCCAGTATAAACTAGAAACTGAAAGATAGTCAGTGCAATGGAAGACAAAACAATCCTCCAAACTAAAAAAAAAAGCAAGAATGTAAAAATAAAAAATGAAAACCATGCTTCTTATTTTCTTGAATATTAAAGGAATTATTATGGCTGAATACATCCCACTAAATCAGACTGTCAATGAAACATACTACATTGAAGGTCTAATGAGGCTGCATGAAAATATTTGAAGGAAGAGACCTGAATTGTGAAAGGATGGTTGAATACTCCAAGACAATGCTGCAGCACACACAACTGTCTATTCGCCAGTTTCTGCCCCCCCCCAAACCAAATCCCCACGTGTGAACATGCATCCTATTTGCCAGACTGAGCCCCTTGTAACTCTTTCCTCTTCTCTAAACTGAAAAGTGTACTTAAGGGAACCCATTTCAATCCATTGATGTTATTCTCATCACAACCAAAACAGGTATTTCTTAGGAGGTGTACTCTCCAGCGTCTTTACAACCACTCCTGCAAGCAAATCCAAACCAGCTGGCATATGCCAATAATTTAGTTCTTTATTATTTCAAAAGCCTGTGATGATATTCACAAAGTTAGCCATGATGCAAATTTATAGATACAGTAAACCCTCGCTTTAACGGACCCCGATATAACAGACTTCAGATTTAACGGACCGGACAAATAATAATACAGTAATGTACATATTAATCTCGACCATATTTTTTTTAGGTTATACAAAACCTCAGTGTTATTATTAATTAAAAATTAATAATAATTACCTATTTCCATTGTTTTGATAATTACCTACTTTTATTTTTATAATCAAATTCAGGAAATTGTTTTTTTTTCCCTTTCTGAAAACTTGTTCAAATAGCTGTTTTCTCAGATTACAGATAAGAGCAGGCGGTGACTTGCGAGCTGAACATGACTTGGGACACTAAACTGCAGGTCTACTGACTCGCTTTGTTTCTGTCTCAGTCTGCCTCAACTTATCGTGCAGTCAGGTTGTTTCTGTGATTTCTGAACTGACTTTATTTATTACATAATTTTGCAATCCTTACAATTTAAAATGGCATCAAGTGATAGAGGAGTTAAAAGAAAGTGTGTGAACTTAAATGTGGCACAGAAATTAGAGCTAATTGAGAAATTAGAACAAGACATCTCAGTGGCACGTGTTAGTGAAATTTATGGCGTAAAAAAAACAAACCATTTCTGATATCCATAAATCAAAGGCCAAATTGCAACATAGTTTTATATTGTACAGTACTGTATATTGTATTAAAGCTTTTTTTTTTTTTTTTTTTTACATTAAGAACATAACCCCCCCGGTTACATTTAACAGACTTTCAAAATTAACGGACACCCCTTCTCCCCTATTAGTCCATTAAATCGAGGGTTTACTGTATATAGAATCATTAAGTAATCTGAAAGAACTCAAACTCACTATCAATGCAAATAAATCTGCTCAAATAACTTATTCCTTACAGAAACAGCCAAATCACATAGAAATTAAAATTGCAGATGTTGCAAATCCAAATGCCCATAAAGACCTAGGGTAGTTTTGATTTTTTTTTTTTTTAATTCCTACTATTTATATATTTCTTGAAAAATTCAAAGAGAAAAATGGCTGATCAAGCATGAAACAGTAGTGATCCAAGATTTAAAAAAAAAAAAAAAAAATCAAATCATAAATCATGTTCAAAGATGCATCTTTCCCATACTGACATATACTTCTGAAATCTGGTCTGGAGCCCCTGAAGAAATTCCCATCAAGAAATTCCTTGCCCTAGAATACTGGGTTATGAAGTGGCTCAATAGCAAATTTGGTTTTCCACATATGAAATCCAGAGCACAGCTTTATGAAAACTTAAACACAGAGGATCTGCAACAGATTCGTCAACAAGTCTAGAGTCATACTTCTTGCAAAGTTGATAACTTCTGCAAGCAATTCAAATATAGCCAACAAAATAAAAGCAGCTCCCAACAGAGAAAATTCAAGAAACCAACAACTTAAATCTAACCTCTCCAGACTCAAGAAATTGGACAATGTTTCCAAATGTACCTCTTCATCTGATAAACCTTCCTAACATTGATTGCCAAATATTTCTCAACTTTCAAGCCTACAGGAGTAAGATTTCCAATTAGAAGAAAAAAAATACAAACAGCAGCCTTCCTTCAACCAAGTGATTATCAACTAAAGGCCAAATATACTGTACCTGTTTTGTTTTATTAATACATAAATATAATTCATATTCAGTGTTTTATATATATATGAATATTGCTATATGTATATTGATTATTTACTATTTTCTCTGTACTAATTTATCTGCCCATGGCCACCTGCCGTGAAGAGCTTGCTGTATCATGCAATAAACAAATATTTATTTATTTATAATAATAACAACATGCTCTTTTCCCCACACTACTCCAACTTGTATAACAATCAAATATGCAGAACAGTGTCAAAAGCTTTACTGAAATACTAGTATATTATATCAAAATTTATATAATTTGCATCCAGTTTCTTTGTTCAGACAAGACCTCCTCTGAAACAAATTCATGCTATGAATGTCATACAACTGCATTCCTGTCAAGATGATTCGGAATTACAGGTGACCCCCGCTTAACGCTGATCATTCGTTCCGGAAAAACAGAGCGCTAAGTGAATCCGCGCTAAGCGAGCGCCGTTTTCCCATAAGGTAACATATGTATTTGTGAGCTGCGGTCGGTGCCATAGGATATTTCCTAATTAACAATAAACGGTAATGAAAAGATCCACAAATGTCAGTCAAAATATTTAATATTCAAATATTTGCACATATAAAATATTCTGCATTACATACGTATAATTATGTGGTAACTACTTGCGTATCAAAAGTAAACTTAAAATTCCAATTAAAATAATGAATTTAATTGATTTAATTTAATGGATGAATTTAATCATGAAAAATGTGTGGATTTTGAGTTTAACTTTGGCCCTCTTCCAAATAAACTAAAAGGGGTATTAATTTTAAATGGCCCGCAGCGTTACCACCCAACAATAAAGTCAACTGATCCTTCGCCGCTTTGAAATTTGGCATGTTTTTTGTTCTTTCAATATGAAACTTCTTTTAGGCATTCGTTTCCACAAAAGTCCCGCTTCATCTATGTTAAAAACTTGTTGAGAAGTATAACACATAATACCCCTCTTCAATAATTTTAACAAGTTCTTTTTTGAAAGTTTCGGCTCCTTGATCTGCACTAGCGGCTTCTCCCTGGATTTTAAATATATTCTACCAGCCCTTACCAGTTTTAAATGGTTCCACATTTTTTTTTTTTTTTTAGGCGAGTTTTCTTCAGATCATCATATTGGCTAATCTCTTTCTCTCTCTCTCTCTCTTTTTTTTTTTTAAATATTTAACTTAACTGACTTCTGCATTGGAATATTATCTTCAATAAAATTAGTCTTTCCATTTCAATCCTAATAGCCGGCCTAGTCCTAGTTGCTTTGCAGTGGAACAGCTATCTTTGCCGCTGATAAAATTAATTTTTTATAATTGTTCTTACAGTTAAACTTGCAAGTCCTAAATTATGGCACACATCCGCTTGTCGTTGACCGGAATCGATTGGCTTCAAAACGTCTAATTTAATTTTCAAATTCAGTCTTTTTCTTACATTTATAGTCTTCGTACTGCGCCCAGACGTTGTTGCTTTTCATTCCTGTCGGTCATTATTAGCTC
Source organism: Mastigoproctus giganteus (assembly GCF_048544385.1). Taxonomy (NCBI): domain Eukaryota; kingdom Metazoa; phylum Arthropoda; class Arachnida; order Uropygi; family Thelyphonidae; genus Mastigoproctus; species Mastigoproctus giganteus. Next base: position 31,018,180 of record NC_143588.1, on the reverse strand, counting down.
TTCGAAAATATAACCGCGTTGGTTGAATTAATTATGATACAATGTTCAAGTAAACTTTCCGTTACGCACAATGTCTAATACTGTACTGAGTAATGACTAGACTTCAGATAAATGCATATAACCCAAATATTACAAGCAATATACTTGATCATTTTTTAAAATGTTGATCTCGGAACTACGTAACAAGTCACTGTACTGCAATTAAATTAGCGTGCGAGAAAATTTCACTGAGCGTGGGAAAATTCCTCAAGTCGGCGTGGGAAACGTTTTAATGCTGTTTTGCTATTCATTTTCAAGCTATCGACTCCATCAAATGAAATGATTTCGTTAAATATGTCAAAAATGTAATCTGTAAAAGAGCGTTATAGCGAATCAGCGTAAAGCAAACCGCGTTATAACGGGGGCCTGCTGTACTTCTAAATATTGACTCCATTATTTTAACCTGACCCAAAAAACCAAGCTGTAATTGCTTATTTTGTTCTTTGACTCCCCTTTGTGCCAATTGAGAAGAACAGCAAAAGAAAGAGGCCAAAAGATTTAATTAATTAATCAAAGAAAACAAGGATGGGAAAATTATAGGATATCTCTAAATATAAGCAAATATGTGATAAAACTATTAATGGGACAAAACTGAGTTGAACTGTTGAAAAATAAGTAACAAAGTGACATCAGAGAAGTGCCTACCTGCAAAGCTACTAAGGCTGAGAGAGCACAGAGCCCCAAGGAAAGTTGGTATACATATGGTTATACTGAAAAAAGGTTAATGAGATCATCTAGACTTCGGGATTATTCCCATTGACTGGAAAAGAATGACTGCAAGTATGGTTCTGAAAAATGATACCAAACACAAAGTATTTGTCTGGGAAACTGAAACACAGGACTAGTTTACAGATGGGGGATAAAATTAAAAGATGCTCAGGATGAGAAAGACTTGGGGATTACAATACAGAAAGACACTGCATGTTGAAGTTAAATATCCAGTGTAAACAAGCAGTAAGAAGGGTACATTCCTCTGGTGGTCACATCTAAAACAAAGAGATAAAAATCCTTGAAAAGGTGCAAGAAGGGTGATTAGATTGGTGCAGCAAGCACTAAGCATTATCCTTATGAGACTTAGACGAAGCTTAGATGTGATCAGTAGAGTTTAGCAACTAGACATCTTGGGTGAGGGATTTGATTAAAGCACATAAGGCCATCATGGGATTAGTAATGAGGGAGAGCTAATCACATTGGTGAGCGAAATAAAAACCAGAAAGAACAACTATGAAGTTAGGGAGCAACAGTACACTAGACCTTATGAAGTTTACTTTTGGGCAGCACATTGTGGAATACTGGAATAAATAAGTTGCTGTAAAGGTGGTAGAGGAAGAGAGTTCAAGCCAAATTTCAGGGGGGAACTGGATAATAGGCACTTTTTGATAATGGAAATATTTTTTTTTTTTTTGGAAGATAAAGAAAAATGTTTGATTCCATGAACCCCCAAGGTGTAATTAGGTTTACTTCTGGTAACCCCTTCCCTCAAAACCTCTTCAGATGTGAATGATCATCAATAGTTAATACTATTCATATTCAACTGACCAGTGTGGTTATTCCTTTCCCTCTAGTGTTAATGTAAGCAAAGAATTCTCCATTACTTTTATCTTAATGATAACTTTTAAGTTAATGGCTCTGGTTACTTTAGAAGAGTCTGTTTAATGTTAATCTATATATCATATTTTATTAGTTCATTGATTATACTTGGAATGACTTAATTCAATGTAATGCTCCCTAGCTTGTCTATCTCAGGGTAGACACACAAAAAAACAGCGTGATTCACAAAGACATGCCTTAACTTCAGGTGATTTCTGAAGCAATTTTGAATAAAAAAAACTTCATATGAATATGGGTCAAATTCTGAGCAGTTAAAGAGTTATGTAATGTTTACAGATTCTCAGCAATGTACCACTGAAAACTGAACTCATAACTCATGTGCCCAACAGTTAACACCAATTCTGTGTTAATGTGTGGTGTGGAATCCCTATTGGTCGAGTGATCATTTATTTTTAGGGGTCATCTTACTGGAGAGATCTATCTACAATTTCTGCAAAAACAAACTGCCACAACTGTTGAAGATGTACTTTTGACTACATGACGACGAAGGTACTTGCAACATAACAGAACTCCTCATTGTTCCCATGCAGCAGTTACTCACTTCAATGATTGGTTCTCTGGGTGATGAATCCAGTCGTCCACAAAATTTACCACCTAGGTTACAAGACCTTTAAATTTTTGGTTGTGCTATAGATTAAATATCTTGTACACCACACAAAAGTGCAACTTTTATAGATTAACATTTGATTAAATATTGAATGCTGTAGCCTACATAAAAGATAGCCATGATGAGGTTAGGTGAACAGAGCACATGATTCACACATTAGCAGTAAAAAAAAATGCATTGAAGTTGAAGGCAGTGTTTTCAAGGATCTACTGTAACAACATGTGCATACATATCTGTATACACAGAACTTTCCTAAATAAAAATAAATAAACCAACACTTTATCATTTATGTTTAAGTGTTCATTGTTACTTTTTATTTTATATCACCCGTGATTGCTTTTTTTTAAATAAGATTCAAACATCCATAGCATTGTAACTGCTCAGAATTAGATCCATATTTATATTCACTTTTTAACTCTTTTTTTTTTTTTTTTTTTTTCCCCTCATTTGTATATATATATATATTTTTTTTTTTTTTTTACCATCCTATAAAAAGGATTTCCTTACTGATAATGTACTAATATTTATTTCCTTACCTTAATGTCTCGGTGAGCAATTGCTGGCTTTCCTTGCATACCAAATATTTCTGTATGAAGATGAGCAAGTCCAGAGACAACAGAAAGTACAATGACCATCATTTCATGGGTATTAAGACTTGACCTGTTCAAATGATCATACAGAGATCCAACTTCATGGTAATGAGTTACAAGCCAAAGCTGAGTGCAAGAATTATAGGAAGTAACATCTGATCCAACATAACCAAGGATATTTTCATGGCGTAGCATTACTGTACTGTATATTTCTGTTTCACGGATCCATGATGCTTCATCTCGAGAAAAGAAGATTTTAACAGCTACATTTTCTCCTTTCCAAACACCTCTCCAAACTTCACCATAACCTCCCTTTCCTGAAATATAAAAGTGTATTATTATTAGCTAATCAGAGGTAGTCATTTATTTGATATTTTGATTATAACCTCAAATACATGTTTTTGTTATGCATAATGACTTACAGAAACATATTAATATGTATCTATATTGTTTGGTATACAGCAGAAAAAATGTACAAAACTGTTAGTGATATGTGCACATACTTTCACTAGCAACTATAACAATTTGGTACATTTTTTTACTGATGTATACCAAACAATATAGATACATATTAGCATTCGTAGAGGCATGTGATGCAAGAAAGCAAGCATATACAGCATCAGCCAAAAAAAAAAAAAAAAAAAAACCTTCCCATTTCACCCATCCATTCGCTCCAAATGTTTGTCCAGTTCTGCTTTGAATTTATTTAAGCTGACAATGACAGATGGAAGTTCGTTCCAGAAATCAACCGCCTGCTGACTAAAGGCAAATTTCCATACATCTATTACAACTGTCTTTCCTCAATTTGAATTTATGTCTCCTCAGGCAATTAATCTGGGCAAGAGGAGGAATCCCATCAGCACTCAGCTTCTTCAAACCATTCAAGGCCTTATACACCTCAATCAGATCATCTTGCAAGTGCCTAGTCTCCAGGCACTGTAATTTGCATAACTTAAGCCTTTCTTTGTAAGAGCAACCCTTTGTTCTATTCACTAACCCTGTTGTCCTTCTCTGTACTCGTTCCAGCAGCTCTACATCCTTCCTAAAATGAGGCCTCCAGCCCTGTATACAGTACTCAAGGTGTGGCCTGACCATTGCTTATACAAGGGGAAAATTACCTCCTTATCCCTGCTAGAAAAATTCCTGTATATCATCGATAAGACACCATGAGCTACACTTGCAGTCCATCTGCACTGCTTAGAAAACTTCCATATCTGACTACACAATTACCCCTAGGTCCTTTTCATTTTCTACCACCCTGAGTGTAGTACCACACAGTTTATTACGTTACTCTGGAGTTACTGCTACTCATATGCAGTACTTTACATTTGTCAATGTTATACTTCATTTACCGCCTCTCAGCCCATCTGCTCAACTTTTCTAGATCCTGCTGCAGTAGCATACTGACATTAACAACCCTGCCAACCTTTGTATTGCCTGCAAACTTAGACATCAAGTCTGATATACCTTCTTCAATATCATTAATAAATACAGAAAACAACAGTGGACCCAACACTGAACCCTGGGGACTCCACTAATAACATTAGCCCATGACGAGCAGAGTCCATTGATTACCACTCTTTGTCTTCTCCTACTCAATCAGCCTTTATCCATAGCAGCAATTTGCCCCCAATACCACAAGTGCCCCAATTTGTACAGCAGTCTTCCATGTGTAACAGCTTCAAAAGCCTTCCTAAGATCCAAGTATATGATATCAAAATTATTCTTTGCATCCAGTTTCTTTGTGACCACATCATAGTAACCAATCAAATTGGTCAGACAAGACTTTCCCTTAACAAACCCATGCTGTGTCTGAACTATAACTGAAGTCTTATCAAGATGTTTGCATATATTCAAGAACTGGTAAATATATAGCAGATACATACTAATATAGGTTGTGGCTAAACATTTTCAGAATATAACTGCCACTACGGCTAACTACGCTTAACACTGTTGTTCGAAAAGTTTGAACTGAGAATCAATATATGGTGCAAGATCTTATCTTAATTGTCATCATCTGAATCTTGTGTGGATTTCTCCTTCTCAAAATACTCTCCCTTGAACTTTACACGCTTTCAGTGCTGTTGTACCCATGCATTAAATGCTTCTTGCAAGCTATTTTTTGAAAGACTACGAAGTGCTTCCATTGTGGCTCTCAAGCATAGCTATCAGATATGAAACGCTTGCCTTTCAGAGATTTCTTCAGATGTGGAAACAGGAAGAAATCACAAGGGGCTAAGTCCACTGAATAAGGGGAATGTGTCAGAAGATTGGCACCTATGACAGTGATCATTGGCTGCACGGTATTAGCCATATGGGGGCTTAGCATTGTCTTGACAGAGAACTACTTCATACCAGAAAGATCTTTGACATTTCTCACAAATGGGACAATGAAGTTTGACTCTGAGAACCTCAGAGTAAGCTTCCTTATTCATAGTTGTTCCACAAGGTACGAAATGTATAACAAGAATGCCTTTTATGTCAAAAAACACAAGAACCATTTGTTTGTAAGCTGAACAAGAAGCTCGAAATTTCTTAGGTCTTAGTGAATCAGAATGCTTCCACTGACTTGACTGTTGTTTTGTCTCTGGATCATAGCAAAAAAATCAAGTCACTATTTGATTTAAGAAGTTTTGTTTCAAAATGATCAAGCATTTCTTTGCACAAGTCTACTTTTTGCTGTTTTTGACTTAAGTCAAATTGTGTGGAATCCAGCAGACACAGATTTGCAACATTTTCAGGTGATCATTTATTATATCATATTGATATTTCATTTATTTAATATTGTGAGCACTACCGCATGAACTGGACATTCTAATAGCTAATTTATGAAGTGTAATTCGCCTGTCTTCACCTAAGATTTCCTGGACTTTTGAATTTTACTCAGTTGTTGAGGAGGAAGGCTGACCAGATCTTGGGTCATCTGCAAGAGACTCACCACCGCCTTCACTGATTGGCTTGTGCCATTTAAATATGGTAGGATATGGTATTGAGTGTCTTGGTAGGATATCAATATCCTACCAAGACACTCAATACCATATGCTTCATTCTTCTCTTAACTGTTTTCGATGCATGCTCAGTCTGACGCAATAATGAATCACATATTGCTGTTCAATCTGTATGTCCGACATGATACTTGCTTCAAAACGATCATCAGTGACACATGGCTAAAAAAAAAAATTTTCACATAACACTAGCTCGACAAGTACTGGCATGCAAACACAGCGTCTGCTCAGTAACAATCAGAGAGAGCACCTCTAGCAGCAGTTATGGAGAGTTTGTGTGGTAAACAAAATCTTGCACCAGTCAAAGAAGCCAATCTCCAATTGGGGATAAGGTTTTTTTAGGGGAAATGTGGGCCAAGTGGCCAGTATTTCATTTGAGTGTTTTATAGGTCAAACAATCTTAGCTTAGGAAGCCTTTAACAATGGCTTTCAATAAGCGAAGGAGGGAACTGTGGTGCCATCTCCAAAAATTAGTCAAAATTCAACTACAAAGGATAATTTAATGTGCTTTAGGTTGCCTATGCTGTGCTACTATTTTCTGTGCTATAGTGACAATGTAGCAATCACACCCCTTGTGTTCATACTACATACTTTTCACCTTCAAATGGAAACAGATTCCTATTTGCTTTGCTTTTGCTAGTACTATCAACAAGTCCCAAGAGCAAACATTTGATAAGTTGGAAATTATCTGTCCTGATGCATATTTAGTCAACTCTTTGTCACATTCAGCAGAGCCTGTTCTGTGGCTGATGTCAAAATTAAAATAGACCCTACTACTGCACTGCACAGGGACAGTTTCGGAACAATGAAGGACAGGGGTCGGCAACCTGCAGCTCTTTGAACATGTAACTGCAGCTCTAACTTTTAGCCCACATGAAGCACAATTTGAAATGGAGTTAGAGGACTTAAAAATCAAGGACATTACTAAAATGCCTTAAAACTGAAATTGGGGATTTGGAGAGGCAAAGTAATAAAATAACACATTTGGAATAAAAGAAAAAAAAATTAAAATAACAATAAAATAAAATTTCAGCTTTAGCTGCACAAGCCACTAGTTATATTATAATTACATTGTGTTCCTTTTTAGTCAATCTCAACTAAATTCAAAAACATGCAATAAATACAGTGAGTTTCTCCATACCAGGTAATAGCAGTTGTACTCAGTTCTAATTTTAAAAAATAACAAACCAAGAATAATGAACTATTCTAGCAGGTGTCAGTGTATCCAGATTGTCTCAATATCTAATCAAATTAACACAAGGCACATTTATAGAAATTAAAAATATTGAGTGTATATCTTGAAATACTTTCAATCTTCAATAAAACTGAACCAAAAAGAATTTCTGAATTTAACCTTTGAAACAAAGCATTCTGGATATACTAAGGTTTAGCAAGTTTCCTGCTAAACCTCAATATATCCAGACTGCTTTTTACCAGTTTCTTAATTTAAAGGGTGTGCCTTTCTTACTCTAACATGTTTTGGAAAGAGCAATCTGTTAACTTTAATTTTGTATGACATTAAGATTTTCTCTCTAAAATATCTGTTTCCGTTTAAACGTATATTACCAACTAAGAGAGAATATTCAAGACTTAGACTTAAATGGATGTCAAACGAACTGATGAGGCTAGTGGCAGAGAAGAAAAATGCATGGGATGCATATACATTATCAGAGGATACAAAAACCTACAGTAAAGTATAAACTAGCGAGCAATCAAGCCAAAAAGGGAATTAGGCAAGATAAGGCACAATATGGGAAGTCACTGGCAAAGAATACAAAAAAGCAGGGGGGGGGGAACAAAAACTTCTTTACTTAGATTAACACTAGAAGGGGGATAAATCATATTATTCCACTACATATGAATGGTATAATTGTTGATGATCCTGTTCAGGTTGCTGAAAACTGAATACATATTCTGCATCTATATTGACCTATGAGAAATATTTTAGGTATGGTGATGCCCAGGGCATATCAAATTCTAATATGGGAGTAAATGATTTTGTAATAACTGGGAGAAAAGTGGATAATAAATAATAATAAATAAATAGTAAATAAGTGTTCCAGGGGTGAATGGGATCTATTCAATTACATTGAGGCAGTGAAAGAGGCAAGCAAACCTTTAGCCATATTTATAAAGCATCCTTGGATTTGGGGGATGTCCTTATAGATGGGAGATGTGCAAGCATATGCTTAATTCACAAAGAGGAATCAAAGGTGACATGAATAATTACAGACCTATCTTAATTTCTGTTGAAGGGAAAATAATGGAGTCACTAGTTAAAGAAGTAATGCAGGATCAACTAGATAAGAATTTAATTCTACTGCAGTCACACCTTGCTGTGATTATCAAGGACTATCATCCCTGACTAATTTGATTGGATATGGTGATGTAAAAAGGAACTAGTTGCAAAAAATAATTTTGACAACATATATTTAGATTTCTGAAAAGCTTTTGCCTATTCAACACTAAAGACTGCTGTAAAAATTCGAGCGGTGTAGCATTATGGCAAGCTACTGATATGGATAAAGGGATGGTTGAGTGGGAGATGAAGAAGAGTGGTTATGAATGTGCATTGCTCTTCCTGGACTAATGTTATTAGTGGGAGTTCCCCGGGTTTCATATGAAGTCAAAATTGCTATAATAGTTAATGAACATGCCAAGCTTCTAAAAGATGACTTAGACGTCAGGGATGGTCAGAAAAGTGACAGTTATATTTTAATGCAGAAAAATGCAAGGTCTTACACTTGGGGAATAGTAGCCACAAAGTAATCTATACACTTGGCAGAGTTGAAATCATTGGTGGAAGAAAGAGATTTGGGAATTACTAAATGGTCAGACATGGTTTCCAAAACAGTGCAGACAGGTCGCAAGGAAAGCCCATGGTGATTTATTGAAAATTTGTTTGTAGAGACAGGGATGCTATATTTCACTTTATAAGTCAATTGTAAGACTGCACTTGGAATACCATGCTCAAGTATGGAGACTGCTTTAAAAAAAATAAATAAAAACCAAGCTTACTGAAAGAGAACACAGAAGGGCAATGAGTTTGGAAAAAAGGACATTGATATGTACATATGAGAGAGGAGGGGGGAGATTATCCATATTTCAGGATATCATTTGCTGTATAATTTGCTTATAATTCATCTAAAGTGACTTTTTATTTGGTTCATATATTCAGCAAACTTCATAACTTATTGTAAACTCTTCTTGCAAATTACAACTACATCTGCTTCATCCAGCATTTGTGTGAATCTGTTATCAGTTTCATATCACTTCAGAACAGCTGGAAAAATGTGTTTAATTACAGTTATAAAATTTTACCTTGGTTGTGTGGAATTAAATGTTTCTTTTTCTTTCTTTCTTTTTTGTGCATGTAAAAAAAGTCTATTTATGGAAAAAGCTGGCCACAGGAAGCTGCTTGAGAGACAAAGATTACAAAAAACTATACACTATAACAAATTAGTTATAGTGTAACATCATATTACCCACTGCTGATGAATTATGATGAAAGTCTAATGAAGCATTAGCATTAGTAAAGGCATATGATGCAAGAAAGAAAGCTTATACAGCATCAGCCAAAAAAAAAACAAAAAAACTTCCACTTCACCCCTCCGTTTGTTTGAAAATATCTGTTTATTTAGGGTATATCAACTTCCACAACAAGGGATGGAAGTCTGTTCCATCAACCAACTACCCGCTGGCTAAAGGCATTTTTCCGCACATCTATCCTACATCCGTCTTTCCTCAATTTGAATTTATGCCCTCCCAGGTGATTATTCTGAGCAAGAGGAAGAATCCCATCAGCATTGAGCATGCTCAAACCATTCAAGGCTTTATACACCTCTATCAGATCACCTCGCCGGTGCCTAGTCTCCAGACACTGTAATTTGCAAAACTTAAGCCTTTCTTCGTAAGAGCAACCATCTTGTTGCCCTTCTCTGTACTTGTTCCAGCAGCTCTACATTCTTCTTGAAATGAAGCCTCCAGACCTGTATACAATACTCAAGGTGTGGCCTAACCATTGCCTTATACAAGGGAATAATCACCTCCTTATCCCTTCTAGAAAAATTCCTGTATATCATTGACAAGACACCATGAGCTACTCTTGCAGCCCATCTGCACTGCTCAAAGAACTTCATATCTGCCTGCACAATTACCCCCAGGTCCTTTTCATTTTCTACCACTGTCAGTGTAGTACCACAGAGTTGATACGTTGCTCTGGGGGTTGCTGTTTCCCATATGTAGTACTTTACATTTGTCAATGTTAACCTTCATTTGCCACCTCTCAGTCCATCTGCTCAACCTTTCCAGATCCTATTCAGCAGCATAGCGTCAGTATTGTCCTTAACAACTCTGCCAACCTTTGTATCGTCTGCAAACTTGGACATTAAGCTTGATATACCATCCAATATTATTTATAAATACAGAAAACAATAATGGACCCAATACTGAACCCTGAGAGACTCCACTAATAACATTAGCCCACGATGAGCAGTGTCCATTGATTACCACTCTCTGTCTTCTCCCCCTCAACCACCCCTTTATCCATAGCAGCAATTTGCCTCCAATGCCACACTGCTCTAATTTGTGCAGCAGTCTTCCATGTGCAACAGTAACAAAAGCCGTTCTAAGATCCAAGTATATAATATCAAAGTTATTCCCTACATCCAGATCTTTTGTGACTGCATCATAGTATCCAATCAAATTGGTCAGGCAAGACTTTCCCTTAACAAAACCATGCTATGTCCGAGCTATAACTGAAGTCTTGTCAAGATGATCCTGCAGTGCTTCTTTAACCAGTGCCTCCATTAATTTTCCTGGAACAGAAGTTAAACTCACAGGTCTCTAATTACTTGTGTCAGCCTTTGATCCTCCTTTGTGAATTGGGGTCACAGGCCTCTGTAGCCGAATGGTCAAGAGTGGGAGTACAGTAGCACACACTCTTTGAGTAAACCAGGGTTCAAGCCCCTGACTGCTAAATACGGTCGATCTGCCAACCCGCACTAGACCAGTGTGGCAGATTATGGTCCATTTCCCTCATCATGAATTGTTGAGGCGGCTTCCATCCTGCATTGGCTTGATAATGGCTGCACTTTACCCCCCCCCCTTTTTTTTTGCACATCTCCAGTCTATGGGTACCTCCCTTGAGTCAAAGGAAGCTCTCATAATTATGGCTAAGGGTTTGCTTACTTCCTTTGCTGCCTCCTTTAATATAACTGGATAGATCCCATCCATCCCAGGTGCCTTTCTTGTGTTTATCTTCAACAATTTCTCCTCCACTTTACTCTCATTTATTACAAGATTATCTACCTTACTGCCAGAGTTGAATACACCTCTCGCATTCCCCTCGCTGAATAATTCCTCATGTGTGAATATCGATGCAAAATATTCAATTTAGTTTGTTAGCTACCTGAACAGGATCATCAACAGTTGAACCATCGATATCAAGTGGACCAATCTGATTCATCCCCTTCCTTTTAGAGTTTACATAAGTAAAGAACTCTTTGCTGTTTTTCTTTGCATCCTTTGCCAAAGATTTCTCATAATCTGCCTTTGCCTGCCTAACTTCCTTTGTGACTTGGTTACAGACCAACTTATATCTATCATAGGCTTTTGTGTCACGTGTTAATTTATATATGCATCCCATGCATTTTTCTTCTCTGCCATGTGTCTCATTAGTTCATCTGACATCCATTTAGGCCTAAACCTTAAACAAAATTTCTTAGTTGGTATGTAAAGCCTAGTAGCTTCCAAGACAAGTTCTTTAAATGCTTTCCATTTTGAATTTGCTGTTGGTAACATCATCAGTTGGTCCCACTGCATAGAATTTAAATAGTGTCTCAGACCATCGTAGTCGCCTTTACGAAAGCAATAACCGTTCCCTTTACCCCTGATGGTAGTTACCTCTTTGAGTAAATCGCGCTTCAGCACACTGTGATCACTGCCACCTAGTGGTTCCTTTATCTGCAGATTTTTAAACCATGAAGAATCACTACTGATAATCAAATCAAGAGTATTACTCCCTCTAGTTGCCTCCCGAACATGCTGATGTAGAAAACAATCATCCAATAAATGCACAAAAGCCTTGCTAGTGTGTGAGTGACCAACCCACAAATTCCAGTCAATATCTGGGAAATTAAAATCTCCCATTATAAGACTCTCTGATTTACTGGCCCACTCTATTTCCCTGTACAGTTTCTTATTATACTCATCAGAGTCATTAGACCTATAGCACACTCCTACTCGCAATTTTGATCTCCCAATGCTTAGGTCACACCAAACTGACTCGACACTGCACTGTCCAGCGATGTCGACTGGCTTCACTTCCTTGGATTTTACTGGGAGTCATCACCATGGTTATGCTATTAGTGTTTCTTAACTAATAGCATAACCCCTCCTCCCTTCCTATCCTGTCTATCCCTTCTGTAGACGTTGTACTCCCCAAATTCCAGTTCTGCATTCCTTATATCTGTGTGACACCACGTCTCTGATATCCCAACAATATCCACCTTTGATGCTTTGAGCAATACCTCAAATTCATCAAATTTATTTACCAAAACTCCTAGCATTGGTGTACACGCAAGTATACACGCACCTGTTCCTATTCTTAGCTACCCTAACACAATGCAGGTGTTTACTTGTACCGCAATGACTGCCAGCAGTCTCTGAAATATCCTGCATCTTGTTTTCCAGGCTTCTGCTCATTCCAATAGAAGCAGTGCAAGAATCACTTTCACCTCTGCCAGTGGCTACTGTTAATCTATTAGTCCTTGTATCCCCCCAAGCTAGTAGTTTTCCGAACCACCTAACACTGCCTCGATAGCATCAGCAAATATTCTTGATCCCTTTCTATTTAAGTGTATCCCATCCCTATAGAAGTAGTCTCTCCTGTTAACAAGTAAAGACCAGGCTGAAAAAAATTCTACCCCTTGAGCCTTGCACAATCTTTCCAGGGCCAAATTGATCAGCCTCACACATTACAGTAAACAATGCTATTGTGGCACATTTCTATTTTGCAAAGACTACCACAGCACACCTGATGACCAATTCATTAACAAAGATAAGCAGAAATTCACAAAATAAAAAAAAAGAAAAGAGAAACTCAGTTTTTGAAAAAAAAACAAACAGAAAAACTCTGTCATCAACTACCCTATGAAGGTGAGATGCATCTAGACTACGAAGATTTTATTATGATGGTGAGATGCAATGTGGACTAATGAAATGCCACAAGGCTAGGTGGGGAAATGTGAATCATCCCCTTCACTTTAGGCAGATTACGAGTAATCCTTGGCAAAAGGTGCTAAGAAAAACAGCAAGGATTTCTTTACTTATATAAACTCTAAAAGGAAGGGGATGAATCTGATTGGTCCACTTGACATCGATGGTTCAACTGTTGATGATCCTGCTCAGATAGCAAACAAACTGAATGAGTATTTTGCATCTACATTCACACATGAGGAATTATTAAGGTTTGAAAATGGCAGAAGGTTATCAAATTGTAGCAGGATACTTAATGATTTTGTAATAACTGAAAGCAAAGTGGAGGAGAAATTGTTGAAGTTAAACATAAGAAAAGCACCTGGGATGGATGGGATCTATCCAGTTATATTAAAGGAGGCGGCAAAGTAACTAAGCAAACCCTTAGCCATAATTATGAGAGCATCCTTGGATTCAGAGGAGGTCCCCATGGACTGGAGATGTGCAAATGTATCCCCAATTCACAAAGGGTGATTGAAGGGTGTCACGAGTAATTACAGACCAGTTAGTTTAACTTCTGTTCCAGGTAAAATAATGGAGTCACTGGTTAAAGATGCATTGCAGGATCATCTAGACAAGACTGCAGCAATAATTCAGACACAGCATGGGTTTAAATGAAAGTCTTGCCTGACAAATTTGATAAGATATTATGATGTGGTTACAAAGGAACTGGATGCAAAAAATAATTTTGATATCATATATTTGGATTTCAGGAAAGCTTTTGACACTGTTGCGCATGGAAGACTATTGTACAAATTGGAGCAGAATGGTGTTAAGGGTAAGTTGCTACAATGGATAAAAGGGTGGTTAAGTGGGAGAAGACAGAGGGAGGTAATCAATGGGTGCTGCTCTTCATGGACTAATGTTATTAGTGGAGTCCCACAGGGTTCGGTGTTAGGTCCACTGTTGTTTTGTATATTTATCAATGATATTGATGAAGGTATATCAGGCTTAATGTCGAAGTTTGCAGATGATACAAAGGTTGGCAGGGTTGTTAATGACAGTAATGGCAGTGTGCTACTGCAAGAGGATCTAGATAATTTGGGCAGATGGGCTAAGAAGTGGCAACTGAAGTTTAACCTTGACAAATGCAAAGTACTGCATATGGGTAGAAGTAACCCCAGAGAAACGTACCAACTGTGTGGTACTACACTTAAGGTGGTAGAAAATGAAAAAGACCTGGGAGTAATTGTGCAGTCAGATATGAAGTTTTCTGAGCAATGCAGACAGGCTGCCAGGGCAGGTCATGGGGTTTAGTCAATGATATATAGGAATTTTGCTAGCAGGGAGAAGGAGGTGATTTTCCCTCTGTATAAGGCAATGGTCAGGCCACGCCTTGAGTACTGCATACAGGTCTGGAGGCCTCATTTTAGGAAGGATGTTGATTTGCTTGAGCGTGTACAGAGAAGGGCAACAAGATTGGTGAGGGGAATGAAGGGATCCTCTTACCAAGAGAGGCTTAAGTTCTGCAAATTGCAGTGGCTGGAAACTAGGCACCTGCACGGTGATCTGATTGAGGTATATAAGGCCTTGAATGGGTTGAGCACGCTGAATTCTGATGGGATCCTTCCACTTGTTCAGATTACGAACCTAAGGTGGCATAAATTCAAATTAAGAAAAGACAGATGTAGAACAGATGTGCGGAAATTTGCCTTTAGCCAGCGGGTGGTTAATTGCTGGAACAAACTTCCATCTGTCATTGTGGAAGTTGACAGGTTAAATAAATTTAAGGATGAATTGGACAGGCATTTGGAGGGAATGGTGTAATTTTTTTTTTTTTTTTTTTTGGCTAATTCTGCATAAGCTCATACACTTGCTTTCTTGCATCACATGCCACTACTATACTACTTCCAATTCACTGTAACAATTGATAATCACCTTTTCAGTGAATGAATGAATCTGACTTCTAAAACTTTTGGAAATCAGACATATCAAAGTGAGCTGTTATTTTATTGCTATATATATAGCTTAAAACAATTTTCATTGATGCAGGAATGCTCATTTGTTTAAATGAATGCCCATAAGGTAAATGTTACCATATATTTTTTGGAACATCCTTGAAATACTAAAGTGCATAAACAGTTTACAACTTAAAAAGGCATTAAATCTGATAGAAAAATTAACTCTACTTAGGCTGGATGAAAATCCTTTAAACAGATAACTCCCCCACCACCCTTGAATATATATATATATATATATATATATATATATATATATATATATATACATACATATTTTTTTTTTTTAACTTGGAAAATTAGCTATGGATTCTCAGCTAGCCACACTATAATTTTCATTATCAAAATCTTTCAAAAGTGAGAAATTTCATTTCAAATACAAGTAACCCTTGTATAATACGGTAGTTAGGTTCCTATAAAATGTCGTGTTGTGTGAAACCATGTTATACTGGACTAAGAAAAAGCACAAAAAGGATTCATTCCAAATACTTAAAAAAAAATAAAACACCATTCTAGATTTCATGTATCTTCTGCTCTCTTTAAAAAATCCGTAAGTAATCTGGGTTTGATTGCATTTGCTTGATAAATCTTTGTGAATTTCATAAATGCCTAGTTCATACGGAACTAGGCATTTTTGAAGCTACTTTTTGAACTTTGGGCACCTTTCATGTAAGAATCTGCATTCAAAAAATAAGATTCTAATTGCTTGGGTAACATTATGCCTTCCCGTGTGCTTTTTAGTGTAAAATTTGGAATTTTAGAATTTTCAAATGCGCTATCATCCTCTGAATTAACTTGTTTTACCTCCGATGTTATTTCCACCGTATCCACTTCTCCAGTCTCTTTTTCTACCAATAATTCTTAAACATCTTCAGTAATCATATCATTTTTTATTTTTTTAGGAGCATCGGCGGCTAAGGTCATGTTACTCTGTGTATATTGTCTACTATAAATTGAGTGTATCCTGAGAGCTATTTTCTGTTTTGCTGGACGAAAAATCCGAGTTTCCGGGAGAAAAAAAACCATGCTGCCCGAGCCTGACTAACTCAGCCAAGATGTGAAAATGACCCAAAAAATTTCTCCTGTCATCAACAGGATTCGAACTCAGGTCTTTTCCACCCTGTGTGGGGAGGAGAGCGATTCTGTCAACAGTGCTACCCACGAAGGCTTCAGTAGTCATATCATCAAAACCTTCCCCTCCTACCGACTCAAGTTCTACTATCGCAGCAATTCAGTTTTCTGCTGGTTCAACCATATTTGCTGAATGAACTGACTCTGGCCATACATTTTTCAACATGCATTTAAAGTTGACGGTTTTACTTCTTTCAGCGATAAAGCTATGATTCCGATACAGTCCACAATTGAGAAATGTTTCCATGCCACCATTACTTCAATTGATTCAGAATCAATTTTTTCCAAAATCCATTGTAACGGTTTTCTGATGTAATGAGTTTTAAAGGTGGATATAATGCCTTAATCTAATGGCCGAATGAAAGTTGTATTAACCCAGTACAACTGTGGCAGTAGGAACATAACTTCAACGTCTGGATGACTTAAATCTTTTGGATGGCCTAGTGTGCTATGCAATAGTAATAAAACTCTGAAAGTTAGAGATTTTTCCATAAGTTCAACAGCACAGAGTGTAACATGGAGATTTTCCAACAAAATAAAAAGCTGGGATTTCTCAATAATTTTTTTTTTTTTTTTTTTTTTGGGATTAAAAAAGAGTGGAAATGTTGAAAAATGATATCCAACACAATAGCAGCGTTTTCCCTGCACAAAAGCTCAAAAATATCCTGCTATGTGAGGTTTACCAAAATTCTTTAACCGTGTTAGAGCGAGGATTGCCACAATTTATCAATTGTGTTAGAGTGAAACCATGTTGTAGAAGTACCATTTTATACAGGGGTTGCCTGTATTCAAATTCAAATTATGCTTAAAGTTTTCTTAATATACCAACCTATACAATCTACAAGAACAATCTGTCTGGCAAGAGTTCTTTGGATCAATAACGGTAATCCCGATCCACTTCCTGAAGTTACAGATTGGTCTAATATTTCCTAGAAAAAGATAACAAAAAAAAAATTAATAATCCATAAAACAAGAATATTTCAATATGTCTTCCATAATAGAGACAGATATTAAGGATCTCCATGAATGATTAATGTCTGCTTCAAGCTCTATATATTGGCAATCCTACCATCTTTATTTTTAATATTAACCTAAACAATACAGTGGAGGGAAGCAAGCATAGGTAGCATCAGCCAAAAAAAAAAAAAATAAATAAATAAATAAAAAATAAAATAGATCAAATTTAAATTAAATTAAAATGAAGTACCCCATGTCATGTTGTCTCCTTTCATTTACCTATTTCTTTCAGCTATTTAACCAAATCCCTCCTTAAATCCCTCCCAACTTTCACAACACAAAAGCAGGTGTGAGTTAACTGAAGGAAAATTTTTAGTCATCTAGTCCAGTGGCTCAAACCTCTTTGGGCTTTCAGCACACTTGAAAAATAATTTAAATTTTGTGGCACACTTTATCAAATATAATTGTGGTGGTTATAACTAAAAAAAATATACAGTGGATTCCGGTTATTTGGGCCACCGGTTAATCGAGGCAGCCGTTTATTTGGGGCAAATCTTAAAAAACAAAAACCAATCGAGAAAATAACCAGGGTTTACTTCGCTTAATTGGGACAAAATGCTGTTTAATCGGGGCAGGAGACCCCAGCACTGGAGATTACCCTACGATTGTCTCTGACCGTACCACGTAGTTCGGTCGGATTTCTGGAGGTCACAACCATAAAACAATTAGCAGTCACCTGTTTATTTGGCTTTTCTGTTAGTGCAATCTATCATAAACGGACAGTAAACTCTACTTTATTGAATTTGTGATAATACCGACAGCTGGAATTCTGTGGGTTATTATGGTAAAATGTGTTTACACTACCATGGAATCTTCAATCATATAAAAAAAATAATTTTCAGAATCTTCTCTTCATTCCTATTTTTAAAGCTTCCTAATTTGTTACTCCGTTCTCACTTGCGCGTGTTGTGTTACTTGCAATTTGTGTGTGCCCTGTTCTTTGTTATTGATTGCTTATCTTTTTACTGTTTTAAATTTCAGCCCCCACCAACAAATGTCAGTGAACAGAAATGTCAACTAGTTTAGTTTAGTTAGTATGTACATATTACAGTACGTATTAATTATTCTGATTATCACGTATATTCTTCCGATTTTTACGTATCATTTAATTTTTTAATTGGTAAGGTAATAAAGGGTAAATTTGTGCTTAATATATCTTTACTTTTATAGCCTGTGGATAATATTCTTCCTATTTTCGCTAATTAGAATCGCTGTTTAATAGAATTAAAATTCAATTCACAAACGTGATCATAATGACCGGCGCTTACTGCACATCGTATAGTGAACAGTACTTTACTATTTTGAGTTCGTTGTAACGTGATTTGATTGTACAGTGAACTAATTGTAAAGGGGGGTAAATTGTATTTTTAACTATTTACGTGAAACTTCGGATAATTGGGGCAGCCGCTTAATCGGGCCAAAATGCACTAGTCCCGATGTGTCCCAAATAACCGGAATCGACTGTACTATATAGTCAATCGAGGAAGAATCAATACATTTTTTAAAAAGCTCAAGCCAAAGATTTTTTATTTACTTGCCAAATATACAAATTGGAAGTGTTCACTGAAATATTTTAACAAGACACCTGAGCATGATGCTTTTGAGCAACTTCCTCTATGTTAGGGCATATTTTAGATAAACTTATTCTGATGTCGTCTTAAATGCACATAAGTTTTTCTCCTTTATTTGATTTAATGTTTGTTAATGTCAAGAATCCCAACTCACAACAATGAGTACAGACCCTCCTCTACTTATGTACAAATGACTTATGTACATCTTGCAGATACATACAAAGCACAAAGCTGTTGCCACGCTTAGTTATAAGAATCAATTTTGAATGTCTGTGTTATTTTTCTAAAGCAGATTTCTGGAGGTCACTACCATTAAACAATAAAAACAATTTGCAGTTTCCTGTTTATTCAGCTTTTCTGTTAATGCAATCTGTTATAAATGGGTAATAACTCGATCTTATTGCATTTGTGATGATACTGATAGCTGCAATTCTGTGGAATTTTACGTTATTATGATGAAATGTGCTTCTCCTTCACTGAAATGTTCAATCATAAAACAAACATAAATAAAATTTCAAATCTTCTCTTCATTCCTATTTTTGGGCTTCGTAAACTTGTTACTCCGCATCTCATTTGCATGTACCGTGTAAGTTCCAATTTGTGTGTTCTGTGTTTTTTGTTATTGATTGCTTATTTTCTTACTGTTTTAAATTTTACAACCAAAAACAAAAATGTCTGTGAACAGAAATATCAATCAGTTACACTATTAATTAAGCTATGTACATAAGCATAAATTTATTTTTATTTTGCTAACAAATGTGGAAAATATTCTACTGATTTTCACATATTATTTAATTATTATTATTATCATATGGTGCAAGAAAGCCTGAGGTTTATGCTGCACCAGCCAAAAAAAAAAAAAATATTCTGAATTAAACCCAGCCAGAAGTAGAAGGGAACCACCAAGAAAGACAAAAATGATGATATCCAACTTTGTTAATTGGAGGAAGTAAAGTGTAAATCTGTGCTATATACCTTTACTTTTATAGCCTGTGGATAATATTCTTCCTATTTTTACTTATTACAATAGCCGTTTAATAGAATTAAAAATTCAGTTCGCAAATGTGATCACGATGACTGGATCTTACTACATATACATATCATAGGGGGTCAGCAACCTGTGGCTCTTTGAACATGTAGCTGCAGCTCTAACTTTTAGCCCATATGAAGCACAATTTGAAATGGAGTTAGAGACTTAAAAATCAAGGATATGTGGAGTGAAATACTAAAATGCCTTAAAACTGAAATTGGGGATTTGTAGAGGCAAAAGGCTGCCCTTGCAATTCTACACAAATGGACTGCGATAGATAAGTTGAAAAAGCAAGTCCAAATTGTGTTCACTGCGTGGAGTAGCTTACTGGACATGTATATAAATTTGAAAATATTTGCGTTTGGACTTCTCAGTTTTTGGTTCAATGAATTTCTGCAAGCAAATATTTTTGAACAAGGAACTATATTAAAAATAAATCAAGAAACTGTCTGAACAATGAGAGTCTCTCAGCATTTTTAAAGATGAAAATTACGACATACTTGCCTGATTTTAAGAGCCTTGCTCAAGAAGTTCAAAAGCAAATGTCACATTAATTCGTACCTACTGGATTGAATAAAACACCTTCCCACTCTATTCCATTTATTAAACTCTTCCCAGCTTGAGCTCAGATGCTAATTCTCTTCAGATTCTCCTTTTTTTTTTTTTTTTTAATTAGAGCAAAATGGCTCTTCAATCAAAAAAATGTTGCCGACTCTGACATATCACAAAGTGAACCGTATTTTATTTTGGAGAGTCCATCAGAAAGTGATTTGATCGTAGATTAAATTAAATTACGTATCATATTTAGATTAAATTAGTTTTGAATAAATAATGTACTCAACATTATTATTCATTGTGTGTTTTTTCAGCTTCATTTAACTCGGTTACAAATCGTAAAATGCCGTACATGAAGTTTGTTGGGGGTTATAATCTCAGTGCATTGTACTGTACTGTACATGTATTTTGTATCTACAAGACTGAAGTTGGACTTACATACATGAAAAAAACCTGATTAAGTACGTAAGTCAAGGAGCCCTTGTAATGGGGAACCTGTAATGAGGAGTTACACCTGTAAATCTCTGTGTACTTCAGCATGTTTCATTTTAAGACTTTGATCACATGAAATTTTGCTAATTGTCTTTCAATCATTGTGAATCTAAACCAAATGAGACAGACAAAAGGGTTTTGTACCCGGTCAGAAATCTCTATATTTAGTAATGGAAAGTATTTTTCAATGTTTTTTTCCAAAGCTTCTAAGTGATCAGGTACAAGAGCAGCAACATCCGTTATCGGTTTCAGGTAATAATGGAAACATATCAAGATTTCCCCTTCTTGCTCTGTTCAGCCAAATCAATGTTTTTTTCTTAATGCTAGTAGCTCGTTTGAAGAAGTATGAATGTCCTAACATGCTGGTATTCAAGCTGCTCAAATGGATGAATATTTCTGCTACATAAGCTAGCCTCACACAACACAGCTCATTATTTAGGTATTCATAAAAATTGTCCTTTTTCTGATAGAAAGATGACATCCTCTATAAGTTTATAGATGACATCCTTTTGACAGCCATCTTACTTCTGTATACAAAATTAAGCATCCATGGCACTACACAAAGCTAATTAAAGAGACAGGTTTTTGGTGGTCTTGATTTAATGTAATTTGACCCTTAATGCAGCCTGATATAACACTGATTTCAACTCGCTGCCTTGTTGAAATCATTGCTTGATTTCAACAAGAGCCTCTCTGTGCAGAAAGAAATAAGTAAACATTGAATTTGGGTTTACTTTCTCTACAAATGAAATAAAACCTCTGATAGATCCCATCTTTGATGGAGCACTGTAAGTACAGAGATCAGCATACAACTTCCACGAAACTTATAATAATTTTTCTAAGTAGTGAGTCAAAGTACCAAAAAATGTCATTACCTCTTGTGCATTCTTCAAGGCTCTTTGCAGCATAAGAATTGGGTTATAATTTCAGTTCCATGATTAAAGCAAACAAAGGCTAGTAGTTTTGTTTTGCACTAAAATCAATAGGCTCATCCACCCATAATGCAAAATCTGATTTTTTTTTAGCCTTGTAAATACTTGTTCCTTGATGTTAGAAGACATTTTGATTATTCTTCTTCAAATATTGTCATCTGATAAGGGTATTTCAGCAATTTCTTTTTCATTTTCAGCACCTAACAATGTTCTGAAAATCAAACAAGTTGGCAAAATAAGGGACTCCTATGGTGTGTGGCTTCTTTTGCAATTCGATGACTTCTGCTACTTAATGAGAAGCAATCTGCAATTTTTCAGAAATTTGTATTCTTTTCTCAAAATATTTGCTTTTTTTGTTGTTCAAGTAATCTTCTGAAATAGTTCAAATCTTTATCCACAAAATTTGCATAATTAGTGATTAAATGTCTCTCCAATTTGCCTAAGAGAAATAAAAAACGAGAAAATAAAAAAAAAAAGCAATAGGCATAAGTTGCTAGATAGAGCTTGCATCCAAAAAGCTGGAACCATAGAGAAGGTATTACAATTAATTCTCATTGTAATAATTTTATGAACGCAGCACTGAGCTATGTAGACTTGGTTCGGGTGTTCCCATCAAGGGCATTCCCACCATAATCACTAATTCCTTCCAATGTTGGTCTCTTAATGTTAGAAATGCTGAAGCATTAAGGAAAAGCAAGTTGAAAGGAAGGTGTCAGCTAGAAGGATATAACCATGCCACCAAAGGGGCATTCCAGCAGGGAATTCCTCAGACTCATGTTGGGACCATGCACAGGAGATGAATTCTGCCTCCATATAATAACTTCTCTATTATACCTGGCTGGCACTAATGCCAGCCAGGTAAATTGAGTAAACTATATTAGGAGACCTCAAATTAGGAAGGATGTAGATCTCACAACAGGTCTACATCTTTCCTAAAATGGAGTCTCCAAACGTATAAGGAATATTTAAGATGTAGCCTAACCATTTCTTTATATAATGGAATAATCATTTCTTTACCTCTATAGATAAAGTTCCTACATATTATTGACAAAACACCATGAACTATCCTAGCAGCCTGTACAGTTACTTCTAAGTTCTTTTCATTATCTACAATATCGAGTTTGGTGGTAATCAAGTGGTATGCAGCTCTAGGATAACAAATATCCAGAGGTAAATTCATCTCCTCATATTAAGCATCAGCCCATTTCTGAGCCTATTCAAACATTTATGTATCTTGTTGAAACAGCATACTCTGATTACTGTCATTAAATACCATGCCACCACTGTATAATCAGCAAACTTAGATATCAAACTTGAAATAACTACATGAATATCATTAATGATTATTAAATATGGTCAGGATCAAAGAACTAAATCCTATGGAACCCCACTTATAATATTAGTCAATGAGGAGCAGTAGCCATTTATAACTACTATGTGTCTCCTATCATTTAATCATCCCTTTATCCATATAGCAGTAACTTGCTCTCAGTACCACATTGCTACAATTTATACAACTGTTTATGTGGAGCACTATCAAAAACTTTAATGACACTGTCACAGTATCTAATCAGATTAGTGAGACACGATTTGCTCGTAACAAAACCATGCTCCAATTTGCTTATAATTTCATATCTGTCCAGATGAATTTGTATTGAAACCATAACTAAGGGGATTCCATAATCTTCCCTGGTACAGATTTGACTTCTATGGAAGTACTTGACAGGTCTGCAGTTACTCGTTTCAACATTTGAGCTGCATTAGCAAAGAAAAAAGATGTTTGCACATTTCCAATCTATAGGGACATTGCTTGAATCTCATTATAACAATTAAAGGTTTGCTTACATCTTTTGCTGCTGCCTTGAATATAACTAAATAGATTCCATCAGCTCTTTGTATTCACTATTAATTGTAATATCTTCACTAATAGTCGCTTCTCAGTTATCATAAAATCATACCATTCAATGGCCAATTAGTATTAACCAGACCACTGGCATCCTCAACTTCAAAAGACTTATTTCATGTAAATGTTGATACCAAATATTTATTCGCCTTAGCAGCAACTAGATCGATAATACTGTCACTGCAGATGTAAACTGAACCAATATTGTTTGATTCCTTTTCTTGTACTGCCAACATAAACAAAGGAATCCTTGGTACTGTTCTTTGTCCTCTTAGTTAAGTACTTCTTGTCCTGCCTTAGCATGTCTAATCCTAGGTATAACTTTATTACAGACCCATTTATATTTAAGTAAGATTCAGATTTCTCTGAAAATTTATAATTACCACACATATCTTTCTTCTCTGCCACTAAGGTCATCAGTTCTTTTGTCATCCATTTTGGTCTATATCTTGTATATTTGTTAAACTTACCACTTTGTTCTACTGAAACGAAGTTATGTCAAAGACCGTTGTAACCCCCTTGTGTAAACAATCCCTTCCTTTTGATGGTAGTTACTCCTTTAAATAGATATTCAATACACTGTGATCACTGTTTGCCAGTGGTTTCTTTCTCTAGTGGCATCTTTAACATGTTGATGTAAGAGCACCAGAAATACAAGCAATGCCTGAATACTAGGTGAGTGACTAATTCACAAGTTCCAATCTCTGAAAAATAAGTCTCTCAATAATAAGATTTTCTGATGTTTGCCCATTCCATTTGTCTCTCAAGACATTCACTATACTCATAAAACCATCTAGTCTATCAGACACACCTGCTTTTTGTTTTTCCAAAATGAAAGCCATTTCTATAATTAAAATGACATCACTTTAATTATAGAAATTGCATAAAACATGAGTTTTAATATTAAATATCCCCTAGTGATTCCATGGATAAAATGTCAGATTATTTCTAGTAACTACTAATTATAATAAATTACTGCTCTTTCAACAATATTGTGTAGTTTGTGTTTTTTTTTTTTTTTTTTTTACATGGGTCCACTGCTTTTGTAATGTTCTGGAAGTGTTTTGTCATGCATTACTTTTTGCTATCCTTTATTAATATACAAAATATTTAAAATTTGATCTGTGTGCAATATGCAGATATGGTGTGTTTAAATATATGCCAATTGCACTTTCACAATCACCAAAAAAATACTCACCCTCAGTGTGCTATCACCAGCTGCTGTAGCTCTAAGATCATCATGATAAATGTGGTCCATATATTGGTGATTTACAAGAGTAGTAATTCGTCGTTTATGCATTCTCCTCATTAACAGTATAGCAATCAGCATGATAACCAAAATGGCAACAATGGGACAAAAAATAGACAACAGTATATGCAAAAGATATTCAGAATTGGCAGAATTTTCATCTGGTGCTATCAAATAAATGGGAAAAAAAAAAAAAAATATATATATATATATATATATATAGATAGATACACACATACACACAGATAATTGAGTTCTTCACATACAGCACATTAGTGGGTTATTCATTAAAAATATAAACTTAAAAAACAAAATAATTTATAACATACTACTGAATACACCAGCAAGGTTCCACTATAATGATAATTCATAAATTATGAAAACACCCGATATAGTTGATTGTAATTATAACCAAATTAACAGTTCTAAAAGCATGATAGCAGTTGAATGGTCAGTGTACAGATGTACAGTTGCAAAACCTGTGCGCCGAAATTTAACATTATGCTACAAAACATGGTACATTCGTAGAATATGTAAACTGTAACCCTATGTGGTTGTATAGGAATACAGGGGGATATTCATGTGTTGTTGTGGCGGACGCCAGGGTTTCCCCCATTAGCCTGTACTGGAATACAAATAGAAATTTATTTTTACACACATGCCAAATAAAGCACAATTGAGAAAACATGTTTTATATTCACTAGCTTCCAATTTTTTAAATTTTGTACGCAGAGGAAAACGAGAAATTATTGGCCAAAACAAGCAAAAAACAGGAGTTTAAGTCCACACTGCACTACAAATTAAATTTTACATTTTATATTAAAATACAGCCATAGGATTATTCATCAGTATAGTATGTTTTAAACATTAGGTTATCTAACATTTATTTTTCTGACTCTGTCTGATTTTATATATATAGGGTGTTTCAGTTAAACGTTTCAGAACTTCTAAGAGGGGTAGGGTACATCCTGACAACTCGAAATCATATACCAATGGGCAGAATAGAAAATTCCGAGCTTTAGTGCAGGGAATCTTAATTTCGCACAAGAATGCCAAGTTAGTAGGATGGATGATTACACGAACGCAGAGTTAGCCGATATGCATTTGGCGTACGGGGCTGCAAATTGTAGTGGGCCAGCCGCACAGCGTTTGTACGCGGAACGATATCCGACGAGGCGTATTCCCAGTCGTAATTTCTTTGCAAGACTGCACCAGAGGTTAGCTGAGAGAGGTTCATTTGAAAGAGCTGACAGGGACAGGGTAAGAACAGCACGGACTCCAGCCGTCGAACAGAATGTGCTGCAGCATGTACAGGGGAATCCAAGAACGAGTACACGAAGTCTAGCAAACGCAGTCGGGGTTTCCCATTGCAGCGTCTGGAGGATTCTCCGAGAACAAGACGTGCATCCGTTTCACGTGCAGCGTGTCCAGACACAGCAACCGGAGGATTATGCACCTCGTATTGCTTTCGCACAGTGGTACCTTGGAAAATGTGCTACAAATCCCCTTTTTCCTGCTGAAGTGTTGTTTTCCGATGAGGCACCCTTCACAAGGGAAGGAATTTTCAACACGCATAACGACCATATCTGGGCGGTCGAGAACCCGCATGCAATACGACGTGCAGCTCAGATTCGATTTTCGGTCAATGTATGGGCCGGTATTATGGGAGATCACCTCATCGGACCTTACCTGTTACCGTGTCGTCTAACCGGACCTATCTACTTGATCTTTCTGCAGCAAGTATTGCCACAACTTTTGAGAGATGAACAGATTTCTGCATCGACGCAACAGACAATGTGGTTCCAACACGATGGAGCCCCTGCCCATTATAGCGGAGATGTTCGTAACTACCTGGATGTCACATTTGGTCAACAGTGGATCGGACGTGGTGGTCCCGTGCGTTGGCCTGCTCGGTCACCCGACCTATCATGTCTTGATTTTTATTTCTGGGGTCATATGAAATCGCTAGTTTATGACACCCCTGTTGACAATGCTGAGGAGCTGGTTGCAAGAATCGCAGTAGCTGCCGAAGAAATTCGAAATTCGCCTGGAGTATTCCAGAATGTTCGGATGTCCATGCGTCGGAGATGTGAGGCGTGCATTGTAGCCCGTGGAAGAAACTTCGAACACTTACTTTAATCCATGTACCTTTTGCTTCTTTTCACGTATTATTAAAATGATTTCTCACTTACGGTCTCTTTTCTTTATGGTGCTTCTGTGTACAACACTGTTTCAGGAAAGCATTTCCGACCCCACATTGCTATATGTTTTGTTTGTTTTGTTTTTTTGTTATTTGGAGCATTAGCAACTAAGGCCATATTGCTCGGGGATATGCGGTGGTCATTCCCGACCTTTCCACATCCTCTGTATTTGGTGGTGACGGGCTCGAACCCCGGTCTAATCAAGAAGCGTGTGCTAAGCACTGCTGCTCCTTCCCACCTGGCTACGGAGGCGCCACATTGCTATATGATTTCGAGTTGTCAGGATGTACCCTACCCCTCTTAGAAGTTCTGAAACGTTTAACTGAAACACCCTGTATATATATATACAGGGTGTCTCAAAAATATTGGTACAAATGTTTAGGGGAGGTAGGTAACATCTAAAGGAATGTGAATCGCATAGGAACCCATAACCGGAAACGTCACGGGAAAGTAGTAGCAGAGGCACAAGAAGCAGAAATGACAAGACAGTAATTAGTGGCAAACATTTATTTGACATAATATTAACAATGGAGTACGAGATGGATGCATTTCATGATGTTACAACAGATGCTCAAAGGTTCCACCATGAGACATGATGCATGCGTGACACCGACGTAGCATGGATTGGCAGACACAGTCGAACACAACTGGAGTTTCTTTGACAGTAGTAGCAGCGCAGACGAGTCTCTCCACGAGATCCATTTCCGTCTCCACAGGCGATTCAAACACGATAGATTTGAGGCCCCCCCCACAGAAAGAAATCAAGGCTCAATAAATCAGGTGAGTGTGGGGGGCCCGGCAACGGGTCCACCACGGCAAATCCATTGACGCCCAAAACGCCTGTTCAAATGGTCACGAACACACCTTCCATAATGGGCAGGCGCCCCGTCATGTTGAAACCAAATGTTGCATCTCACATTTGATGGAACATCGTCAAGTAACCCTGGTAGAACTTGTTCAAGAAAGATCCGATATTTAGCGGAGTTCATGCGGGATGGTAACAGGAATGGGCCGACTAAGCAGTCACCAACCATACCTGCCCACACATTTATTGCGAAGCGATGTTGTGCCGCATGGGGGTACACACCGTGTGGGCCCTCTGCTAATCCATGCACTAGGTGCATGTCTGCCAGCTCACAGTTCATATATCAATGCATGCTCTTTGTGCGGCGACTACTGCTTGAATGAGTAAACCATAAATTTTCCCGCTCACCAACTGATGAACAGCACCGTGTACCGACTTACAGTGATGTTTCCGGTTATGGGTTCCTATGCGATTCACATTCCTTTAGATGTTACCTACCTCCCCTAAACATTTGTACCAATATTTTTGAGACACCCTGTATATATATATATATATATATATATAAAAAAAAAAAATTTTTTTAAATTAAAAAAAATGTTCTTTATACTCTGGCATAACCACCAGGTCAGTGGAGTTTACAATAAATCATTGATGCAAATGTTAATCGTATTTAGCACTCACGGGCTTGAATCCCGGTCCGCTCAAAGAGCACGTGCTACTGTACTCATGCCTCTGACCACTCGGCTACATCATATAAACTGATCTGACTGCTTCAAAAAAGATACAGACTTTGAAGAAATGCAGAGTCCAAATTTTATTTGTAACAATGGCATTGCTTGTTTTCATAAGCTGTCAAGAGCATTTCAAAAACTGCACCAGAAGGAGATCTGAATTCAGTCCCCCACCCACCTTCCTGAATATTATCTAATATTCAACATTGCTATGTAGAATTATTAAAATGCCAAATGACTTAGATAATCAGTTACATTTCTTGCTTTCTTATGCACTTGTCAATTCCCCAACCAAGGACCAATGTACATTAATTATTTCTTCCTTCCTTTAAAAATAGTGTCTGTCTGATAGGTTCTGAAATCAACAGAACTCATCAGCAAAATATCTATTTCTTTACCTTCACTGATATTGAGATGTAAAGATTTTTTTTTTTTTTTCGCAAAATCAATTTAGTTTAAAAAACTTATTCTACACATGGTATTCTTGAATGACAAACTTAGCATTACCATGGGCACATGATGCAAGAAAGCAAGCTTAGCCAGCCAGCCAGCCACACTTCTCATTTCACCCATCCACTCACTCCAAATGTTTGTCTAGTTCTGCCTTGAATCTGTTTAAGATTTCAACTTCTACAACGACAGATGGAAGTTTGTTCCAGCAATCATCAATCACTCACTGGCTAAAGGCAAACCTCTGCACATCTAACCTACAACTGTCTTTCCTCAATTTGAATTTATGCCCCCTCAGGCAATTATTCTAAGCAAGAGGAAGAATCCCATCAGCACTGAGCATGCTCAAACCATTCAAGGCTTCATACACCTCAATCAGATCACCTCGCAGGTGCCTAGTCTCCAGACACTAATTTGCAAAACTTAAGCCTTTCTTCATAAGAGCAACCCTTTGTTCCATTCACTAATCTTGTTGCCCTTCTCTGTACTTGTTCCAACAGCTCTAAATCGTTCTTAAAATGAGGCCTCCAGACCTGTATACAGTACTCAAGATGTGGTCTGACCATTGCCTCATATAAGGGGATAATCACCTCCTTATCCCTGCTAGAAAAATTCCTGTATATCATCGATAAGACACCATGAGCTACACTTGCAGACCATCTGCAACGCCCTGAAAATTTCATATCTGTCTGCACAATTACCCCCAGGTCCTTTTCACTCTCTACTGCTGTCAGTGTAGTACCACAGTTGATACGTTACTCTGAGGTTACTGCTTACCATATGCAGTACTTTACATTTGTCAATGTTGAACTTCAGTTGCCACCTCTCAGCCCTACTTCTCAACTTTTCTAGATCCTTACTGTCATTACTGTTATTAACAGCCCTGCCGACCTTCGTATCGTATGCAAACTTGGACATTAAGCCTGATATCCCATCATGAATATAAATGATGAACACAGAAAACAACAATGGATCCAACAGTGAACCCTGGGACTTCACTAATAACATTAGTCCACGAAGAGTTATTAGTCCACAAACTTCTTCTCCAAATACAATTGTATTTAATTTAGAGTCAAATAATATTTAACTTAATGCTTCTGATAACCCAGTTTGGCAATTTGCTATCCATGAATTCTGTTTAGAATTAGCAGACTTTTGACTACTGTAAGGAAACAACAACTTTGGTCTTAAGAATTTAAAACAGAAAGCTAATGATCACCAAACTAAGTCTATAATTTACTAAATTTATTCATAAAGTCATTCAGCTTCTGCTTTGCATTAAATAACCAAAATTATAGCACCCTGTTGGATCATATCAGCATAAAAATTGCCATGACAGTATAAAGTATAAACATGCACTAATGCTTCCCCCCATATTTTATTATTATTTTACCATATATTAAACACCTAATACTAGTTTTACCGTGTCAACTTATTTTATGTTCAACACATTATCTCTGTGCTTGTCTCACATTTGTCTTTTGTAAGTGTGAATGACAAGGAAGGCAGTCTTTGCTAATTTATTTACATGGGAAGGAGTTGTTCTGGCTCATACTGCTAGACTCCATCAGCAAAGAGAGAGTTGGGAGCTTAAACATTAATTTATTTAGGTTGACAGAAGATATCAATCCCCAGGCTGTATTGTATGTGTTGAATTGTAAATGAAAAACTGCAGAATAAAGTTTTTTTTTTTTTTTTTTTTTATGGCTAACTGTGCAATTACAGCAAACTATTTTAGGCATTTATAATGGCCATAATTCATTAATGAAATTAAGAAAAAATTCAGACTATTTTTTAAAAACTTTGTTCTTAGCATTTTTACTATTTTTTGGTTAAAAAAAAACAGAAGAAAAATGGAATTTTTACAAAAAAAAAAACAAAAAAAACCCAGAAATTCTATATTATTAACTCTAGTACAATGGCAAGATAGACATGAGGTCATAACAAGCCAAAAAAATTGTTTTGTCATAAATCAAATAGGTAAGCAGCTTAGGATTATTTATCACTTCTTTATCTGTAAAAGCAAATGTTTGATAAATCATTGATAGGGCACCATGTGCCTTCCTTGCCACCTTGGAACTTCACGTCCAAAACATCGCAACTTCCAAATCCTTTTCTTCCTCTACTGCTTTCAGTTCAACCTCACCAAGTAAAGTTATTTGGGAGTGCTGTTCCCCAAGGGGCTTAGAGGGGAACAGGCATTCTGTGTGTTATCAGACACTTAGTCTAAAACACTAATAGACCCAATATCTTTCTATTTCAGAAGATTTAGTAGAAGTCTGGTTAGCTTGCCTCCCTAAAATTCACTCATGCACACCTTCTCGATAGTAAACCCTGTTACGTCACCTAGATGGCAGCGAACATGTAGAGTGGTTCTCTTCAAGACACCTGGTCAGCATGAAGAGGAAAAGACCAAACCCTCCAGCACATGACAGCACGATGAAACAAATGGCCCTCAGTCCCCAGCGGCTTTCACTTCCCCTCTTACGGCAGTGAGAGGATCAGAGTGGAAGCAGAGGATGCTAAGAATCTTTGGGTACGACCAGGATCCAATGCACTGAACTTGGCCTGTTACAACGTAAGATCACTCATCGGCGAGGACAGGATATTGGAGCTGGAAAAGGAATTAGAATATGTGATTTGGAATATCATTGGTTTGGCTGAAACAAGAAGAGAAATGAATCACTTCTCTAAGAAATGAATCACTACTACATAAGTAGTAGTAGTAGTGGCAAGTGATGCAAGAAAGCAACTGTATGAGCTTATGCAGCATCAGCCAAAAAAAAAATAATAATAATAATAAAAATAAATAAATAAAAAAAATAAAAAAAAATCACACCATTCTCTCCAAATGCCTGTCCAGTTCCTCCTTAAATTTATTTAACCTGTCAACTTCCACAATGACAGATGGAAGTTTGTTCCAGCAATTAACCACCCGCTGGCTAAAGGCAAATTTCCGCACATCTATTCTACATCTGTCTTTTCTTAATTTGAATTTATGCCCCCTTAGGTTCGTAATCTGAACAAGTGGAAGGATCCCATCAGAATTCAGCATGCTCAACCCGTTCAAGGCCTTATATACCTCAATCAGATCACCGTGCAGGTGCCTAGTCTCCAGCCACTGCAATTTGCAGACCTTAAGCCTCTCTTGGTAAGAGGATCCCTTCATTCCCCTCACCAATCTTGTTGCCCTTCTCTGTACATGCTCAAGTAAATCTACTGTACACCAATGAAAACAGTGGAAGGAGTGAAGATAGAGTTGGCTTTCTGGTCAATAAAGATATGAAAAAAAAACATTTTGGAATTCAAAAGTAGATCACCAAGGGTGTCAAGACTACCACTCAGGATTTCTAAGAGGTACAAGCTAAAGGTTATATTTATGCACCAACATCAAGCCATAATGATGAAGAGGTTGAAGAAATGTACACCGAAATTGAGTCTTCTAGAAGAGTAGAAAACCCAACTACACTATCATTATAGGGGACTTCAATGCTAAGGTTGGAAAGAGACAAAACAGCACAGAAAGGGGAACTATAGGAAATTTTGGAATTGGTGAAAGAAATGAAAGAGGTGAAAGACTAGTGGAATTTGCAAAATCGCGAGGATTGTCAGTAATGAACGCTTTTTTCAAGATAAGGGTGAACAGAAAGTGGACATGGAAGAGCCCAAATGGATTAACAACTAATGAAAGACTTCATACTAACAGAAGATATATAGTGAATGATGTGACCGTCCTGAACAAGGTAAATGTTGGAAGTGATCACAGAATGGCAAGATGCACACTTGATATAGATGTAAGAAAATGAAGAAAAAAACTGACTCGAGTAAATAAAACAAAGGTCTTTGAGATAGCAGAAGATGAGAAAAAGCAGCATGTACTGGAATTTAAGAACAAGTTTGAGCTTCTGCATACTGCTCAGGATAAAGATATCGACGAGGAATATTACAACTTTCTGAAAGTGATAAAGCCCAAGAAACCTATAGGTAAAAAGAAATCCAAAGAAGAAAAAATTAGTCAAGAAACACTTGTCATGATGAACCGAAGATGACAAATGAAGAGCAAGATAAACACTGACAAGGAGACAATTGAGTATACTGAGTTATGCAAAGCCATTAGAAAGAGACTCAGAGAGGGCATAAGAAGATTTAACACAAGAAAAGTAGAACAAGCATTAAGGGAAAACAAAGGACTTAAATCAGCAGCCATGAGCAGTAATACAGAATGACAAATGATACTGAAACTGAAGAATAGCGGTGGTGTACTTATAAATAGCAGAGAAGACATAATTCAAATAGCAGAAGATGATGCCAGTAGCAGGGAAGATGGATCGCAAATTAGCAACACATACGACATACCCAAATATCCTTCCTGATGAGTAGAACATGCTTGGAAGAAAATAAAGAATCAGAAAGCCCCAGGAGAAGATGAAGTTATTGTAGAGTTGTTAAAATTGGGAGGAAGATACATGAAACAAAAAATGGCAAGACTTTTCACAAAATGCATCAGAAAAGGTGCGATGCCCAAGGAGTGGAAAAATGCAATCATAGTTTTACTGCAAAAGAAAGGAGGTAAATCAGAAATTGAAAATTATAGACCAATTAGCTTGTTATCCCACATCTACAAGTTGTTCACAAGGGTCATTACTAACAGATTAGAAAGAATACGCGATGAGAATAAACCGAAAGAACAAGCTGGTTTTAGAACAGGATTCTCAACTATGGATCACCTTCACTTAATATCACAATTAATGGAGAAAGCAAATGAATAAAAAACACCATTATGCCTGGCATTTGTGGATTATGAAAAGGCATTTGATCCATGCAGCATAAGGCAATGTTTTGGGCACGGGAAAGACAAGGCCCTATATATTATGATTTTGAAGAAAATATATGAGAATGCTACCTCCTTTGTTAGACTAGACAAAGACAGTAGCAAATTTAAAATTGAGAAAGGAGTTCGACAAGGAGACAATATATCCGAAGTTGTTTACTGCTGCCCTTGAGGAAGCTTTCAGAAGATTAGATTGGTCACAGAAAGGAGTCCATGTGAATGGAGAAATCAGAAAGGAGTCAATGTGAACCTAAACTATTTACAATTTGCAGATGATACTGTGGTCATAAGCCACGATCCCAAAGAAATAGAAGAAAATCTTAATCAGTTATGCAGAGTTAAGTAAGGATTTTTGACTAAAGATGAATATGGCTAAAACAAAAGTAATGATGAATAAGTATGCCACAGAAAGGGATATAATGTTTGAAGGAGCAGTAATTGAAAAGGTGGAATCATATACTTATCTGGGACAAGTCATTAGCTGTAATAATGATAAATGGCTGTAAGTCAAGAGAAGAATAAATTTTGGATGGATAGCATTCAGGAAATATAGTCACATACTGAAGAGCAATATCCCAGTTTGTCTGAAACGTAAAATAATGAATCAATGTATACTCCCCACCATGACTTATGGAAGTGAAACTTGGGCACTCACCAAAAGAATGGAAGAGAAGCTGAGAACTACACAGTGAAGAATGGAACGAATTATATTGGGAATCAGACTGTTAGATAAGAAGAGAAACATGCATTAGGCAGCAAACTCAAGTAAAGGACATTCTTATCAAAACTAAAGAACTAAAATGGTCTTGAGCAGGACACATAGCTCGAAGACAAGATGACAGATGGACTAAGAAAATAACAGAATGGTACCCATGAGGAACCAGAAGAAAACCTGGAAGACAACGATGGAGAGGGACAGATGAAATTCATGAGCTTGGGTAGAAAATGGATAGCCATTGCACAAAACAGAAGGAACTGGAAGGCTGCTGGAGAGGCCTTCATCCTGCAGTGCATTGAAAATGGCTGACGATGATGATATTCCCAAAGTATCAACCCTTGCATTTTGCGGCATTAAAACATATATGCCATATTTCTGACTATCCTTGAAGCCTACCAAACTGCATAATCAATGCAACACGTATAATAGATCATACTATATTGTATTAGTAGAATTACATTAAATGTTCACACTTTTCTTTGTTCTTTTGCTAATTTTATTAACTACTGATATAATAAACTTTCAATATAATGATCACTTTATTTTTTATTCCGCTGCAGGGTCACTATAAAGGGCATCAACTGTGTTAAAATGTTATAGAATGACTTGGTGTAATCTGTTACATTTCATGCTTCCTTCTGCACTTGTCAGTTCTCCAACCAAGAACCACTGCATTTCATTTAAATTAAATTAAATTAAATTTTCATTTAAATAAAATTACATTATTTGTAAAATATTTGTCTATCTTCAATGATATTGAGCACTACTGAAAACTTTCTCTTTTTTTTGCAAAATTGATTAATTTCAATTTGGTTCAAGAACCTTTTCTCCAAAGTAGTGAAAAGTCTGCTAGCTCCAAACAGAGGCAGACTGGGTCAAAATTTCTTAAAAGGGAAAATTTGTAGCAGCCTCACACTAGGGTTTATGGCCATATTGTGAGTAAGTGTATGGGGAAGGGGATTACAAATTACTAGATATGATCATTAATTACTGATCATTAATTTTTTAGTGAATTTTAAATATAAATCGCAATTAATTATTTTACAAGAAAAAACATTTTTTCACGTATTCAAAAATACTTAATATAAATAAATGGTGACAACTTCACAACCATAAAGATAAAGCTTATTTTGTTATAATTAAATAAAATTATAGGCTAAATTGGAAAGCCAATTAGAGAGAAGGGAACTGTAAAACAAAAATGATTACTTAAATATATGCAGGAATAGCAAGCATCAGATAAGGATGGTTAAAGGTCAAAAGAGGAGGAGAGAATTACAAAAATTTTTAAGTCTGATGCAGGCTAAAGATAAATATTGATACATAACTGGATATTTCATCAGAGGACTACACCTGATCATGTATCAAAATGTGTTTCTATGCTTATGCATATTTGTGGAAGAAAAGGAAATTTA
The DNA here is from genome assembly GCF_048544385.1 of Mastigoproctus giganteus. Lineage (NCBI taxonomy): Eukaryota > Metazoa > Arthropoda > Arachnida > Uropygi > Thelyphonidae > Mastigoproctus > Mastigoproctus giganteus. The sequence goes on along the minus strand of NC_143588.1, from coordinate 30,982,082 downwards.
AAAAATGTAAGGGTGAAAAGGTGAGTGAAGAAAAAAAAAAAAATGAGGAGGAAATATAAGCACAATTTCCACAAAAATAGAATAGGGAAACCCAATGCAGTGTTTGTTGTAAAAAATAAATAATTAAATTAAAATAAGAAACAAAATATTAATGAAATTAAAATACACGTTTATGGTGCAACTTAAGAAGCTACAAGTGATAGCTCGGCGCCTCCGCAGCAGGTGGGCAGGAGCAGCAGCACGTAGCACATGCTTCTTGATTAGACTGGGGTTTGATCCCGTGACTACCAAATACAGAGGATGTGGAAAGGTGAGGGAATGACCACCGCATATCCCCAGAGCAATATGGCCTTAGTTGCTAATGCTCCTAAAAACCAAACAACAACAAGTGATAGCTAGAATTTTTTTTTTTGATGATTTTGATAAGAATTTAATATTAGAAGATAATACAAGAAAATGGTATAAGGCAAGGGAATGATGCTAGGTAAAGGAAGGGATAAAATGCAGATGAAAAAGGCAAAGATAGCAAGAGGCAAAGAAAAGTAGAAACATTCATATTGCCCTCGTATTAAACAAATAGCTTTATGAACAAGAAAAAAGGAGGAGGAAAAAGATAAAAAGCTGAGAAAAGAATATTAAACTAAAGTATAAGATTCATGGCCGAGCTGGGTTCGTTAAGTCCCAACCTTTTAGAAAGGGCCCTGGCTAAGAGAGAGTTAGTAAAAGGAGAGGCTAACACCAAACTTGTGATGTGAAAGTTTTGTAAAAAATGCCAAAAAATGAGCTGAAATATACAAATTGAAAAATTACAAAGAAGTAGATACTTGCAAATAGAGTATAAAATAGATACCTGGAATTTCAAGTAGTGTGTAGTAAATTGAGAAGGCAGGAAAAATACCCAGTTGAGATATGAAACTGTAGTTGGATAGATCCATACAATTGACACCGAAGAAAAACAAATTAGTCAGAAAGCTTGGAAGTACAGTAATTTATAGTGAAATGCGGACTTAAAAAGAAAGCTATAAAAAGCAGATAAATTTAGTGACCTCTACAGTCACCTTCGGTATAGTATGCATGTGAAGTTACACAAGTGAAACATAGGAAAGTAAAAGGAATAGCGTAATTATAATGACATGAAAGTTTATAGTGCAAACAGATAGCTGAAAGATATACAATGCATGGCTAGGTTATATAGATGAAAAGGTTGAAAGTCCAATGGTGAAATAACGAAAAATATTTCTGAAATGTAATTGAGTATAGGAGTAACAAGTCTAGTAGATCCAACAGCAATAAAATAGCTGTTAACAGTTCCAGCATTTAAGATGAGAAAATGTAGGATGAAAGCGGGCCAAGATTAATGTGTAATTCTTAGAAAAATTTTAACCACAGTGATTGAATGAAGTACAAATGGTAAGGTGATTATGCATCAGAAGCTAATAGATTGAAGAAGAAGATTGAATAAGGAATGCCTTACTACAGTACATAATTTTTTTATATAATGTAGAAATGTTTGCACAATTGAAAGTGAACAGTTTTATAGAATAAAAATGGCTAAATGAAAACTGTAGAATATTCCAGTTTTTAAAAATGAATAGATCCAATGGTGACTGAGGAAAATAACAGAGGAATATAAGGTAACATATCTTGATCATATTGAAATCCTTAGGTGAAAATGTCCAGAAGAGATAACTGACATAAAGGAAAGGGGTAGTATAAGATCCACAGTGATGTGCTGGAGACCATTAGATGATATATTCAAATTAGCATAAAAATATTTGCAGATTCAAGTTACCAGATACTACATAGGATGAATAAAATCTTCTGATAAGCTTTAAGTAAAATTAAATTCAATATATAGAAGTCCTTGAAAATCCAGAATAGGTTGATTGATTGATCTACTGTGGCTAAAATGTACCTTGAAGGCTTTATACGGCAGTTCTCTTTGTGCTTGTGTTTTGCTGGAAATACTTTTGAAGGATCAAGAAGTGTGTATAGCTTAATACAGGAATAACATTTGATTTCATATTTGGTTATAGAAGTTTATTTCCTTGAGGAACTGAAAAACATCTGTTATATTTTCCTGTCTTCCAATATAGTTTTAAAAGTGAGGGAGTGATGCTTGGTTATTAGATCTTTAAAGTAGTTTCGGCACTCTGCTACAAATACTGGACAAGTAATTAGTGCATGTTCTAGGACACACAGGGGGATTTCAGGATAGGAAGAGAAATGTAGTTAAATATACACAAAATGTAACAAACCATAATTGCAGTGGTACCTAAAATAAGAATTGTCAATAAGATAAGTCAGAATGACAGTAAATATAATTATAAGTAATTCAATGAAAGATATCCTTACTTTTGTATTAAAGATAAGAATAAAAGTTGTAACAGGAGTGAGAAACTTAGAGAGTAAAGAAGCAGAAAGATCATTCTATAGGAAGTCATGTGAAGTTATTACTCTCCAAGTGGTGGAAATACCACCATTCAATATCAAATCTATACAAATATGCATTAGAACTGACCTGGTAGAAGTAAATTATATCCAAATTTGTGTTTGATAAAATGAGCAACAATATTAAAATTGTAGTTGATAAAATAAATAGGGATATTGTTTTTAATTAATTTGTTACATAGTAGGCATAAGGAACTGATGAATAATATATGGTTACTGCGTATGTTAGCAAGTCTGATAATTTGAGTACATATAATATTTTTATGCACTTTAATAGAAATATTGAAGTTACAATTGGTGAGGTAGATAATATTAAAGTTAAATTTACATCTTTTATCAAATAAGTCTGTACTATATGATTGAGAAGTATTTCCGAGAGTAATAGGAAGTTGTACAAAATTGGCAAATTGATTATCTGTTTAATCTTTATTCAAGATAAGTTCAATAGGGTATATTGCTTTAGCCATGGATTCAAAATTTATGTTTAAAACAAGGATATCATCTACATAGCGAAATGCTAAAAAGTTATGATTTTGGTTGCATGTAATATATACATCTTCATAGTAGTATAAGAATAAATTTGAAACTAAACTGTAATTTTGTGAACCCGTGGGTACTCCAATAGTCTGTTTGCCATCAAAAATAAAATTAAGTACATAGAGACCAGACTGATCTAAATCCTATCAAACACATCTGGGACGCTCTGGGGAGATGCCTAGCAGCATGTCCATACCCACCAGAAAATGTTCACCAGCTGAAGATGGAGCTGACAGAGGAATGGACGGTGTTACCACAGGAACTTATCAACATTGTTCTAAGTATGGACAGGCAGTGCAAAGCCTGCATTGACATTAAGGGTGGCCATATCTCCTACTGAGGACCACCTCTTCCCTTTGTTCCATCTTTGGCAGTGATGCATCTGTATCATGGCAGCCAGTGCTATATTGCCATTTTTGAATAAAGTCCCTCTGTACTTTTTTGTTTCCGTTGTTGTGTCGTGTTGTTTCCTTCATCATTTCTGTACTTCACGAGATTCCTTTGGTATGCTTTTCCCATATCCAGGCCACTCCTATGAGAAGCTACAAATTCTGAAAACCTAACTGGTCCTTAAATTTTGCACACCAGTGTAGTGAGTCACTGACAAAACAATTTACCAAATTTATTCATAAAGTCATTTAGTTCTGTTCCATTTCATAACTTGCAAAAAAAAAAAATTGCTGTCCTATTCAGTGGGTAGTGTATTGCGAGCAAACAAGTGTGTGAAAATTGGGAATGAGAATGTCCTATTAGTGTTAACTATTGTACCCTGAATATACATATTAAAAAATTAAATTAAATTAAATTAGCTATTCTTGCAGGTTATATATGAACTTGGATGAATATCAGGTCACCTGTGTAAACTATGCAGTGACCAAATGAATGTTTGTGATTAGTATAAAGGGAAAAAAAAAAAAAAAAAAAGGTGGTGCCTTGGTAGTTGTTATATTTAGGTAACACCTGTGGCCTGCTGTCTGTATGGTGATGAAAGTAAGATGATAAATATGAGTGTTGTGTTATGTACTGTTATTCAGTCTACTTCTAAATACATTCATATTATATATAAAAAAACTATGTATGACAGGTGCGCAATTGGAGTATGTGTTATTCTAACAGGACCCCCAAATTAGACTGCAGTGGAGGCAATCTACCAGAAAACCCATCCCTGCCCTGCTGATGTCATATCTCCTCTTCTGAGGCATGATGTGGGATTTGCTGACACCGGCTTCATCTGGCCTGGCTGGTATGGGATTACTAACAAAGTACAGTACTGCATGTCCACAGTGCAATTTCCTTCTCCCCACATAGGGCATCCTAGCCCTATGACTTTAATCCTCTACAATCCCTGTCTCCCTTCCCCACTATCCATATCAATCTTTTTGTTGGGTGGTTGTTATTTGGTTTTTAGGGGCATTAGCAACTAAGGCCATATTGCTCCGGGGATATGCGGTGGTCATTCCCTGACTTTTCTGCATCCTCTGTATTTGGTGGTCACGTTTTTGTTGGGTTGACTCTACCACCACCAATCTTTTCCTGCTGTTATCAACCCCCCTGTGGAGGATGGGCTCCTTTCACAGGGGTACCCTTCTATCGCTTTAACTTCCTATTTCCAGGTGAAAATTCTTTCTATCATCCACCTTCTTTATCTTCAGCTGTTCATCTTCATCTGCCTCTTCCACTACCTTTTCCTCTTGTGTTTTTCTTTTTTTTTAATGGGCCCTCCTTGAAAAGCTCAGGCTTTGTCTAGGATTCAACCCCAACAGAGACCTTTCTATTCCCTACTACACTCAGCCTGCTTCCCTGGGGCAGAGGATGGCAATGTGTGATCCCACTGGGGGGGGGGGGGGGCACTGTGGCTAAATGGCCTGAGGAACAACAGAGTTTGGCCTTTACAGAGTTTATACTGTGACACAGAGTATATATGTGCAGAGTTGGGAGGGGACACTCGGTGCTGCTTAACAATTAACACTGTATGCAATACTTCAAGGGTTAAAAAAAAAAAAAAGGTAAACTGTAGCCATTATTAATGGAAGCCTCCTCAACAATTCATGCTGAGGAAAATGTACCATAATCTACCACACTGGCAGATCGACCATATTCAGCAGTCAGGGGTTTACACCCTGGTCTACTCAAAAGAGCGTGTGCTACTGCACTCCCACTCCTGACCACTCGGCTATGGAGGCCCTATATGTTGTATTAAATATTTGACAGTAACACTTCACTGGAACCAGTTTTGCTGTCTCTGCACTTGTCTCTCATTGGTCTTTTGTATCTGTGACTGATACAGAAGGCAGCTTTTTGTAACTTATTGGCTGGCAAGGGAGTGTGATGTTTTGGCTTGTATTTTTAGACTTTATTGGCAATGTAAGTTACGGAAAACAAATCTTTAATTGTATTAGTTTTTAATAAACTAAGTTCTTTTATTAATCTTTATGCTTTCTAAATTGAGACAGGAGCATCATACCCTATGCTTTGTATTGAAAATAAAAACCTACAGAAAGAATAAAACCCTTTTTTTTTTTTTTTTTTTTTTTTTTTTTGAATGGTTTACTAAATAATCACAGCAAACCATTCTCAGGTGTTTATCACAGTTGTATTCATTAACAAAATCAAGAAAACAAATTCAAATTTTAATGGAATTTTTCTATTTTTTGTGAAAAGAAAAAGACAAAGAAAAATGATATTTTTGCAAAGAAGATAGAGGGGATCAAATAGAATAAAAAAAAAAAAAAAAAGACAGATTTACTGTCAAAATCTGGAAAGTTGACAGCTATGGTTTTTAGTAATATTCAAGTTTTCTATATTATATCTATCTATCTTTATCAAGATTTAACAGTATTATAACCATGTAAATAACTGTGTATTTAATTAATAAATGTAAAAAAAAAAATTAAAACAGCAAATATGCAAACTGATGAACAAAAATTAAATGCTACTTTTAAAAATGCATAATTAGAGGTGGGGATAAAAAGATCTTTGGCTTTTTATGTTGCTAATCCCCAAAAATGGTTGGATGCCCCATGAGTTAAAGGAATTTGTTTTGTACTGAATACGCTGAGTGTAGAGAAACAATCCCTTATTTAGATATCAATAAACTAATAATTTTGACAATTCACAAGATGTAAATTTATAAAAAGTTTTTTAAAAAATTAAAAAATTAATATCAAAACCATCTGCAAATCTAATGGAATGCTATGCAAATCAAATCCACCAAAAAGGGACTTTATTGATTTTCACAGCAAATTTAATTTGCATAATATCTCATATAGGTATGCATGTGGCCAATAAGCATTACATTTTAATTCTTAACATGAAGCTAAAAAACTCCTCTGAAAGAAAAAAGAATAAAAAAACAAGGAGAACTATGCAAATTTTAATATCCATAAAATCAAATTAGCATTCAGCCATCCCCCACTTCCCCTTCAAGGACTTACCAAGTAAAGGTTTTGGAGTGATTAGTGGGAAAGAGCCATTATTACAAAAATTTCCTTTACAGCAATGCCCACTATATTGTCCTGAATGAGGTCTGCTGCCTGTGTGATGTTTTGTGCTGCAAAGCATATTCAATCGATCTTCAAACAAGACACATCCTTTTTGATGACGCAGATCACCATAAGCATTTATTACACTAAAGCTGTAGCACTAAAATTAAACAATATGTCAGTTGGCATATTATGGAGTACTGAATATTATAAATCTTAAAGAAGTTTATGATATCTTTATTGCTCTGATGCATGTAATATACAAATCCGACATATAAAATTGGAGGGTATGAAAAAGTTTTTCAGCCCAAATAACTGAAAACATAATTCAAATTATTCAATTATATTCAAGTTCAAGTGCCAGACACTAAAGAAAGAAAGAAAATGCAATTTTCTTATTTCTAAATCCAGTAAGAACTGCTGCACTTTAGATGGCAACCAATTTATATTAGGTATATATCTTATGGCTTTGTTTTAATATCAACACAAGGCATTACTAAAGCAATCAGCTGGTTTTGCTTTTGACTTCACAGTAAACATTACCATACACGAAGTGACTGGTTATTTAATGGAGCACTGGCAGATGAAGTCACACTATATAAGATTTAGACAGACATCAACTAAAGGAGAAATTACCAGGAAATTTATACCCAACATACAAGTGGTTTACCCCAACTATCCTCCTTGGCTCTCCAAGGGTCTTCTTACCTCCCATCTGCTTACTGGACATGAGGCAATAAGGGATAAACTACAAGGCTTCGGACTCACCGACACCCCTCTGTGCTACTGTGGCCAGCATGAAACCTGGAGACACTTAATGTACCACTGCTGCCTGTACGAAGACCTTCCGACTTATTATGCACATCCACCTGTCACTGCAAAACCAGGAACATTTCGTCCTAATCTAAGAAGACATCTACAAAGCATTTACCCAGTTTGCCCAGGACCTCTTCACAAGATGAACATACCCACAGCCACAACTGCAACAATAACCAATCAACTGTGCATCCTGCATCACTGACTGAACCACCGGACTCTGACAAACCACCAGCAAACAGCAAGCTTCTCCCTGCCTACAAATCGTCCCCGATCTCACACCTCAACGGAAACAGCCCCATGGACTTACACCATGGACAGGAGTCAACTACATGCACATACATAAATCCTGGAGGAGACACATCCCATGAAAGACTTCACATCAACCCTGGATGGGACATCAACCAAAGAAATACTATCCTAAAATCTTGGACGGGACACCATCCCACAATGACTTTTACAGCTCGCAATATGCATCTAAGCCGGGTAGCCTTGCCTGGTTCACTTTCATTCCTTTTCCTTGGTGGTGGTGGGGAGGAGACGGCATCTATGTCTCCTCCCCATGGGGCATGGGCAGCCTCACAGGCCACTCCTCCTGGGGATGCCTTCTCTATTGTCCTCATATTTCTCACTTTTCCCCCTAGCCTTCAGTCTCTCCCCCACTCTACCTTCACACAAGTGTACGTCCCACATAGTGGAAAATAGAAATATCCAAATTCAAATCACTCACGACCTTCACACAAGTGTACGTCCCACATAGTGGAAAATAGAAATATCCAAATTCAAATCACTCACGATCCTTTTGGCATAGCAAAATTATAGCGTAATTCTCCCGTTTTTTTTTTAGGCCCTTGCCACTGAAATCTCAGGAAATTAGGTGGCAGGGACTGCCAGAGTACCATTTAAATTATTGGCATACCTGGTCTGCCTCCATGGGGCTAAGTGTGGGTAGCAGGGGGCCCAATAGGGGTCCAACAGCTAAATGACCAGATGAAAAACGGTACACGACAATACACATGTACAAAATCCATACACTTTTAAACCCCTGGCATTGACAGTGTTCTGTTTCACACCCACAATGTATACTACGTTGATGGGGGAAACCCCTGGTGCCGTTTGATCCTAAACACACTTTACTATATAAGATTTAGAAATAGCACTATCCAAAACCAAAAACAATAAATGCCCAGGCTTTGACCTGTTAGATGTTGAGATTATCAAAAAAAAATTAGCAGAAATAGCACCAGAAAAATTAATAACGCTATATAATAACTGTATGACAGAAGGCATATTTCCAAAAATATGGAAAAAAAATCTGTTAAGATTAATTCCCAAAAACCCCGAGAAACTGCCTACTGATCCCAAATCATATAGACCAATAGCCCACTCCCTGTAACAGGGAAAATATACGAAAGACTAATGTATAGTAGATTAGCTCAATACTACACAGAAGCAGGTTTACATTGAAACAATCAGTATGGTTTTAAGCAGGGCAACTCTACGGAGGATGCCATGCACCACCTACTGACAACAGTGAAAAACTCAGAGGAGAAATATATGCTGGCAATCTCCATTAACTTTGCTGGGGAATTTGACTTAACTCTGGTGGTCTAGTGACCTTAGAAGACTCTGCCAGGCAAATGACCCATAAAACCTCTATAAGGTAATAAACAGCTACCTTACAGACAGAAATGTCTCAGTACGTACAAGATTCCAGGAATTGACACACCCTGTGAATAAACGCTACCCACAGGGCTCAATCCTTGGCCCTTTCTTCTGGGACACTGTTCTGGACGGATTTCTGGCCTTGGATCTGGGCCCTGTAGAAAGCCTGGCCTTTGCAGATGACATGATTTTCCTTATAAAAGGTAACACGCGAGTGGTTGTAGAGCAAAGATCAAATGCCGCCCTCTTGCAGCTGTAGGAGTGAGCACACATGGTCAAAATATCGCCTGAAAAAACCAAACAAATATTTCTAAAAGGCAATTTGGACATAAGACATCCACAAGTCAAAATTAACACCTAGAGTACTGTATACAGGTCTGGAGGCCTCATTTCAAGAAGGATGCAGAGCTGCTGGAACGAGTACAGAGAAGGGCAACGAGATTAGTGAATGGAACAAAGGGGTACTCTTATGAAGAAAGGCTTAAGTTTTGCAAATTACAGTGTCTGGAGACTAGGCACCAGCGAGGTGATCTGATAGAGGTGTATAAAGCCTTGAATGGTTTGAGCATGCTCAATGCTGATGGGATTCTTCCTCTAGCTCAGAATAATCACCTGAGAGGGCATAAATTCAAATTGAGGAAAGACAGATGTAGGATAGACGTGCGGAAATTTGCCTTTAGCCAGCGGGTGGTTGGTTGGTGGAACAGACTCCCATCCCTTGTGGTGGAGGTTGATAGCCTAAATAAGTTTAAGGCTCAGCTGGACAGGTATTTTGAACGAACAGAGGGGTGAAGTGGAAGTGGTTTTTTTTTTTTTTTTGGCTGATGCTGCATAAGCTTGCTTTCTTGCATCAAATGCCTCTACTAATGCTAAATGCTAATGCTAAATGGACACTGCTCTACGTGGACTAATGTTATTAGTGGAATCCCCCAGGGTTTGGTGCTGGGCCCATTGTTATTTTTTGTATTTATCAATGATATTGATGAAGTTATATCATGCTTAATGTCCAAGTTTGCAGGTGACACAAAGGTTAGCAGGTTTGCCAAAGACAGTATGCTACTGCAACAGGATCTAGAAAAGTTAGGCAGATGGGCTGAGAAGTGCCACCCAAAGATTAACATTGACAAATGGAAAGTAATGCATATGGGTAGCAGTAATCCAAGAGAAACGTACCGTGTGGTACTATACTCAGGGAGGTGGAGAATGAAAAAGATCTGGGAGTAATTGTGCAGGCAGATATGAAGTTCTCTGAGCAGTGCAGATCGGCTGTATTAGCATTAGTAGAGGCATTTGATGCAAGAAAGCAAGCTTATGCAGCATCAGCCAAAAAAAAAAAACCCACTTCACCCCTCTGTTCGTTCAAAATACCTGTCCAGCTGAGCCTTAAACTTATTTAGGCTATCAACTCCACTACAAGGGATGGAAGTCTGTTCCACCAACCAACCACCCGCTGGCTAAAGGCAAATTTCCGCACGTCTATCACACATCTGTCTTTCCTCAATTTGAATTTATGCCCTCTCAGGTGATTATTCTGAGCTAGAGGAAGAATCCCATCAGCATTGAGCATGCTCAAACCATTCAAGGCTTTATACACCTCTATCAGATCACCTCGCTGGTGCCTAGTCTCCAGACACTGTAATTTGCAAAACTTAAGCCTTTCTTCATAAGAGCACCCCTTTGTTCATTTCACTAATATTGTTGCCCTTCTCTGTACTCGTTCCAGCAGCTCTACATCCTTCTTGAAATGAGGCCTCCAGACCTGTATACAGTACTCTAGGTGTGGCCTGACCATTGCCTTATACAAGGGAATAATCACCTCCTTATCCCTGCTGGAAAAATTCCTGTATATCATTGACAATACACCATGAGCTACTCTTGCAGCCCATCTGCACTGCTCAGAGAACTTCATATCTGCCTGCACAACCACCCCCAAGTCCCTTTCATTCTCTACCACTGTCAGTGTAGTACCACAGAGTTGATACGTTGCTCTGGGGTTGCTGTTTCCCATGTGTAGTACTTTACATTTGTCAATGTTAAACTTCATTTGCCACCTCTCAGCCCATCTGCTCAACCTTTCCAGATCCTGTTGCAGCAGCATAGTGTCAGTAGTGTCCTTGACAACACTGCCAACCTTTGTATCGTCTGCAAACTTGGACATTAAGCTTGATATACCATCATCAATATCATTTATAAATACAGAAAACAATAATGGACCCAACACTGAGCCCTGAGGGACTCCACTAATAACATTAGTCCACGATGAGCAGTGTCCATTGATTACCACTCTCTGTCTTCTCCCCCTCAACCACCCCTTTATCCATAGCAGCAATTTGCCTCCAATGCCACACTGCTCCAATTTGTGTAGCAGTCTTCCATGTGCAACAGTATCAAAAGCCTTTCTAAGATCCAAGTATATAATATCAAAGCTATTCCTTGCATCCAGTTCTTTTGTGACTGCATCATAGTATCCAATAAAATTGGTCAGGCAAGACTTCCCCTTAACAAAGCCATGCTGTGTCCGAGCTATAACTGAAGTCTTGTCTAAATGATCCTGTAAGAGCAGGTCATGGAGTTTTGTAAATGGTATATAGGAATTTTGCTAGCAGAGACAAGGAGGTGATTATCCCTTCGTATAAGGCAATGGTTATGCCACACCTTGAGTATTTGCATACAGGTCTGGTGACCTAATTTTAGGAAGGATGTAGTGTTGCTAGAACGAGTACAGAGATGGGCAACAAGATTGGTGAATGGAACAAAGGGTTGCTCTTATGAAGAAAGGCTTAAGTTTTGCAAATCAGTGTCTGGTGACTAGGCACCTGCGAGATGATCTGATTGAGGTGTATAGAGTCTTCAATGGTTTGAGCATGCTCAATGCTGAGGGGATTTTTCCTCTTGCTCAGAATAATCACCTGAAGGGGCATAGATTCAAATTGAAGAAAGACAGTTGTAGAATAGATGTGTGGAAGTTTGCCCTTAGCCAGTAGGTAGTTGATTGCTGGAACAGACTTCCATCTATTGTTGTGGAAGTTGTTAGCTTAAATAAGTTTAAGGCTGAACTAGACAAACATTTGGAGTGACCGGATGGACGAAATGGGAAGGTTTTTTTTTTGGCTGATGCTGTATAAGCTTGCTTTCTTGCATACCTGAACTAATGCATTAGTTCAGGTATGCGATTTATTTGTAGCAATAACTTGCTCTTAATACCACACTGCTCCAAGCTGAACTCCAGTATTTTATGTTCAATGGTATCGAAAGCTTTTCTGAAATCTAAGTACATGACGTCAAAATTAATTTTTGCATCCAGTTCCTTTGTCACTGTGTCACATTATCCAATCAAATTAGTCAGACAAGATGATCCCTTAATAAATCCATGCAGTGACTGCAGTATAATTGCATTGCCATTTAGATGGTTCTACATTACTTCTTTAATCAGTTCCTTCCTGAATTACAGGTCTGCAATTACTCATGTTAACCTTTGATCCCCCTTTGTGAATTGGAGATACATTTGCAGATCTCCAGTCCATAAAGACCTCCCCTGAATTCAAGGGTGCTCTTATAATTATGACTAAAGGTTTGCTCACTTCTTTCATTGCATCTCTTAATATAATCGGACAGATCCCATTATTATTTACTTTTTTCTTCTTTTAATCTTCTTTAATTACTTATTTACTTTTAGCTTCAAAAATTTCTCTTCCAATTTCTTCTCAGTTATAAAAAAAATCACTGAATTACCCGTTAGAATCTGATACACTTCTAGCATCACCTTCCCTAACAAATTCCCTGAACTTAAGAGTGCTCTCCTCTCCTAATTATGACTAAAGGTTTGCTCACTTCATTTTTTTTTTTTTTTTTTGTAGTTGTTGGCGCATCGGCTTCTGTGGCCATAATGCACCTCCCAAGGTTTTTGCAGTACAGTAAACACCCGCTATTCGCGGGGGTTACGTTCCTGAGAAATGCCACGAATACCGAAAACGCGAATACTGAGTTATGGCGCCCACAGTAATAAAGGGGTTCCGTTCCAAAGTATGAAATATATAAGAAAAACTAGTCTAAAATTTTGTCTATGTATGTATTACATGTACCTTCATAATATGACTATGTACATAGACAGTACATAGTGAAATGCAAGCATACGGCATCGAAAAGAAAATAAGAAACAATTTAATATTAAATGTAATATTTATTAGAAATTTCAAACAAATCTTTCAAACCAGCGCCTTTGCTAGCTAAAAAACTTATCCCGCCAGTGCTATCACCAGTTTTGCTAGTGTTGATAAAGGAGTTTTGTCTTTTCACGAATGATGAGTGAACTTAACGGAATTTTATTTTGAGTTCGGTCTTCTATACACATTTTTAAAGCTTTTTCCAAATTTAACATCACGAGTTACAGAGCAAATTTTTGAAGCAATTAGCGCGTTATCACGGACACTATGGCGGATTTTTTCTTCCGATTTTTGGATTGATTGTACGGTTGACTCATTGATTTTATAATGTTTTGCCACTGAGGAGACACTTCCACCATTAGAAATTTTGTCTAATAACTCAATTTTATTTGCTAATATCATCACCTTCTTTGATCTTTTCACATTTCCCTTGTTATTCGTAGCCATATTTTTGTACGGGTTAGAAAGAACTTGTCCACAATAAAGTCACTTTCTTCCGTTAACACACTCGAAAAAGTCTGTTTTACACTGCAAAACGGTAGATTTATCACTTTTGTAAGCATATAAATTTATAAATTGATAAATTTATTTAATTTATAAGCATATAAATTAAAAGCAAACGACTAAACCTTCCATGACAAGCGCATAACACATATTGAACAAGGATTAGCGAGAAACATCCACACTCGCGATTTTGTCACTCCTCTCCCCCCACCCACTGAGCGCTGTTTTGACCGGGAAAGATCATTTTAGCCACGCCCATGTTTTTTTATAGTGGAAAACGTTCACAACACTTTAAAATTCACATTTTTTTAGGTTTCATTTTATATTAAATCAGCGACCGCGAATACAGGCACCACGAATAGCGGGGGTTTACTGTACTTTGATCCAAGCCCGAGGCAAGATTCGAACCCGCGACCTTTGGGTTGCCAGGCAGGCACTTTACCAACCCGGCTAGCCCGGTCGGCGCTCACTTCATTCATTGCCTCTCTTAATATAATTGAAGAGATCCCATTCACTCTATGTACACTTATTTACTTTTAGCTTCAAAAATTTCTCTTCCAATTTCTTCTCAGTTATAAAAAAGTAATTGAGTTACCTGTTAGAATTTGATACACTTCTAGCAAACCCTTCCCTAAAAAATTCCCCATGTATGAATGCAGATGCAAAATATCTATTTGGTTTGTCAGTAACCTGAACAAGTTACCCCATTCATATCTAGTGAACCAATGTGATTCATCCTCTTCATTCTAGCATTTACATAAGTAAGAAGGTCTTGGCTGTTTGTCTTCGCATTCTTTACCAGACTCTTCTTAATCTGCTTTAGCCTGCCTAACCTCCTTTGTGACCTGATTGCAGACTAGTTTATATCTACTGTAGGCTTCGAATTTTTCTTGTGTGCCATAAATCTCAATCAGTACATCTGACATCCATTTAGATCTAAGTTGCAAACAGTATCTTTTATATCCAAAGCAGAATGGATATACACTGAGTAATTACTGAATTATGATGACCTACCTAATAACGCCATAGGTCCTCCTTTTGCCCTCAGTACAGCAGCTATCCGACATGGCATTGATTCAACAAGATGTCGGAAGTGTTCAGAAGGTATGGCCAACCAAGCTGTGTGTAATGCAGTCAGCAATGCAGGTATGGAGGTGATTGGTGTATCCAGATGCCTGATATGCCTTTCCATAGTGTCCCACAAGTGCTCTATGGGACTGATATCAGGAGAGTTCAGAGGCCAATCGACATGCTGGAAGTCAGAACTGTGTTCCTTAAACCATTCCTGCACAACAAGTGCCCGATTGCTTAGCGCATCGTCATCTGGGAAGACACCATCGCCATTTGGGAAAAAGTGTAACATAGCGGAGCGTACACAGTCACAAGCAGTTAATAATAGTGACTACATGTGGATACATTGTTCCACATGTATTTTCCTTGGACCTCTGGAACAATGTTCCACATTGTTCCAGAGGTCCGAGTTCCTGCCAGTGAAACATGCCCCACACCATACAACCGCCTCCACCAGCCTGCACTTTTGATACCATGCATGATGGATCAAGAGCCTCATGTTGTTGATGCCAAATCCGTACACGGCCATTCATGGTGTGGAGTTAATAACATGACTCATCCAACCAGCACACCTTCTTCCAGTCTTCTAATGTCCAACTTGCATGCTCTTTGCACCAGGCAAGTCTTTTACACCGATGAACCTGGTTAGGAGACGATGCTGTAGGGGTCGTCTGCTCGTATAGCCCATACATGCGAGTATGTGATGCATGGTCATGCCAGATATTGTTCCAGGTTGGCCCATGTTGTATTGGGTAGTTAACTCCAACAGTGCTGCACCTGTTCAAGTCGACCCGGCACTCACCTCTAACATCAACCTTTAGCTGACCTTTGCAGTTCTGCCATTGTTTGACCATTTTGACGCCAGTCCTGGTACATTTTAACTACGGCAGCTCTTGAACACCCCACCAGTTCAGCCATTCGGGAAATCGAGGCACCAGCTTGTCGAGCACCCACAATCTGTCCTTTATCAAAGTCCGATAAATTCTTCCTTTTACTTCCTTTACCATCACGCTCGGAATTTTACTACCTACTGAACCACTGACACCTTATCTATGCTACGTAGGTCGACTAACTCTGCACTGTCGTACCTCGTGGTCAACGGGTCGCCATAATTCAGTGATCACTTAGTGTATATATCAAAAGCAGGGTATATGTTCACAATATTGTTAGTAGCACCAAGTTTTGCAATGCATATAAAATCTATTTTGAAAAAGCATATGTATCATCGACACAAGTTCTGGGTGCAGCCTCATATCTGCTATGGTAATTGACAGTCAAAATTAGACATTTTTATGGTACTCATAGAGGTATGACTTTTGCTATACCTCAAATATGGAGAGATCCTACAAACCATCATGTCAACTTCAACTTTTGTATTGTGGATATAACAAAGTTTAAAAAGTCTATAGGGTAACACTCCAGTACCATACAGTGAAGACTTGCCATTTCAATCCATATTCAAGAGCAGTCTTCAAAATTGGATAATAAATCTAGTGAGCAGAATAAATGGGATTACACCTCAAAACCCTGAGTAAAGCACATTTCCCTAGTTAGCAAGAACAGGATGACTTAATGAGGACTGCAGAGGGGGGGGAAGGGGTCTAAACAAATCCAGTGCAGATCTCCTGACATCTTGTTTAAAAGATGTGGAATCTTCTGAATTTCAGTTTTACACACAGTAAAAAGACATGTAATTTATTATGTTTTTACATTTCTGATGAATCCCTGTTTAATGTATTGATTTGATTGGTCTTTATGAAAAACATCATTCTATTCTAGGCAGTCAAAGAGAGTAGACATATTTTAAGTGGCTCTGGTGTGAAAACTGAAGGGGATTGACACTGGCAGACAAAATTTTTGTTTAAAATTTTATTTCTGTAAGTTTTAAATCTATTTCAACTTCACCAATGGGCAAAGTTTTGGCGTACAATTTAATTTCTGTAATATACTGTAAATTTAAATTCTATAATATACTGTAAATTTAAATTTTGTAATCTTTCTAAGTTCAAATTTTACCTAAACAATGTTTGTTACAAGATCCCCTTACAATACAAAGTCCCAAGGACATCATGACTCAGATGGAAATACTTGCAGGCATTTCCAGTGCAAGTCATGAGTTCTTCGATTGTACAACCTGTGGTACGTATTCTAAAGCTGGTCTAGTACACAAACGAAGCTCAACTGATGATTTTTTTCTTTGTGCCAGCTATAAGGAGTGTGATAATCTCAAATTAGAATCTGGTGCATTAGGAGAGGAATTTGAATCACCAAAGAAACAAGTACTTACCCCTGCCCTAGAAACGAATGTAACTAGGTGATCATCACAGACTGAAGTATCTTGTGACCTGTCAAGTGATGCACACCAATTCGTCAAGTGCATATTGCTCTGCTAGAAGGAGATTTAGTTCTATTGGAAGACTATTATCAGGGAAAAGGGTAACATTTTTTGTAATAAAGATAGGTGAACTAGAACAAGGGTATGTGCTGGGGGCAACAACTGATGATGTTACCAACAGATTATCAGATTTTAAGAGGTGATAAAGAGAGCATTATTATTCATGTGGGGACTAACGATATTAAATGAACACACTTGACCATTTGTTGGATAAATATAGAAAAAATTCCGTGACTTGTTACAAGATCCATCACATGCATGTGTCTGCAATTCTGCCCAGACAAAATAGGAGGGATCTATTTTGCAGAGACAGTATTCATTTGAACAAAGATGGTGCAAGGATTTTTGGCAACATCGTTGAGGACACCTTAAGGGTACAGGAGCATTGCTAGTTAGGGGAAGAGAAGGGTAATATAGATGCACAATTTATTTGATGATATGAGTTAAAGTAATGCCTACACTCAACTCAGGAATTCTTGTTTGTTTCTGCAACAACTGATGTGGAAAAATGTTCTGAGGGTGATAACGTTTCAAATAAGTAGGATGATAAAGATAGGGAAACAAGGCTAAATAACTTCAAGGATTGTGTTAGGGTCAAACTATAGAAGAATACTTAATCTTAACAGTGTCTACGGTAACGTCAGGAGTGTTGTCAATAAAATGGCTAAATTTGAACTCCTGGTGTTAGAGCAACTAATGCCAACATAATGACTAACAGAAACATGGTTACACCCCGAAATTTGGGATAACAAGTTCCACTATGGTATGTATAATGTATTTAGAAAAGATAGGTTTTGGGGTCATGCTTCTTATCACAAGCAACCTGAGTGAAAAAAAAGAGCTTTTGCTCACTCAGAAGTTGTTTCTGCCAGCAAAGAATCTGTGTGTTATGAATTAACTGGAAGAAAATGTTTAATGAAAGTGGGAGTAATCTACAGACAAGAAAACTGTGGAGAGTATGACAAGAGTCTCTACATGTAGATGAAATGGGACACTTCAATGTGCCCCTAATTGATTAGAATAAATGGGAGGGAAACTCACCATTGGGCAACAAATTATTTTTAAAAAAAATCTATGATTATTATTTGTACCAGCATGTTAAGTACCTGGAAAAGTTCTAAGGATGAGAATATTCTTGACTTATCATTACTCATGAATCAGATGACATCACAGTTCTTAAAATAAAGGAACCATTAGTAGGTAGTGATCATGCAAGCATAGTTTGAAGATAAAGAAAGATGCTGCAGTAGTTAAAGGTAAAGAAACTGCTTTTAATTTTGGAAGAGTGAACTATGACAGCTTTGAGGCACTATATGGCTTCTATTAATTGGGCAGACTGCAGATGGAGGGTGAATACATTTGAATTATGGAATACCTTTAAAGTAAAAATTACATAAGCCATAAAGAAATATTCAATTAAGAAAATACTGCACAAGAAGGATGATACCGCAATGGGTGAATATGGAGCTGGCCGGTCTAATAGAACAAGAAAAAAACAGCATGGAATCGTTCCAGAGTGATGAGTACTGAAGCCTACAACAGCTACAAGTTGATCTAAATATATGTGAATAGGTATTTCACATCTGTCTTTAATGATAAAAGACTCTTCATGGTAAGGAGAGGCTGTGCAAGTGAGGCTCAGCTATATGAAAATAGCGATTTTAAAATTACAAATGACTGTTTATTAGAAAACCTTTTGGGCCTAATGGCAAGAAAGACTATTGGATTTGATAGCATATATCCACAAATTTTGAGGGAGGTGGCCAGAGTGTATTGAACTGCTGAGGTTAATTATGAGGGCACCTTTAGAATCAAGAGAGATTCCTTAGGATTGGAGAAGTGCCAATACATAAAGACAATTCTCAGAGTGAAGGGAATACCTTCAAGGCAATGATTAAGAGTGCAATAAAGCGACATTTAGAAAGAAATGGCATTCTGAAGGACACAACAACATGGTTTTGTTAAGGAGATGATCTTGTTTAACTAACCTAGTAAGCTATTTTGACACAGTTACTCATGAGCTGGACATAGGGAACAATTTCAACAGTTTATTTTGATTTCAGAAAAGAATTTGACTCAGTGCCTCATGAAAGGTTACTGTATAAGCTGGAACATGAGATTATGGGAAAGACTAAGTTGCATTGCTGGGTGGCTGCAGGGCCAAAGGCAGAGATTTGTGATCAATGAATATTCTTCAGATTGGTCTAACTAAACTTGTACATCAGTTCAACTTTCATACAGCCTGAGGCATATACCCTAAAATGCGTTTGGTCTGATTCAATTCATACAACATCAGGCATCTCTCATATTGTAGAGTTATACTCGGTGATGTAGTTGTAAAATTAGCAGAAGGTATATTCTATGAATGTTAAGAAATGCAGAGAGTATACTGTACATATCAAGCTTATTAATCAAATTCCAGAGAGTATACGGTGTATACCCATATACAGTGTGTATGTGTGTATATTTAATCTATTATGAAATATCTGAATAGATGTAAAAGGTATGTTACATAATCATTTTATTTTATTCTGTTTTATAAAATATTGATAATTATGTTTATTTCTAGGGTATAACAGTGTAAACCAACATAGGCTATCTTAGTCTTTATAGGTTTTTTTGGTCTTATGGCCCGTTTATGCCTATGTTTTAATACACTTTGAGTACCTATATAGTATCAATTATATTCTTACTATAGTAACACACACACACACACACGGCATATTTACTTATATATATGGCATATACATATTAAAAATAATAAAACTATAAGTATTGCCTAAGAATTAAATTCTAATAAATTTATTTTTTAATTTTCAATAAATATTTTAATAATAATATGTTTTTTCAAGTCTTTCAAAAAACAGAAGGTATACACTATTCACCTAAAAAAAATCCAAAGGGATTTTTATACAGTGTAAACTACAGAAGAATATTTAGTTTTAATTGTGTCTACAGTAATGTCAGGAGTGTTGTCAATAAAATCCTCCACTACAGCCCTGGTTCTACTCAAAACTGAATTGTCATCACTGCATCACCAGGGTACCTACCCAACTACCGAGGAAAGGCCAAATAGCCTTGAAATGGGGCTGTCTGGGTAGTGTATCAGCTGAGAATAAGTAATAATAGTTAAAATAAGTAACAATAGTTACTTATTCTCAGCTGATACCACCAACTTATTCTTATTTCATTGGTAAAGCGTTACATGATATTGCACTATTCAAGGTAGTGCAATATCATGGCAACTTGTTGTGAAGGTATTCACAATGAGATATACTTAAAATGATGCTATTCTCAGCTATTTTAGAATTTGCTGTGTACTAACAGATGCACGACAAAGCAAATGGCCCTCAGTCCCCAGCAGCTTTCACTCTCCCTCTTACAGCAGCGAGAGGATCAGAGTGGAAGCAGAAGGTGCCAAGAATCTCTGGGTACAACCAGGCTGCCATGCACAGAAACTGAACTTGGCCTGTTATAACCTAAGATCACTCATCGGTGAAGACAGGATATTAGAGCTGGAAAAGGAATTAGAAAATGTGAATTGGAATATCATCGGTTTGGCCAAAACAAGAAGAAGAAATGAATCACTTATAAGTTTATCAAGTGGAAATCTGCTGTACACCAATGGAAACAGTGAAAGGAGTGAAGGTGGAGTTAGGTTTCTGGTCCATAAAGATTTTAAAAACAACATTTTGGAATTCAACAGTACATCACCAAGGGTGTCAAGACTAATACTCAAGATTTCTAAGAGGTACAAGCTAAAGGTTATAATGATTTATGCACCAACATCGAGCCATGATGATGAAGAGGTTGAAGAAATGTACACCGAAATTGAGAGTCTTCTAGATGAGCAGAAAACCCATTACATTATTATTATGGGGGACTTCAATGCTAAGGTTGGAAAAAGGCAAAACGGCGCAGAAAGAGGAATTATAGGAAATTTTGGAATTGATGAAAGAAATAAAAGAGGTGAAAGACTTGTGGAATTTGCAGAATCTCAAGGACTGTCAGTAATGAACACTTTTTTCAAGAAAAGGGTGAACAGAAAGTGGACATGGAAGAGTCCAAATGGATTAACAACTAATGAAATCAACTTCATCCTCACTAACAGAAGATATATTGTGAATGATGTTACCGTCCTGAATAAGGTAAATGTTGGAAATGATCACAGAATGGTAAGATGTACACTTGATATAGATATAGGAAAGGAAAGGAAAAAACTGACTCGAGTAAATAATACAAAGGTCTTTGAGATAACAGAGGAGGAGAAAAAGCAGTATGTACTGGAACTTAAGAACAGGTTTGAGCTTCTGCAGACTGCTCAGGACCAAGATATCGACGAGGAATATTACAGCTTTCTGAAAGTGATAAAGCCCAAGAAACCTATAGGGAAAAAGAAATTCAAAGAAGAAAAAATTAGTCAAGAAACACTTCTCATGATGAACCAAAGACGACAAATGAAGAGCAAGAAAAACACTGACAGGGAGAAAATTGAGTATACTGAGTTATGCAAAGCCATTAGAAAGAGACTCAGAGAGGACATAAGAAGATTTAACACAAGAAAAGTAGAACAAGCATTAAGGGAAAACAAAGGATTTAAATCAGCAGCCATGAGCAGTAATACAGAAAGACAAATGATACTGAAACTGAAGAATAGCGATGGTGTACTTATAAACAGCAGAGAAGGCATAATTCAAATAGCAAGAAGACTACTACAGAGAATTATACAAGGAGTGAGGGAATGATGCAAGCAGTGGGGAAGATGGATTGCAAAGTAGCAACACATATGACATACCCGATATACTTCCTGATGAGGTAGAACATGCATTGAAGAAAATGAAGAATCAGAAAGCCCCGGGCGAAGATGAAGTTACTGTAGAGTTGCTAAAATTGGGAGGAAGAGACATAACACAAAAACTGGCAAGGCTCTTCACAAAGTGCATTAGAAAAGGTGTGACGCCTAAGCAGTGGAATAATGCAATCATAGTTTTGCTGCATAAGAAAGGAGATAAATTGGAAATTGGAAATTATAGACCAATTAGCTTGTTATCCCACATCTACAAGTTGTTCACAAGGGTCATTACTAACAGATTAGAAAGAATACTTGATGAGAATCAACCGAAAGAGCAAGCTGGCTTTAGGACAGGATTCTCAACTATGGATCACCTTCACGTAATATCACAGCTAATGGAGAAAGCAAATGAATATAAAACACCATTATGCCTGGCATTTGTGGATTATGAAAAGGCATTTGACTCCATACAGCATAAAGCAATGTTTCGGGCACTGGAAAGACAAGGCATAGATACCCCATATATTATGATTTTGAAGAAAATATATGAGAGTGCTACCTCCTTTATTAGACTAGACAAAGACAGTAGCAAATTTAAAATCGAGAAAACAGTTCGACAAGGAGAGACAATATCTCTGAAGCTGTTTACTGCTGCCCTTGAGGAAGCTTTCAGAAGATTAGACTGGTCGCAGAAAGGAGTCAATGTGAATGGAGAGTACCTAAACCATTGACGATTTGCAGATGACATTGTGGTCATAAGTCACGATCCCAAAGAATTAGAGGAAAATCTTAATCAGTTCTGCACAGTTAGTAAGGATATTGGACTAAAGATGAATATGGCTAAAACAAAAGTAATGATGAACAAGTATGCCACAGAAAGGGAAATAATGATTGAAGGAACAATAATTTAAAAGGTGGAGTCATATACTTATCTGGGACAAGTTATTAGCTGTAATAATGATAAATGGCTGGAAGTCAAGAGAAGAATAAATTTTGGATGGATAGCATTCAGGAAATATAGTCACATACTGAAGAGCAATATCCCAGTTTGTCTGAAACGTAAAATAATGAACCAATGTATACTCCCCACCATGACTTATGGAAGTGAAACTTGGGCACTCACCAAAAGAATGGAAGGGAAGCTGAGAACTACACAGCGAAGAATGGAACGAATTATATTGGGAATCAGACTGTTAGATAAGAAGAGCAACACATGGATTAGGCAGCAAACTCAAGTAAAGGACATTCTTATCAAAACTAAAGAACTAAAATGGTCTTGGGCAGGACACATAGCTCGAAGACATGACAGATGGACTAAGAAAATAACAGAATGGTACCCAAGAGGAGCTAGAAGAAAACCTGGAAGACAAAGGCGGAGATGGATAGTTGAAATTCATGAGTTTTTGAGTAGTAAATGGATGGCCAGTGCTCAAAACAGAAGGAACTGGAAAGTTGCTGGAGAGGCCTTCATCCTGCAGTGGATTGAAAATGGCTGATGATGAACAGATGCTCTTGCACTAACTTGTTTGTTGTTTGTTTGTTTTTTTGTTTGATTGTAATGATGCTGATATTCTATTCAATAATTATACTTGTTGGCACTGACCAGACAGAAAATACTAAAAAAAAAGTGAAACAGTATGTTTCTTTGAAGGTTTCAGAAGTGAAAACTCTGGTAATAGAGTATCAGAAGCAATACTCTATTCTGTATGAATGTTAAATGCTGTTGATAAATCTGATATAATATTTATTGCATATTCTATATAAAAACTGTTGGAGTCAGCATACCCAAATTCATAAAGAAACACCAAGAAATGCAGATAAACAAAATCTTATACTTTCGGCAAAAAAAAATATATCAGATAACTTGATTAGGTCACCTTCTACTGCCAAGATTATTATATCTTTGCAAAAATTGACTGTTAAAAATGGAGCAATGACTTAGCCCAAAGAGTATGCATCAGAACTGCAACAAATAGTTTGCAAATATTAAAATATCAACTACTATTAGTAGCAAGATCAAATTGGCTGACTTAAAGATACAAACTGCCTTGAAAGTTGGCATTTGCTGTATTTTGATAATGAAAAGAAAGCACAAAAAAACAAAAGTTACATGGCAGAAGAGAGTACACAGAAGAATTCTAACTTATGCTTTAAACAAAATTAAAGCAAGGTACATTACCATAAGGGCATTTTCACAAATGGCCAAGTCTTCACAAGATTCATATTCACAGGAATAACACTGATACCTTAATTTTACATTACTTGGTTTAGTCAAAAATGCAGCATCTAAACAGGAATATAAAAAAAAAACAGAAGTGTTAAAGAAATCACATTTTTATAAAAAAAATTAATATTTACTCCTATTTTTAGATCCTTTAAAAATATACTGTTGTTCAGTTTTAAGTTAATAATAAATAAAGTAAAACAGAATCAACTGTAAATAAGTTGGTCGTATTTTTTACAATTCAAACACTAGAAGCTTATAGTGAGGTATTACACAAATAGTTTTCATTATTCCTCTCCTTCCCAATCTGAGTAAAGCAAGTGTACAAAAAATTATTTGGGGTGGTGCGTACTAGTAACTTTTATCCCAGCACTTACAGCTTATAACACAACTATTTCTCAGTACTTTTATTTATTATTATCTAGTCAAACGCCTATAGCTAGTATAAACAAAAGAGAGAGAAACACACACACAGTCAAAATTGTTATTGATGATAAAATAATAGAACAAATATCTGACTTCACCTATTTGGGAAATTTAATATCAAATGAAGGGAAAGACATCCAACACTAAACTACCAAAATATAATAAAATGAATGGAACGATTAAATGCCACTTCAGAAAACAAATGACAACTGAAACAAAATTATGACTTCACAACATCACTTCAAAACTAGCCCTCTTCTATAGCTGTGAGACTTGGGTCATAAATAAGAAAGATGCACACAAACTAGAAGCAGCACAAATGAGATTTTTAAGACCATTATTAGGCTTTACAAGACTAGACCACCAAAGAAATTTAGCTATCTGCAAGAAATTAAAAGTAGATAGCATAGTAAATGACATAAAACGGTACCAGGAAAAATGGATCAGTCACATAGAAAGAATGAACCCAGACCGGATCCCAAAATTAGCCTTTAACTAGAAACCTATAGGCAAGAGAGATGTTGGTCGACCAAGACAACGATGGCGAGATCAAGACCACCTCCAAGAGCTACAACGGAACAGGTCTTAAAAGACCTAAGCCAGACACCAAGTTCTGATGATATATATATATATTTTATTTTCTTATGAAACCTCCAAACATGAAGGTATTATTAGTACCTAATATCCTCTTTGGATTTATAGATTGAGAAAATAGAATATAATATTTGATATTAGACTTGAATTTCCATAGTTTGCAATTTCAAGAAATACACATAAAGGAAACTGTTACAGAAAACAGAAGTAGAAGGGATGCAAAAGAGAAAAAGTTGGTTCTCAGAGTTTGAAGATGGACAGAAAATGGATGCCAACAGTTGTGGTATGTGTTCAGACTGGTTTAGAACAAAGTAAAGAATTACAGTTGCAAATACAGAAGAATAATGCCCATTGAAGTACCTAAAGAAAAGGCAAGCAGTAGAAACTGAGACAGAGAGCAGAAAGACTTTGTAAGACACAGGTCATTAATTAACCTGACTGCCCTCTTCTGAATGGAGTCTAGATGCTTGAGAGAAGTTTCGGAGGTACCACCTCAACAAAAAATAAAACCCAATTTTTTGATGCAGAGAAAGCAGTATTTGTGATGTGCTTATGACAAGAGATATTAGAAGTCAGGGTAATCCCTAGCAGAGATAAAGGGATAGATAAACCAATGGAAACATTTGATTTTATAATGGCTGTAAGACATATTTATGAACATACAGCAATGCTTTTTTTTGCAGATAGTACTGTGAAGGAAAGGTTATAAAAACTGATGTTTATTTAGAGGTGATATATAAAGGCACATGAAGAAAATTACTGACCTATCTAAATTACAAAGAACTCAAATTGTTGGTACATGTCAGAGAGCATTGGTGACTAAAACTGTTCATTTTCTTAGTGTATCCGGAGCAACTGTATTGAAAGTGATGTCTGCATTAGTCAAGTATGGAAAAACAAAATTTGATAGGATGAATTGTGGCAGAAAACAGAAGCAGACTGAAAGCGACCACCATACACTGAAAAGGAACATAGCTCAAAAATATAAAACTACTGCCTCAAAAATAACCGCAGAACTTAATGTGAATCTAAGCAATCCAGTTTCCAGCAAAAAAAAAAAAAAAAAGTTTTGCAAGAACTTTATATAAAGCTGAAATTTATGGAAGAGTCACTATTGCCAAGCCACTCATTACTGATGGTAATGCCTGAAAGAGGATGCAATGGTGTAAGGAGCACAAAAACAGAACACTTGATGATTGGAAATGTTTTATTTCCAAATGAATTATCATTTATACTTTTTCCAAGGAGAGTTTGTTTGGCAAATGCCAAAGGAAGTGCATCATCCTGACTGTCTTATGCCAACTAGTAAGCATGGAGGATGATCAACAATGGTTTGGGCAGCAATACCTTGGTATTCTTCAAGTCCTATCACCACCCTGAATAAGCAAGTTACTGTCACTGATTGCCTTGATATTCTGAGTGACCAGATTCACCCCATGGTGCAAACATCTCCCATAAATAATTCCACGTTTCAAGCTAATAATGCTCAATACACAGATAGATATGTCCAATCTTGGTTTGAGGAAACATGAAATTGAGGATAAGCATCTCACCTGGCCTGTACAATCCCCAATTTAAACACTGCTGAGCAACTATTAACATATTTGGAGAGGAGAGTGAGAAGCAGATTTCCTCCACCTTTATCACTCAAGGATCTTTACATGTTCTTCATTGAAGAATGGTCCAATATTGCTCTTAAGACAGTTCAAAGTTTATTTGAATCTATTCCACACAGAATACAAACTGTTTCAAAAGCAAAGGGTGTTCAAAACCATTAGGGCATAGCTGAACTCTTATCACAGATGTTTCCATTATTTTGTCCACTCCTTGTAGGTGATAGTGTCTAGAACTCGTACCATCACTGAAGATCAAAATAGCTGTATACTCTCTTTTTTTTTTTTTTTTTTTGCAAGAAATAAGACAGGATTGAGTTTAGAAGCACTGAAATTAACTAAGGTTTCTTCTCCCCATTGGAGAATTACCAGGACATGACATTTAAGGAATTGGTGGTGGATATTTGAAAAATTGAAGCTGTTTGAGCAAGATAAGATTTCTCACATAGGGTGGAATGTAGTATACTAATCTCAGCAAAACTATGGATTGGATTTCCAGTCAGTGGAAGTAGGTCATTAATATCATAAGCAGAAAACAGTGAGAGAAATAACTGAACCTTGGGGAACATCAGCATTTGTGGAGGAGTTATGAGACAAAGAGCCATCTGCCACCACTCACAGCAAGTGGACCAATTGCAATTGCAAAAAAAACAATTGCCAATATATGGAACAGAAGCTTGTTTAGAAGACCTTTACACCAAACATGAGGAGCATAAGATCAAACGCCTTAAAAATGTCAAGAACAACTACTTAAGACATAAGTGATGCTAAATTTGAATATGGGGAGTATAATGCATACAGGAAGGACAGACAGGACAGAAGTGGAAGGGTTATGCTCTTAGTTAAGAAGCATATGAAACCAAAGGCAGTGCATCCAGTTGACATGGGTGATAAGTGCAATGTTGAGTCAGTTTGGTATGATATAAGCACTGGGAAAACAAAACAGAGTAGGAGTATGTTATAGGCCTAATGACTATGATGAGAATACCAAAGAGCTATACAGAAAAATAGTGGGCAAACAAATCAAAATGTCTCATAATGGGGGATTTTAACTTTCCAGATGTTGACTGGAATTTGTTGGTTGCTCACTCAAGACTAGCAAGACTTTTGTGGATTTCTTGGATGACTGTTTTCTACAGCAGCGTGTTAGAGAGGCAACAAGAGGGAGTAATACTCTTGATCTGGTTAATGGCAGTGATTCTTCATGCATTATGAATCTGCATGTAAAAGATCCACTGGGCGGCAGCAATCACAACGTATTAATGTGGAATTTAATTAAAGAGATAACTACTGTTATCTCTCTGTCTGTCTGTCTGTCTGTCTGTCTATATTTCTCAGGGTAATTTATAAATTTGTTTTGGCTGGTGCAGCATAAGCCTCAGACTTCCTTGCACCATATGGCTAATAATAATAATAATAACAGCAAATTCTAAATGAGAATTATTGAGGGAAGTAATCAAAGAAGCTACTAGCCTTTCCATACCAAAAAAGAAATACTGTCCAGGGCTAAATGGATGTCAGATGAACTACTGAGACATGTGGCCACTTATCCACTTATATTGGTCCACTTATCTATGGGTTAACTGTTGATAACCCCGCTCAGGTTGCAGACAAATTGAACAGATATTTTGCATCTACGTTCACACGTGAGGAATTCTTTAGGGAAGAGTATGTCAGAATTTTATCAAACTCTAATGAGGAGCTAAATGACATTGTGATAACTGAAAGGAAAGTGGAGGAGAAATTATTAAAGATGGACATAAAAAAACACATAGGGTGGATCGAATCTATTCAATCATATTAAGGGAGCCAGCAAAGCAGGTAATAAATCCCTTAGCCATAATTATGAGAGCATCCTTAGACTCAGGGGAGGTCCCCGTGGGCACAAATGTGCCCAAGGCA
Source organism: Mastigoproctus giganteus (assembly GCF_048544385.1). Lineage (NCBI taxonomy): Eukaryota > Metazoa > Arthropoda > Arachnida > Uropygi > Thelyphonidae > Mastigoproctus > Mastigoproctus giganteus. Next base: position 30,953,447 of record NC_143588.1, on the reverse strand, counting down.
AGTTACAAATGTATCCCCAATTTGTAACGGGGAAACAAAATGTGACACGAGTAATTACAGACCTGTTAGCTTGGATTTTTTTTTTCAGAGAAAATAGAAAAGTCACTGGTGAAAGAAGTAATGCAGGAACATCTGGACAGGCATGCAATTATACTGCAATCACAGCATAGATTTGTTAAGGGAAGTCTTGTCTAACCAATCTAGTTACACAGTGACCAGGATGCAAAAAATAATTTTGACATCATATACTTGGATTTCAGGAAGGCTTTTAATACCGTTGCACATAAAAAATGCTCTACAAACTGGAGCAATGTTTTTGCTCTACAAACTGGAGCAATTAAGGCAAGTTACTGCTATGTATAAAGGCGTGTCCGGTATTTTCACCGTAAACATCTTTGCTGTATAACTAATTGGCCGTAAGACAATTTTGCCATAAAAGATAAAATACAGTTTGACAGTTTGGTTTCATTTCTCCATTGATGAATCAACCAGATATCCATGGGTAAAATAAAAAAAAATAATAAATAAAAATAAAATAAAAAATAACTGGTTGACAGTTTGGTTTCATTTCTCCATTGATGAATCAACTGCTTTTGGCAGACAATGTATTTAAGCCAGTTGACAGTTTGGTTTCATTTCTCCATTGACAAAGTTCTCGCAGTGCCCCCATTTTTATATTATATAAATCTTAGCCCTCATAATGGTCTATACAGTGATGAGTAGATGTGGTGGTCTTAAAATAGTGGATGATAACAACTATGTATATCAACTTGACAGAAAATACGGTGATAAAACTTATTGGAAGTGTGAAATAGGAGAGTGTAAAGCCAGATTGCATACTATACTAGAAAATAATAACATATCAGCTTGTAAATCCTTTGGTGAGCACAGTCATCCCTCCCACCCATCAAAACTAAAAGTTTACCAAGCTATGGCAAATATAAAAGAGGTGGCTACTAATTCACAACAGTCTTCGAGGGAATTAATTATTGATTGTTTAGCTAATTTAGATACAACAGCTTGTTCTCTAATGCCGTCTTTACCAAATTTATCACACAATATTAGAAGTTGGAGGCAAAAGAAGAATCAAGCTCCTCCTCTCCCCCAAAAAAGAAATGGTTACATGATTCCTGATGAGTATAAGTTTCTTGAAAATGGTGAAAATTTTTTTATTTGGCACGGAATCGGGCTTAGATGATTTGGTGAAATATAAGGACTGGGCATGTGATGGAACATTTAAATGTAGTCTAGTCATTTACTACCAGTTATTTATGTTACATATAATGATAAGAAATAGCAGAATCCCTCGTCTGTTCATTTTATTTCCAGGGAAATCTGAAAAGACTTATGAGGGTGGTTCAATAAAGAATCGCCCTGACCTAGCTTCAGAGGTGCTAGCCTGTTGATTGTACCATTTTTGTAGAAGTAGTAGTAGTGGCATATGATGCAAGAAAGCAAATGTATGAGCTTATGCAGCATCAGCTAAAAAAAAAAAAAAAAATATATATATATCCAATATTTCAAATTAAATAAAA